>NW_027223758.1:81911803-82414303 GCF_028538775.1 Myotis yumanensis
TGGATTTGTTCAACTCATCTAACAGATGTGCACTGAGTATCTGCACTGGACCAGACACCGTGCCGGGTACTGGAGACCTGGGGATGATAATAGCAACAGCAAACACTCCTGTCACACTTGCTCTGTGCTTGGCACTCTCCTAAGCGCTTTATCCGCCCTAAAGAGACTCAGTCTGGTGGGAAACAGACACATGAACAATCGGGAAGTGTGCTCCAAGTGTGGGCTGGTGCTCTCTCAGCTGTCTGGGGAGGGCGGTGCCCGGAGGGGTTGGGTGCCCCGAGGGCCTGATGATGAGCTGAGTCTTCAAGGATGCGTGGGGTTGACCTGGGTGTTGCAGGCAGAGGGGCTGTGGGGACACAGGGTGGACTGAGAAGCAGAATACTGCAGAGGGGGCATGGGAGGAGGCTGATGTCTTGTGAGGGAGCCTCATTGTCAGCATAGCAGTGTTGCCCGTTGATCAGCATTGCTGCTGGTTGGTTGGCTTTTGTCAAAAACAAAGTGTACACACTCTACCCAGAGCCAAGTGTCCTGAGCTGAGGGCTAAGGGTGAGACCTGGGCATTGCCCTTGAAGACCTAGAAAACAAGGCTGGAGTCTTGTCAGACCCCTATGAAACAATGAGGAGGCATAATAATAATAATAATAATAATAATAATGGGGTTGTCATGGCTACTGCTGGGAAGTCTGGGAGGAGCTCGGAGGAAGGGTTTGTAGTGTCTAGGACAGGGGTCCTCAAACTTTTTAAACAGGGCACCAGTTCACTGTCCCTCAGACCGTTGGAGGGCCGGACTATAGTTTAAAAAAAAACTATGAACAAATTCCTATGCACACTGCACATATATTATTTTGAAGTGAAAAAACAAAATGGGAACAAATACAATATTTGTATTTGCATGTGGCCCGTGGGCCGTAGTTTGAGGACCCCTGGTCTGGGAGACCTGGAGGATGCAGTGGGTAAGGGTGTTGCGCTGACCCTGGAAGTAGGGGCCTGAGGCAGCGTTTTCCACACTGTCCAACCTGATATCAGGACCCCTTGAGCTGTTAAAAGTTGTTTGTGCGAAAGAGTTACATGGGAAATGCTACACACTATAACCCTATCTTGGAGAATCCCAATTCATATTATCACAGTGATGGCTCTGATAAGTCCCACAATAAAGAAATTCCTTTGGTTCTGCATTTATCCAAGCTATCTGAGCACAGAACTTGGTGTGTGTGTGTGTGTGTGTGTGTGTGTGTGTGTGAGACTCCTAGAAACAGGCCTTGAACTTGGTGCATGGAGCACAGTTTGGGAAATGCTGGCTTGGGACCTGGGCCATCTAGCTTAGGACTGGCCTAGAGCAACTCCCTTATACTGAGAGGAAATGGGGACTGTGAGGAAGGCCGTCAAAGGTGGCTTATCAGGTGGTGACTGCCTGTCTTAAAGGCCCCCTCACCTAGTCTTCCAACTGGAAATGCCATCCCTTGCTGCTCCAGAGAAGACTCTCGGGTCAGAGGTCAGTGGTGAGCTGGTCACTCACTCTCAGTGACACACTTGCTGGCCAGCCAGGGCAGTCTCTGCCAGAGGCTGGGAAGCTGAGGTGGCCCTGGAGGGAGCTCTCGGCCATTGGAAGGTGTGGCCTTCTACCAAAGCCCCATTCTGCTCAGTACTTTCCTTCCGCCTTTTATTCTGGACCGTACCCAGATTCCTTGGGGGTGGGCTTTCTCCCTACCAGCTGGGAGCCCCCATGCCCTTTAACCCCCAGCTACATTTGACATACTGCACATGGTCCATGTAGCACTCCATGTTCACAGAATAGTGCACCCAGTTGCCCATCCCTGACACACACCCATCTCCACCCAACTCCCATGTAATTCACATCCTTCTACTACCCACAGACATGTATGATACACTCATTACTATCTGTACACAGTAGATCAGAACACAATATATACACACTCACATTCACAGATGGAAATATGCACACACACTTAATCACATGCTGCTCATACAGAGATGTGCACACAGGTACATGCCATAGTTCCTATGCACATTATCTTAGGAAATACAAATTTAGGGACCCAGGCCTGCTGGAGACCCCAGGCCAGTAGCACCCAATTGTCACCATCCCAAGGGCTCTGCTGTCTGCACAGGCCCAGGCGGGGCAGTGTCTGTCTGGGCTCATGAGGGAGGCACAGCTGACTTATCACCGTCTCCACAGTAACCCCCTGGTGATGGATGAAACAGACATTGCAAAGCCCCTTTGGGACGCTGTGGTTTGGAGGGCTTGGTGGAGGAGGCGGTTCTCAAGTTGGGGCTGAAGGGTGAGTTCCATGTTAGTAGGAAGTGAGAGAGGGGAGGGCACTGAGGTGGGGAGGCTGCCTGAGGGGTATGGGGAGGAGTGAGCTGGGCTGGTGTCCCCCCAACCCTGAGACTCCTGCATCAATTATGGGGTCAGTTTGGGCTGAGGTGAAAGAAGAAGGGGTGAGGCTGGGAAATGGCCGGCAGCCCTGCTTGTCTGGGGTTCCCTCTTGTGCCCTGAGCAGCGGTCCTGCCACCTGGGAGACTCCTCAGCCAGTGCTCAGCCTCTGCACCAGTTGGCCGGAGGAATTAAAGAGACGGTGCAATATTAATGTTGCTGCCCCGTTTTATAAAGTGTCCTAACAAGCTGTTGAGCCAGGCACACTCAGTCTTATTTACGGCCGCTATTATTTCTCCGACATTGAGATTAATTTGACGATAGCTGTTTATAAGCTCTTCTATCATCAGATGGGCCCATTACCTGGGAGGCGAGGCGGGCTGGATTTAATTTGTGTTCAGTGCGCTGGGTTCTCCTGCTCGCGGAGTATGTGTGGGAGGCACAGCCATAAATCACGCGGGGCACCAGTGGCGCTGAGACCAGAGGCCCGGAGCTCCCGGCACAGGCACACTGTGCTGAGAGGGCGCCATGGCAGGTGGGCGGGTCTGCAGACCCGGACAGTTGATGGCAGGTGCCCACCAACATCCGTGCTGGGAGAGGGACCTGGGACGTCACCTGGCCAAGGAGCTTCAAACTCTCGAGTCTACACCAAGTAAGAATCACCTGGAAGCCTGTTAAAAGCCAGTTTCTCTCAGCCTTCCAGACCGGCATCACCTCTGGGGGTGGGGCTTGGGATTTCCCCGAGTCTAGAGTTTTCTCAGAGGACGCCTGCCTGGCACACTCCTGCCTCAATGAGTCTTAAAAAAACACACAGCACACAACTTTTTTAGTTTTTAAAATGTTATTTATTTATTTTCTTGTTGACACGATTACAGTCTTGCTCTGCGAGGGCAGGGAGGGCTGGGCACAGGCCTGAGTTGTACCCTCCAGGTTCCCCTGCTGTAAGCACAGGCTCCCTTCCCCAGATGCCAGAAGAGAAAGGGGCCGGGAGAAGGGCTGGCAAAGAATGAGGT
This sequence comes from Myotis yumanensis, assembly GCF_028538775.1. Classification (NCBI taxonomy): domain Eukaryota; kingdom Metazoa; phylum Chordata; class Mammalia; order Chiroptera; family Vespertilionidae; genus Myotis; species Myotis yumanensis. Next base: position 81,915,212 of record NW_027223758.1, read on the forward strand.
TGCGTCTTGAGCAAATGGGCAAGTTTGCAAAAGTGGTCTCTTTCCACCACAGAGCTCCCCGTCCCTCCCCCACAGTGTCCCCCCCCCCCCCCCGCCCCCCGCCAGCTGTGAGCCCTCCCGCCAAGCAGGAAAGACGCCTCAGTTCCTGACTGTCACACGGGGTACCTTGTAAGCATCGTCTCTGTCACATTATGTTGATCTTGGGTGACCTTTGTGAAAACCCGATTGAAGGATAAGAAAACGGAAAAGTTGCAAGAGGCAGTTTTCGGTTACTGTGCTGGGGTTTCACTCCAGCTCATACATCACGAGGTCCCTTCTCTGACCAGCTGTAATCGCATGCTGACAGTGAAACTACCTGTGTGTGCTGGGATGAGGTCCACAAGAATTCGAGGTGGTAAATAAAGGGGTCTTCTTACTCCGTGCATCTAAGCAGTCTTCCTCCGAGGGGTGGGTGTGTTTTCCTGGGCGCCTCTGGAGCAGAAGGCAGCGGATCCTTCTCCATTCGTGCCTGGCTGACCCTGTCACTGCAGACCAGTGGGCGAGGTAGTTGTGGGGCAGGAGGGCCTGACTCAATGCATAACCCCTGTCCTGCCCTGGTGTAGGTCAGTGGCCCATGGATGACAACCTTGCCCCTGGGCCTGTCCCAGGATGACAGCTTTATGTCCTCTGCCTCCCAGACCCTGGCCATTTCACCATTGGTTTGCCTCTCAGCAGCCTTTGCAGGGAGGGCTCTGTTGGGCCCTTTGGAGAATACATCAGGCCAAGCATCCCCAGTCTCTTCTTCTGGGGTGTCGTGGGTCCCATCCAGGACACTCGCCTTGATGAACCTCAGTTGGTCAAAGCCCTTTCTATGGGAAGGTAGCCACTATCAGACACCCTTCCCTTATTGAGAATCTACATTTCTATTCATGTGGCCTAAGTTTGCATCAGATGTTTTGGGCATACTTCACCCAGTCATCAAACTTAATTCATGGGGACCAGAACTCTTGAATCTGATAACTTACTGTGGAGATGCTTACATCCTTGTCTAGTAGAGCTGGTTTACTAGGTAGGGTATCAGTTTGACTCTGGTGACAGACTCAAAGGAGACTTGCAGGGGGTACCAACTTAGTGATCCTGGGCAGATGTGGGCAGGCAGGTACTTGATGTCAGGGATTCAGGTGCTTCCTCTCTTGTTGCTCCACCCTCCTCAGAGTGTGCCCCTTTTCTGCATGGTACAGGACAGTTCACCCCACGTCCACTTTCCCAGCAGCAGGATGGAGGAAGAAGGGAAAGGGCAAACTGATCATGACACAATGCTGTAGGAGTCATTCCTATTCACACCCCATTTACCAGAAGTAGGCCACATGAGCCTGCATGGCTGCAAAGGAGGTTGGGAAATGTAGTCCATATTCTGGAAGGACATGTGTCCAGCTAAATTTGGGGGTTCTATTACCTCAGAAAAAGAGAACAGATATTGGGAGACAACTAGTTTTTTTTGTTTGTTTGTTTTGCCTCAGTTGGTTCCTAGGAACCATACATCAAGCCTTATGTTGATCCTAGTTACAGACTGTCCTGTCTGCGCTCTTGGTTTAGTGCTGTGGTGGATGGGGCTAGCATGTCCTCGACGGCTTCACTAACAGGCTAGGTCAGAGCCCCAAGGTGGGAATTGAGAAGCCACCATCCACCCTACAAGCTGGTGTCAAACCACCAACCTATATGGATGGATGTGCTTTTTCATTTAGTTACAGATCCTTGTTGTTCTGGTGACTAGGTCTCATTTTCCATCTTGTCCATAAGAATATAGTAGGATGTTAGAGCTTGGAATGAGACGATGAGTATGCACGCCCAGCCCGGGGTGTGGTGTACAGTAGACCCTCAACAGAAGTTGTGTGTCCTTGGGCAAAGTATTTACCTCTTGGTGCTTCAGTTTCTCATCTGAGAAATGGGGATGTAATCATGACCCTGCCCCCTGGGTTGTTGGGTGAGTCTAGTTGTGGAACAATGTCTGGAGCAGGGAATGGGAGCTGCCACAGAGGCAGGATGGCCTAGGGGTCAAGAACAGAGGCTCTGGGTCAGGTTGCTGGGTGAGTATGGGTACTCAATGAATACTAGTTTGCTCTCTGTCCCTTACCCCACTGCCACTGGTAAGGAACATCACCTAAAGATTCCTTAATTCTGCAACATCCTTCTACAGGTATTTTTTGCAGGTTTGGGGGTAGACTCTGAGAATCAGAGTGAAAGTGATGGGTCCAAGGAATCAGGGGCTGCTGGTGGGTAGAGGACCAGGACTCTGGCTCCTTAAGCCAGTGTTATGACCCCTGCCCCATGTTCCTGCCTTGGGTCCTCCCTCTGGTGAAGGAAATGAGATGTGTGTCCAGAAGCATTAACCAGAAACAAATGTCCTATATTGAGGGTCCAGAGACCTGGGACTGGGGGCACGAATCCCAGGGATTCCCAGTGTTCAGCAAGGTCCAGCTCTCAGGGATTGTATGGGAAGCCTGGAATGACAGGGCTGGAAGGGACCCCAGAGGTATCCAGCCCATCATCCAGAAAACAGAGGCCCAGAGAGAGGAAGGGACTTGGCCAAAGGCACTAAGCTAGGATAAAGACCAACCCGCCCCCCCCCCACCCCCCCCCCCCCCCCCGCCCGCCATCGCCATTCTCCATTCTCATTCCTGGACCAGGAGGGCAGGAGCCACAAAGCCTCCATGTCTGGGGAAGGCCCAGGGAGGAGCATGCAGGTTAGCAGAGGCACCTGCAGGAGGTGGGGGTGCACGTCTTAGGGGAGCAGCTGTGATGGGGAGGAAGCATTGCAGGGTCCAGGCTTGGGGGCTGGGCTCAGATGCCAGCTCCCAGACTCACTGGTGTGTGTTGAAGGGCAAGAGCAGGCAAAATAGGATCTGCCTCCAAGGGTTAGGGTGGAAATTAACTGACATAAGTTTGTAAACTATCAGGGGTCACTGAGATGTGAGGGCTTCTGTCCCTTTGGGCTGTAAAGATGAATTTTCTCATGCATGAGACACAGTGTGATCAGGGTGTGTAGGCGCTGAAATCTAACAGTGCTTTGGGAACACAGGGCCCCTTATATCTTAGAGGTCATGCAGGAGGAATCTTTCAAGAGTCCCAGTAGCTGGTTAGGACATCTCCAGGGTCTCTACCTGAGACTCTCCAGGGCTTTCGAAGAAGCTCTCTACTGTCTGCCACAGCGTCGTGAGCTTCTAAGATGCATACACTTTCACATTTCTCATCGGAAACTGGGATGTACCTTATAAATACCTGTGTGTCCTAGTTTTAATTGTCTTTTAAAAACTCTTTAACTGGTTCATAAAGTGATGGTGCACTGTGCAACTGCTGGCCTCTTAAGCTGGAAATTTGCCTTTTTAAAAAATATACCCTATTCACAAAACTCGGGGGACCACGAATAAGTCTGTAGAGGTCACATTTCCCTTCATCTTGTTTTTAACATTTCTCAGCCCCTCACATCCAAGGTCTCAGGAGAATGAACACATCCAGGAGGACCGGAAGTCAGCAAATAGGGAGATGAGAGTCCAGTGAGCCTCTAATGGGGGCCATCCTTGTTAACCTGTTAACCTCTCTGGGGCCTCCTGCTGGTCCAATGGGAGGAGCACCCTCTTTCTGCTCACTTTTCAGGGCCTGGTGAGGATCACAGGGGATACTTGCTGTCTGAAAAGCTTCAGACATGCCCCAGAGTTAATATTCTAGAACAAATGCTAACTTCCTTAACTTTCTCTCTCTCTCCAAACCAAGCTGTTCTAGCCTCCTTTCTATACCTATCTGAGGACCACCAATCTTCCAGACACTCAGGCGACCCTTCTGGAATGCTGACCCCTCCCTCTCCTCTAGCAGCCATGGTACCCCAGTCCCCTGGGATAGCCCTTCCCGGGGCCTCCGCTGCCCCTGCATTTAGTGCCTGTGTAGTCTCCTGGCACCTCCCCACCCCTTGTGTGCTCAGATGTCCCCCTAAGACCTTCTCTAAACCCAACATTGCACTTGTGATCCGGGGCTTTGCATGGCACCACTGTGCCTGCAGGACCCCAGCACCTACTGTAAATACCCAGTTCAGGCCACCATGTGGGGGTATCCGACTTACATAGATAATGATGATGACGACACAGAAGGGTCTCTGTGGTGGGTGGAGTCATGGGCAGCTGCTGGGCCTAGGACACAGGGCTCACCCCTGTCAGGGTTGCCATGGTCCTTGGCTCTAAGCTAGGATGAGGCTGGCTCAATGCAAGCCCAGGTCTATATCTCCACCATTCTTCCTCATTCACCCCTTTATTACTTAAATAATTATAAAGTTCCTACTCTGTGCTAGGAACTGTGCAGAAGCTAACAAAGAGATTGCCTAACCTTCCGTGCATTCATTCATTCATTCATTCACTCATTCCACAAATGCTGATTGGCTGGTTGACCCTGTTTCAGGTGTGTTCTAGGCACTGACACGCAGCAGTGAACAAGACACAGACAACTGAGGGTTGGGAGGGTCCTGGGTTCTCAGCACCCCCTTCCACGGCTCCGCCTCCCCAGGCCCTTCTCAACGGCATTGCATCTGCTCTTCTCATGGTGTCACCTCTTCTCCCCGACCCTCTGCCTTCATTCTCTAGACCTTGGTTGCATCTGATCATGATGCTCATAACAGAGGTTTCACACTCAGGGGAAACTGATATCCCAAAGACTAGAGCAACTTCCTACCGGGCCAGACAGAGCCTGGGTTGGAAAGGCAATATTCTGTACCTTGAGCTGCAGCGTTGACTTCAGGTGGGGACTCCTGGCTTGGTCCAGTTCCTATCCCATCATTGAATTACCTGGGAAGCTTGCAAAAACTCATTCCCATGTCCCACAGCAGAGCTACCTTTCTGGGGTAGAAATCTGTATTTTTATGTAATTTAGATACAAGCTGGTTGTTTTGTCATTAAACATGAGGGCAAATGTAAGCAGTATGGAAGACTCATCGCTGAATAGTTTATCTCCTGCTCCCGCACCCATTTCACCTTCGCCCCAGATCCCTCCCCGGAGATGACTACTGGTCATGCTCTTCCTGGGTCAAGCACTGTGCTAGACATTGTGTATGTTGGGGTGAACAGAACCCACATGTTCCTGTGTCGTTGCTCACAGTCTAGTGGAGGTGACTGGGAGGGACCAAATGACCCACCAATACATGCGTAATTGTGAAATGTGACAAAGGTCAGGCACAAGCAGAACAGAATGTCAGGAGAGAGTGTCAGGGACACTCATCTTGGTGGGCTGTGCTGGAGGAGATGGGTGTGGATGGGATGAAGACTTCCCAACTACCTGTCAGAATCTGGGTGACTCTGAAGGAATCCTTGGGGGGTGGGGAGGGGTCTCAGGACCGTCTCCATCATTTCTCACTTGATACCTGGGGTACAAAGGGGAGTAAGACACTCCTGATGTTTGGGCATCACCATCCAGTTAGGCAGTCAAGACATTATCTGTAATTAGGTTTCCTAAGGCTGCCATAACACATTACCACAAGTTGGGTGGTTTCACACAATAGAGATCTATTCTCTCACAGTCTGGAGGCTAGGAGTCTGGAATCAAGGTGCTAACAGGGCCGTGCTCCCTCTGAAGTCTCTAGGGAAGGCTCCTTCCCGCCTCTTCTAGCTTCCGGTGGTTGCTGGCAATCCTTGGAGTTCCTTGGCTTGTAGACGTATCACCCAAGTCTCTGCCTCTGTCATCACATGGCATCCTGCCTGCTGTCTCTCTGTCTCCACATGGCCTTCTCATAAGAACACCAGTCATTGCATGAGGGCTCACTCTAATCCACTCATCTTAACTTGCTGACATTTACAAAGAATCTTGCTTCCAAATAAGGTCACATTCACAGGTGCGGGTTTGGGGGGGGAGGGGTTAGGACTTTAAGGTATCTTTTTTTGTGGGGAGGGGACACAACTCAACACACATCAAGGATGAGACCTGCAGTCCCAGGGATCAGGACAGCCTGTGAGGGCTGCGAGGATTCAGGGAAGGCACGTGGTCCCTGCAGGCTGGGTGGGCAGGGCAGGGCAGGCTTCAGGAAGGGGAAAAGCTCAATCCAAGGAGAGGATCATGCCTGGGGAGGAGGGCAGAGCGTGTGCCAGTGAGTGAGTGGAAGATGGCAGAGGCAGGAATGCACAAAGCGCACACTGCATAGGAAAGAGGCTCCGCGGCCTCCTCAGAGCCCCTTCCAGAACACAGACCAGTAAAACGAGGCCACAGCGATTCTGAAGGTAACTCCTCTCTCCTGAAGGAAGTGATGGGGCTGTGGAGTGTTCTCAGCCGTCCTCTGCGACCTGTCCCAACTCCCGATGGCTGTGGCCTTCAGGTATGGTGACTGTCACCTGGGCTCCTGTGATGAGCTCGCACATGCCCCCTTAGCCCAGAGTCTCTGGCCTCAATGACATGTTCCAAACACCCACATAATCCTTCCTCTCCTTCTATGCCCACACTAACCAGCTTCCTTTTCTATCTCCTCCGTGTCCCACACAGGGAGAAACCTATAGTTGGGATGAATGACACCCGCCTTGTTCATCACTGTGTCCCCAGTGCCTACAGAAGGTCTGCTCAGAGCAGTATTACAGATGTCCCCCATTTTTCCCTCCTTTACCCCCCTCCACCTCACCCCTGCCCCACCCCAGGCCTTCCCCACACTATTTTCTGTGTCCATGGGCTATACCTATATGCATATATGTTCTTTTGATGTAAAGTATCCACAGCAAGAGGAGAGACACCTGACAGCCAACCCCTCAGATCTTGTCCCTGTAGAGGCCCAGATCCTCCAGCCCTCCACACACACCACCGGGATGCCCGGACCACAGAGCTGCGGAGGAGGCAGAGCCCAGGGCCAGGGCTTCAGCCCACAGCAGGTGACCTCCCATCGGCTGTCAAAGTGGGGTTCCACGGGACATTGCATCTCAAGGAAAGTCTAGGCAACTAGAGAAAGTTGAAGACCAGCCGGCCCCTTAGCGAGCAGCTGGTGGGAAATAGCCAGGAAGGGGTGAGGACTGGCTCCGATTCACACCGCTGGCTGGTGGCAAAGCTGGGGTGTGAGCGTGTTTCCTTGATGTCCGGTAGAAAGGGTCCCCACACTGCTGCAGTCCCCTTGGGTTAGGCAATAGCTTCTTGGTCTCCCGAGAGAAGTCCTCAGCTGCTCTGAGCTGGCTCTCCCCAGCTCCAGATGGGATAATGAAAGCAAATGATGAACTCTCACCCTTGCTCTCCAAAGCGAAATTTCAATTCCATGCCTGTGGCCTAGCTGTTCTAAAAAAGAAGAAAAATATGAATTTCATACATTTATAATGATAAATCATGTGTGTAGGTATATGTGTATTTAATAGATATATAGGGTATCCCCCAAAATCCATACACGCTTCATCAACTGATAGCTCAATTTTGAAAGTGAAATGTAAGCACTGCCTTTACACATTTTGGGGGACACCCTATATATGTGTATATGTTAATATTTGACTGGGCATTATAGGCACACATTAAAAGGCAGATGGTGCACACAGTGAAAGCAGGGCCCCCTCCCCTGTGCCAGCCACCTGGTGGCTCTCCACAGCCTCCTCTGGACCCTGTCAAGAATTGTCATGCTTATTCCACTTGGTCCTCTTGATGCCTATTCATGTGATGCTCAGGACAGTTATTAAATATACATGATTATGGAAGGAGAGAGAAGCAGGCTGACTGGGGAAGAGCCTGCCTCACCGTAGGGTGGTGGCCCAGGTGCAAAGGCCTGCCCCTCCCCAGGTGCAGCTAGGAGGCCCTGGAGACAATGCCTCCCTCCCCTGCCTGTGCTGACTCCTGGATGAATGAATCTCTAACCCTCCCCAGCTTTTGTCTCCTGCACGAGCAAATGAGGGGGTTGGGTGAGATGCTCTCGAAGATCCCTGTTAGCTGAAATTTCCATGATCCTATTATCTACTTCATGCCCCGTTTCCCCACTTAAAGAAATTAAGAAATAGGGCAGCTTTGAAGATAGTAGCTCATTTATGTCCCCGGAGGATTTCAAAGGCATTTACAGATTGCAAGCAAAATGGAGCTCAAATTCGGCTGCAATTGGCCTGCCGAAGGCACCTCCTTCCACTTACTCCCCACTGAAAAATAGGGGGTGTAGTCAGTAGGCCCCAGGCTCTAGGCTTGGGAGCAGGTCCGAGGTGACAAGGGTTCAGGGGCAGTGGCTTCCCTCTCCGATGCCAGTCTTTTATCCACCGGGCCTGAGGTGCACCCCATGGGCCCTTGGGGTGTATTCCTAAGGAAGCCAGGTTTCCCCCTGGTTTCTACCCGAGATTCCTTAAGCCTGGGTTTACCGTCTCAGAGCCAGCCTCGGGGTGCTCCTAAAAGGAATTTCCCTCATATGCTTGCCTTCCAGGAGTGAGTTGGGGGTGGGGGTGGGATGTGGAGAGGTCCTACAGGCCCCGGGAATTTGGCCCACCCATTAGCAAGGTTGCAGCTCTATCCTGGACATCACCCTTGTGACTCACGCTCTGTTTTTGAAAACCTCGAAGAGCAGCATGGAAGCCACCCAAATAGATGGTGGCTCAGCCACGCCTAACTCGTCTGAACCAGTGAGAGCCTCGAAGCTTTGTTACTTACAGACACAGGGTAACTCAGCCTTGGCCCACGAAATTATGGGAACCTGCTTGGGCGAACAAATAAAAGAGACCTGTGACAGCCACACCAAGCTCAATTGTACTTACTGGTAGGTGGGTGTGTTCAAAGTGCTTGACAAGTTTTCCTTTTCAACAGTCCCCACTGGTTCTTCTCTTTAAGTCACCGAAGCACAGCGTACGAGAGTCTGGAGGACTATGGAGATGTGTTCACTCAGCCGCTCCCTTTAGCAGAGGTGGAGACTGAGTCGTGAAGGGGGAAATCAGAGGATGAGACAGTGGCAAAGGGCAAGCTAGACCCCAGGGCTCTTGTATGGAGTCTATAGAGATCTTTCCACGCCTCACAAAGAGTGTAGAGTTAAACCAAGGCCAGCCTCCGCTGCCACTGGAATGGAAGGTCACAGGACATAGGTTTTGCCTGATTTGTTGACTGCTGAATCCCCAGCACCTGGCCCAGGGCTGACACATGGTAAATGCTCCATAAATATTAGTTGACCAAATGAATGGGAGTTACAACACATTCTAAATCAGAGGAGTCTGAGTAAATGTGGCTTTGCTCTGCTGTCAGCCAAGAAAACACCTTTTCTGGGCTTGGAACGTGGCCTGAGGTGAGCATTTTTAAATTCCTCCAACTCCTTTGCCTGCAGAGGAAGCAAAGGCCAAGTCTTCTAACCTGGCAGGATAGATGGCTCTATTTTAGGTGTTAAAAATATTGAAAGGAACATGCCACCATGTCCCTAGCCAGGTCTGCCTTTGTTTGCAAAGCTCTGGCTTTCACAGGAGCTGCAATGCCTGCAAGAGATGCCGGGCCTGGCTTCTCCCAGGGCCTTTGCTGGTCCTGGACTCAAGGTGTCCATGAATCAGGATTCACCCTATTCATCCCTGCAAGCCCCCTCCCGTGTGTGGTTGATGCCTGCCCTGTATGCAGCCCTGTCGTGGGCCCTGGGGAGGGAACATGGGATGAGCAGGTTGTCAAGTTGCAGTCCAGCCTGTGGGCGCTGATGGGCTGGTAGAGGTGCAGTGACTCGCATTGTCATAGTGAGCTGGCCTTGTCCCCCAGCCTGGCTGCAAGGTCCTTGAGGGCAGGGACATGCCTCTTTGTCATGGGTCTTGGTGGACTTTCTGAGTGGAATTGAAGAGGTCACAGGAAATAGCTTGGCCCACCAATGAGAATGTGATTTCCAGGCTTACCTCTCAGAGGGCCTGAGACCCAGGCACTGCTCCCTGAGCCACTCTCTTAGGGACAAAAGTCCCCCAGGATTGTGCGCTCTTCATGCCCTCCCCATGCACTTCCTCCCCAACCAGGAGAAGTTTGCTTAGGTCAAAAACCCTCTACAGGTAGCCAAGATGTGCTTTGGTGTGGCCTAGCGAAGCTTCAAAGAAAGGCTCCCAGGACACAGAACACGTTCTTTCAGTAACTGCTGAGAGGCTCAGTTTGTGGGGCCTCGAGAGGACCTTACTAGATGATGTCTGCCTTGTACAAAGGTGAGGTGACCCCTGGGCATGTGACTTCAGGCCACTCCCCAACCCTCATTGTAAGAAACCCTCCTCCATCCATGGCTTGATGCCTAGATTTAAGGACTGGTTTACAATTCGATTTCCTTTCCCTAGAGGTGGCCAAAGAGAGGCTGGAGGCACCATGGAGTGTCCTTTGGTGGTTGCAAAGGGTTACCCTAGGTCTGCTCTGAAGTGTGCTGGCTGAGGGTGGCCTTTGCTGAGGACACATGGCCCCTGGGAGCATAGCAGCACCAGGAGAACCAGACCCCATGGACTCCTCCCAGCTCCTCTGTGTGCTACAGGCTGGAGGCTTCTGGAAGCAGCTGATTGATTGGCCAGGATTCCTGGAACTTCAGGGTAGTTCAGATTAGGTGAATTCACTCATTCACTCATCATTCATTCATTCATTCATTCACACCTGTGAATTGTCTGCTATATGTCAGGTGCTGTGCTAGGGGTTAGGGAAATGAGAGGAAGTGAAATAGTCTTAGAGAGCGAAAATGCAAGTCTAGCAAAAGGCCTTCTGTGTCCTGCTGGAAAGAATGGATTTTCTGAAACTGGCTTAGGGCCCAGTCCTCTCCTGTTGGGCTTCTGGGATTCACACCAAGAGGAAATTCATCATATACTTAATTTCCAAGAAAAAGGAAATAAATCACCAAAGCAAAACAACACTGTGGACCTTATAAAGCAAACACAACAGGAAGACACTGGGGTTGGGCGGATGAAAGGCTCCTTCCAGGCTGCCCATCTGCTGGGGGATGTGGGATCTCTTCTTACAAGCGCCGAGTTTTGGGGCTTTTCCAAGGACCTTTAGGGATTTAGCTTCCTATTCAACTGGTTCAACCGTCTCCAGATGTTGGCCAGATGACCCCTGAGGTCTCCTTCTGCTTTAAAATTCAGCAATTCAGGGATTTTCTGGATCTGAGCTCAAATTAGAGGATTGTATTAATGTTCAGCACAATTGGCAGAGGACAATTTGTCCATAGTAGCAACCTGGAAGGGAAATGGGCTCCTCCTTGGAGGAAAAGTGGCTCTCCGTTCCATGCATTGGTGCCAGCCTTGTACTGACCCTCTTCGAGGCAGGGGAGAATTGGTCTTTGAATGACAGGTGGGTCTATTGAACCCATTGCCTGGTGTCCTCATAATCAGGCAGTTTCAGTGAAAAGGTAGCCCCCAACCTGGGCCTTAAAACCCACTTTTCTCCAAAGCATGGAGCAAGTTGTGTTAGCATAACCTCTGGCAACACACTTCACCAAATAGGCCTTAGTTTCCCCACCAGCCTTCCGTGACTGTGCTCAGTCAAGACCAGACTTCAGCCCCCTTGACTATCAGGTTAGAGATTTGGTTGTCAAGCCTTCTTAAGCGTTGGCATCACTTCAGTGCTTTAAGCAATTCAGATCACTGGGCTCTACTCCTTGATATTTACCGGAGCTGGTCTGGGATGGGGGCAGGCATCTATATTTTTAATCACTTCCCTGTGGGATTTTGATGACTAGCTTGGATTGAGAGCCACCTGAGGCCAGTGTGGTCCCCTTGGCAGTGCCCTTACCTGGGGAGCTTAGTAAACATGAAGACTTCTGGGCCCCTCCCCAGATCTACTGAGTGAGAACCTAGGTAGGTAATTGTGATACAGTCTAGTAGTGGCAAATGACTATGCTAGGCCTTGTCTGTTTCCCTGGTCCTCCATGAGCCCATGTGCTTGTGCAAAGAAATCCCTCCCCGAAAAGTTCATTGGCAGTTCACTAAGTGAGTTCCTCTTAAAGATGCAGATTGCACCTGCTTGATGTTGGCTGAGGTTGTCTTGGGGCGTGAGGTCCAGAACAGTGAATAAAAGATGTTGGTTAAACCATTAACTCTTCCGTCTCCTTTACCACCCCGTGCCCCACCCAATCACTATCCTAAACTTGGGCCATGAGGTAGGAAGCTAAGACTGCAGGACAGGACCTAGTCATGGGTAGAGGTGCAGAAAGAAGCCCATGAGTGCCCCAGCTTCCTCGTGGGCCCGGGGCACCCAGGTCACCATGTGAAGGTTTGCCATGAGTGTTGTCCTCATCGGCAGAAGCCAGCGGGCCCTCCTCCGGAGGTGCTCAGTTATGCAGTTGTCTTCAGGACAACACCATGGAGTTCAGTCTTCTCAGTCACACAGTAGGTCCAGAAGCACTTACTTGCACCAGGTCCTGGCTGTGAATGAAGAAGTAGGGCGAGCTGTGCCAAGTCCAGCACGGTGGCTGGAATTACAGCCTGGAGCCAGAATGCTTGCATTGACACCCTGCTCTGCCCTTCACTCCTGTGTGATGTTGGACAAGCCACTTAACCTTTTTGAACCTCTCTGTCCTTATGTTTGGCTACTCATATTCATTCAACCAACAGCTGTTTATTAAATTCTGATGCACAATGAGCTGGACTTGAGCACATGTCATTTCTGAGAGCTGGGTACAGAGTCCTGGATGGGCCATGTCAGGCATCCTGAGGACAAGGCAGAGTTCCTTGAGGGTGGAACAAAGGGACTGGTATCTACACAGGAGTGCACCACCAGGGCAGTGCTGGTGGGCTGTGGGTTGGCTGGCAGGCCCTTGAAGCCTGGACTGTCTGCCATGCTTCAGCAATGCCAAGTCCAGGGGCACTCGAGAAGCCACCAGCTCTCAATGGGGCCCTGATCAAGAGCTCTGATTGGACAGTGGGGGAGCTCATTGTAGTGTTGACCCCGCCATTCACTCACTGGGCATCCTTAGTCAAGCCACGTCATTTCTTTCTGCCTTGGTGCTGGGAGCCATAAACTCGCCCCTGCCCTGCTTGGAGGTCCAGTGCACAGCATAGCCTGGGCTCTGTGGCATCAGGACATCATTGTCACTCCATTATCACCTGCGTGGGCACTCAGCCTCACTCCCAGCTTACCCCACATTCTAGCTTGTTTCGGTCCTAGGAGAGAGGGCCACCATCTGTAGAACTAGCTGATGTTACCCTGGAAACAGGCAGGTGTAGTCCTGGGAAGGGCTGGCCTGAAGGGTTAGAGTTCTCCTGTTAGGACAGTGGAGGGGAGGCAGGACTAGGGACCCAGCCTTCTCTTGCTCTGGCGACAGGAACAAAGGTTCTGTTGCCTCTGCCGGGCTGTTTTATCCACCCTTGTTAAACCCTGCACATCAGGAGAGGGACAGAATCTACACGCGCCCTTTATCTGACCACACTGCAGTGCTGTTATGTAAGGGCTGCGTGCTGTCCAGGAGGCCTCCTGGGGCCCGGGGAAAATGAGATTTCTCACCCCGGCGCCGCTCCACTCTCCCTTCTCTTTCCACAGCCTCCCGATGGCACCATCAGCCCCACTGGGGGAAGGGGGCTTCCTGATCTGAAAGGAAGCCGTGTGTGTGTGTGTGTGTGTGTGTGTGTGTGTGTGTAGGAGGGTGTGGACTTAAAAACTCCAAAAGTGATGAGTGGACAGAGGGCCCACTCATCATTACTTGCCCCAAACCTCCTGCCCCACTCACCAGGCCCCGCCAGGGTGTGGTCTCCTGCAGAACGTGAGCTTCATACTGTGGCTCTTAGTCTAGCACGGCCAATGCTCGGCCTCTGGGGAAAGACAACACCAGCCGAAGGCCAGGCCTAGTCACAACGCACGTTCCCACAGAGCGCCACGCAGCTTTCTTACCTCCCGACAACCACTGTGAAGGCAGCTGGCCTGCCAGGCAGATGAGGAAAGTGAGGCCCAGGGGGGTGAGGGACTGGGCTGGACTGGCCCAGCGAGTGGTGGGCTCTGTCTGGGCCTCCTGACTCTCGGTGGCCCACCGTGTCCTGCCTCGGAGGACTGGCCTGGTTGGTGCCTCCCTGAGAGTAGGTCACCGAGATGGTGTCTCTTGCCTTTGATGACCCAATCCCAGGTGATGCAGTGATAAGAGTGAGCACAGTGTAGAGGGCTGGAGGGCTTGGTAAAGCCCTGTGATGCCGAGCCTGGGGCCAAGCACCCCAAGAGGCTCCACGGGCTCCATGACCGCCTGCCAATCACCCCAGAGCAGACACGTGTGCGAATAGCCCTTTCTGGTTCTTGCCAGACTGGACCCTCTCCAGCATCCAAGGGGAGGGGGGAATTGTCATCTGCATCAGGCCCTGGGGAAGCTCCAAGACTGGCCTGCTCCTGCCGCCTCAGCCCCAGCCCCCAGCCCCCAGCCCCTAGGCCCAGCCCTCAGCCCCCAGCCCCCAGCCCCCAGCCCCAGCCCCCAGGCCCAGCCCCCAGCCCCCAGCCCCCAGCCCCAGCCCCCAGTCCCGTGCCCCAAGCCCCGTGCCCCTGAGTGCTCCAGCAGCTGCCTGCCTTCCCAGAGCAGATGGACAGTAGCTCCCACAAAGGGATATGGCCCCCGTGCTGCGGTTCCCATGGCAAACTCAAGCCCCTCGTGTTTCTAATTACTCCTGGTGTTCTTTTCTTCCCTGCGTGAGCAGGGTGAGCAGGCCAGACAGGGCACTGTTGTCATCCTGGTCCCCCCGTCCCCCACCAAGGGGCCCCCTGAGGAGGCCTTCTCACATCAAGAAAACTGGGGCTCAGGCAGCTTGCACACCAGCAAGAGGGCTTTTGTTTCTTTTAAAATGATTTTATTTAATAAATAACTAAATTTCTCTGTACCTGCCGTTAGGCCCCTGGCTTTTAAACAGCAAAACCATCGCCCATCCTTCCTGTCCACTTTAAGTTCTTTCTAAAATCAACACACAAGAGGGAGGAAAGAACATTAGCTGGCTGGCTTCTCTGTGCCCAGAATCTCTGTGAGGTAAGTGTTAGGATGCCCATTTTCTGGACAAGGAAACTGAGGTTCAGGGTGGCTAAGAAGCATGCCCAGGACAACACGGGCGGGATGTGGGAGAGGCCACAGCCCAGACCAGGCCCTCCCAGCGCTGAACTTTGCTCCTGGTGAGCAAAGGCACAGGGAGATAGTTTTTTTTTTGGGGGGGGGGGGGGGGAGAGGGGAAGCGGCATCTTTTGAAACTTCCCAGATGGGACCCCAGGGCCCACCTGTGCTCTGGAATATTAGACCAAAATTTGCAGGGTGTTGCAAAATTGGCCTGTGATTGGGAAGGAATTTCTTTGGGGGCCTCAGTTCAGTTCATTTGAAGTTCATTCAGCGAACATCCGTTAAAGATTTTTTTATGTGGAGGGTGGGGAGGATCTCAAAGATGCAAAACCAAACCAAGGCCCTGCCCTCGGGAGCGCCCAGGCCCCTGGGAGGAGGTGACAATGCAAAGATAAGTACTGGGTATAGCCACTGCAGCTTAGCCCCAAGTCAGTGCACGGACTGCCAATGGTTATTTTACATCGTGGACACATTTCTATGAAAGATCTTAAGGAGGTATAAATGCATCCCATTTAATTACATCTTTAGTAAACAGTCCTTAATGAAAAGAATAAAGTTTCATAAAACTGAGACTGGAAATTTGAGACAGTGAATGCCATCCCTCCCTCCCTCCCCTCCAGCATTTATTGGAACCTGCTACATGCTAGACTCACGCTGAATAAGGAGCTTTCAGTGCAGTGAGGAAGGCAGACAAATAAAAGGCAATATCGAACCAAAAAGTGCTCTAAAAAAGAAGTCTATTTTTTAAGAGGCAGGCAGTATCAACAGTGCTCCAAAATGGCTGTGCATGAAGGTGTCACAGGAGCTCACAGGAGGGTTGCTCGCTCAGATCTGGGGCTAGGAAGCGATGTAGGAGAGGTGACTAGAAGGACAGAGGTATTTTGCCAGGAGGTTGAGGTGGGGAGTTGGCCAGAGGGTATTGAGTAGAGAGGAAAACATGTATGAAGGCTCTATGATCCAAATGTATGCCAGGTGAGGGGAGGGTGAAACTAATTTTGCTCTAGGGCAGATGCAAGGGGGATAGACAAAGGCTTTAGGGAGGGGCTGGCGTTTGACTGGGGCATTGTAGGATGAGTAGGAGTTCAATAACGAAAAGTTGAGAGCACTCAGGGTCAAAGGAGTACCATGAGCCAATAAGTGCCTGGTACATTTAGGATGTTCAGGCCACCACCACGTCTAGGGCAAAGAGGGTGGGCTGTGGCATGATCTGGCACCCGAGGGGAATATCTGGGGCAGGAGGACTGCAGTAGGTGATGGTGGCTGCATGCGGGAGACGTGCAGGAATGGAGAGGCGGGATGTGGATCCCAGGGCCCACGTGGGGGCTCACCTGCTCCTAGTTGGGGCTAGAGTAGGGCGGGCAGGCGGCGCCAAAGGACAGCAGCAGCCTCTGCTCCCCAGGACTCATGGTCTGGGGGAGGGGGTGAAGGAAAAGAAAGGCTTTGGGGCTTCATTGTCCGCACTGAGAGCCCCCAGTTCCCCCCTCCCACCCCGTCCCCTGATTCTACCTTGGGATGAAAGAGAGGAGCTGGGAATGCTATGGTCCTGGCAAGTCCTTCAGTCAATCAAGGAAAAGAAAACCCTCTTTCCTCTTCTGGGGGGATAGAGTCCAGAGGTTTTTAAGCTTGTTGACCCCACTTTGATGAACACAGACCCCTCTCCTTCAAATGTAACTTGAAATTTAAGAAAGCAAATCAATCCCATAGGCGAAGTGCTGGTCTCTGATTCTGAGACCCCCCTCCCCCCAAAAAACAAACAAACAAAAACAAAACGAACCCTGTTCATTTTACAGATGAGGGAATAGCCCAGAGAGGTTGAGTGACCTGTCTGAGGTCACACAGTGATCTGGACAACAGCACTGGTCCTCGTCTTTTTCTCCCGGCCCCGTCTCTTTCCACCAGGCCCCACAGAGCAAGCTTCCCCCTTTAGGCCACCTTTCAAGTTCTTTTCCCTGCCCAGTGCCTTCCCTGCTGATGGCAAAGGTACGGCCTCTCCAGAGGTGGCCACGGTGTTGCCAGCCACCCCGGGAGCCAATGAGCTTTCTAAACGTAAAGGATGTGACTTCAGAACCACAGAGCACAGGCAAGAGGAGCTGAGGCAAAGGGTCTGTCTCAAGTTCCCTTCAAGAGAGGTTGCCCTGTGAGTACTGGCTCTGAGCTTCTAACCTCTAAGCTTCTAACCTTCTAACCGCAGGAGGGTCATCCTGCCCTGGGGGCCTGGCCCACTGGGAAGTTCCTGCCACCAGCCCGCCCTCTGACCTCCTCTCAAATGGAAGAGAGCAGAGACAAGAGGCAAGGTCCAAAGGGGAAGGTCACCCTGATCGTGAAATACCCCCAACCCTTGGTCTTGAGTTCTCTCCATCAACGACCTGTACTGCTGGGCTAAAAGCTTTTTAAAAACAGCTCACTCTCCCTCCCACCTGCAAGGGGCAGGTGCAGAGCCTTGGACCTCTGCCTCCCTCTCCACCCCTGCCTCTAGGCCTCAGTTTCTGCCTCCATAAAGTAGGAGAGCGGGGCTGGAGGGGCTGCCCACTGCCTCTCAGCTCTGCTGTCTTTGACGTGGTGACCTCCAAGGAAAGGGGGAAGGGACAAGCCACTGCCGGGAAGTATGGGGACCACAAAGGAAGCCTGAGTCACTGTGCGTGCACCTTTGGGAGGGGACGGGGTCTCAAGTGGCCAGTCTGGCGCTGCCCGGGCTGGGGCCCAGAGGAGGGTGTCCCTGGGGCTGTCTCTCTTTCTCCCCCGTTGGCTTGGGTTGGGTGTGCAGAGGCATCGCCTGAAGGAGGCCCAAGGAACTTGCTCCAGGTTTCGCTGAGAAGCAAGTAAAAGTAACAGTGACTCGGACAACCACGCCATCAAGGCCAACACCAGCGGTAATAGTCATAGCGGCGCCCATGTGGCGCTTGCATCCTGCCCCGGGGGCCTGTCTTTCCTCAATCCCCAGGCTTCTGAGCCTCCCACCTCAGGGTGCTGCTGTGTGCGCTGCTGGTGCTGAGGCAGTGGGGGACCCTCAGCAGAGCTCAGAGCCCCTGCTGGGTTTGGGTTTCTGCAAACCTGTGGATTCCAGAGGTGACTTTATTTTTTTTTAAAGGTGGGTGGGAGCCGGCCTGGTGACTTCTGAGGCCCCAACTCCCCGTCTCTGGGAACCCATCCCGCATGCCCTGGCCTGGGTGCCCGTGAGTGGCCCCCACTAGATAATGGAAAAGAGGAGCCAGAAGGTGAGGGCTGCCCTCCTGGGTCAGGTCCCGTCACACTCTCCTCCCAAAGTCTCAGCAAACCCCAAAGCCAGCTCCATGGTAGGGAAGGAAGGGAGGGGACGGAAGGAGACCTGCAAGGAATGTGACTCCAGCTGGGCTTGGGTTTCTTTCCCTCAGAAATGAATCCATTGTAGAAAATATCTTTGACCCTTATGTTCCTCTGGCCACGTGTGAGAGTGGAGGTGTGAGTGTGGTGCAGCCTTGGGCTCTACAATTCCCTGGGTCTCAATCTCCCCATCTGTACAATGGGACACTACTATCACCCTGCCCTCCCCTAAAGTGAGGAGGGACGCTGTTACTGCTAGCCCAGCTTGAGGACAAGGCCAGGCACATCCTCTGTCATCCACACCGATGCCAGCTTTCCACCAGACTTGTCTCTGAAGAGCCAGACTCTCCCTCTCAGGTCCAAGGGCAGGTCCAGCCCCAGGAAAGAGGGAGCCGGGCCCAGGCAGTGCTGTGCTCTCTGCCCATCGCTGGGCCTAAGTTCCCACATCACTGCTCAGGCTGCCCCTGGCCCAGTGCTCCTTGGGCTCCCAGCTGCATCAATGTTAGGCCCCTCTCAGGGTCCTCCTATTTCCAGAGAGGGCTCCTGGAGGAAAAGCATCCTTTAAGATTCCCAGGAACAAAACAAACACTGGTGGCAGGATTCCAGGGACCACCCATGAGAAGGTATTTTTGGAGAGATGCATTTCTCCCTGGCTCTCTGCCCCAGGACTCAGCTCCAGCACCTGTCATACCTGCGCGCCCGCCCCCTCCCTCCCGCCCCCATCTCCGCAGGCTTCACAGGCAAGGTGCTCCTCAAGGCCCTGCCTGAGCTTCCAGAGGCGCTGGGAGAGAGCTGTGGCCGGGGGCAGGCTCTCCTGAGCACCGTCTTACTCTGTAGAGCCAGGTGGCTTTGGGAGGATTGGTTTTTAAATGAGAGACTGCGAGGATTTCAAGCACAATTTTTTGTAGCTGAGCAAGCAGCTGGGTCCCTGGTGGCACAGACCCCTCCTGGACCATTGTTTGCCCTTCTCCTGAGAAGGGCAGGCCCCATGATGGCAGGGACCTTCAGGGCTGCAGCTGGGGAAGACAGGGAGCATGGCAGGAGGCTACCCTGGACCGATGCTCCAGGGCCCCAGGGCCCCACTGCAGGCTCTGGCTTCAGACTGTCCTCAGAGCTCAGAGTCCCTGCGGAGTTTGGTTTCTGCAAACCTGTGGATTCCAGAGATGACATTTTTTTTTAAGAATCCTTCCCCTTATATGTCATTTAATATTTGCAAATTAATTAATGATTACATTCGTCTAGTGTCAGTCTCTTGCTTTCCCATTGTTCATTTCACCTACTGCTGAAGGTAAAATGTCTCTCTCCCCACGAAGGCGGCAGGCTCTCTTGATACTTGGATGTCCTCCTCCATGTCCAGCTTTTCCAACCACCCTCCATCCATTGTCCATCTCCTCTGATGTCACCACAGCCCAGGCATGGCCCCGGTGTGACCTGTGACCTGTGACCGCGGGGACAGAAAGCCTGAGGCTTCCTCCTGGTGAAGTGCAGAGCCTGAGGTGTCTCCATCTCCAGCCCCCAGATCTGAAACCTCACCCACGCCAGCCGGCCAGGCCAGCGTGGCCAGGTCATGGGACCCAGCTCGTGTCCTCCTTCCTCTCACTGAGCGAGGCCAGGGTCCGGCCGAGAGTCCGGCCGAGGGCCCAGCCCAGGCAGGGACAGACAGTGGCTGCGGGAGATGGTCAGTTTTGGGGGCTGAAGACAGCATCACATTTTCAAAATGTTAAAAACATAATTCTCCTACAAATATATAGTGAGCATGAGTCAAATATTTATCTAAGCCATTAATGAGGGAACCAGCAGGATGTTAGTCAAGAGGAATTTCAAGATTATATATACACAGACACATTAATGGAGGAAAAAGAATGCTGAGATAAGATTGCTACATTAGATTCAAAGCTAGTTAATGTCCAGCAGGCAATAAGGCCATACCTTTTGGTTTTATATTCCCCACTGGACAAAAATCATTTGCGCCTTATCAATTTTCCAGGATAATGTCTAACTTTACAGAGACCGGGCTGTCTGTACCAGTAGTCAGGAGTAAGGCAGGCAGTCACGTTGCCCTAGAAAGCCAGATGGCTCTGCGGCAGGACTATCAGACGGTGCTCTAGTGCGACTTTGAAAGGATGCCCAGTCTTCTTCGTGCCTTATGTCAAAGTTTTGGATTTTTCTCTTCACAGCAGCCAGAAGTAGTCAGGAGGTGAGACCGAGGGATTCCAGCCAGAGAGAGCCCAGGACCGATGGCACAGCAGGGTTTTAAGTCCAAGGCCACTGCCCACTCTGGCCCTGCCTTCACTTACTTGGTTGACCCCTCCCCCCAGCCAGAACCCCACTGTGGTTATTAGAACCACCTGGGCAGCTTATGATGGACATGAGTCCCAGAGGGTGGGGGTGCCCAAGACTCATCCGGGGCTCCCTGCAGGCTGATGCGTGTGTGCATGTGTGTGGGATTCCATTTCCTTTCCTCAGGGACTCTCCCTCAGGGTTCTGCCCAGAGCTGGGGCTCGAGAGCCTCTTCCTCCTTGAAACACCTGTGGCCCTATTTCCTATCCTCTGGACACTCCCAAATCCACGGCTGTTTCCTTGCATTGTCCCAACCACACCACACACATTATAACACCCCCATAAGCAAACCCACTCATGCAATGCTTTATGAAGCAGCACGGCCACCGTGGAAAGGGGCCATCCTTGCCTTCCACTCCTCATGTGGAACCAAGGCTAGCCCATTCCACACCTCTGCACGAATTAGAAAATGGCTCTGCTTACCCCTGGCGGACGCAGCCGGAGCCAGGGCACACCCACGGTTGCTTCAGCCCCGGGGGCATCTTTGTGCCTGGCACAGACAGCACATGCACAGATAGGGACCCACTCCCTCCCGCTCTGAGATTCCCAGGGTGGCTTCCAGGGCTCTCTTCAACCTCTTGGTTGGCAAACCTTTTACAGTCCCAATGGGACGTAGTCCAACCAGCACTGGCATATGTTCTCCGGGGTCCTGCTCACCATGCTGGTGCCAGCTCTCATCTCTTGAGTTAGAGACTGCAGTTGCCAGGGCGATGTGATGTCAGGGGCCAGCAGAAGCCCCTTCTACCCCAGCAATTACAGGGTTGCTTCCTGGGCCTTAAATCAAATTGCACAGAAATGAGAGCTACCTGGTGTGTTCTCTTGGGACGGGAAAGTGGGGGCACACCTTCCCAATTGGGTACAAATGACTATGACAGAGTGTCTTGGCTGGAGGCCCTGGACATGGGGAAAATACTGTGTGTGTGTGTGTGTGTGTGTGTGTGTGTTGGGGGGGGGGGGTTCTGGAGAGGAAGGTGATGCACAGGGTGTTGAGGCTGAGACTGGAGCTTTCTGTTTTGGCTCTGCTGACCCTAGTGAATAGAGAACTGCCCCTGGAGCCTCTAAATCCCCCAGATTCAGCTCCTCTCTGCTGATGTGTGGAAGGAAAAACAGCCTTGTTTAAAAATGCACAGAGAAAAATCTAAGTGCAAGTCCATGGCCCCTCATCTGAAGGTGTCAGCTCTCACCCTCTGCAGTGTGAGCTGAGCACCCACCACCTCTTTCCAGAGCTCTCTGCCACTCACTCCCCACCCTCTTGATCCACTTTTGCAGTGTTGGCAGGGCCCCCTGGAGGTAATTAATTATTAAATCGTTTGCCTTCTTGGAAGAGTGATTTTTATCCCTTCTGTAAGTGATAAGTATTTCAGCTGAGCCCATGAGGTGTCTGGGCTGGAGGAGTTGCCTTTATAATACTTGCCAAGAAGACTGTAATATTGTCTCCATAAATGAGGGGGTGGGGCTAGATGACTCCTGGCGGTGTCTGCCAGCTCTGACATGGGCTTCTTGGACCAGTGTCCACAGGGGGAGCTGCCAGGTCATCGGGGCCTCCTTCTCAGTTGCTTTGCCTCATGGGGCCTTGGCAGCACATGCTTGACCCATCAGTTCAGAGGGAATGCTCTCATGGGTGAGAAGGGAGTGCTGCCAAGTACCCACAGTACCAGGGTCTCTCTTCCTTCTCCTGGCTGCCCCAGTGGCCACACTGGCAAGGCAGGCTGCGTGAAAGGCTTCCCCATCCATATTCAAGGATCTGTAGGCTCTGACAGCCCTGGGTCTCTTTACTCATCCTCGTTGTCATCATCATCACCATTGTCTCTGACATTTATACAATCTGATGGTTTACCAAGTACACCATATGTATAGTCACCCTATTTGAGACACAAACTCCCACTCGGATAGAGTTGGGGCAGATATAACCATCATTGTTCGATAGGAAGCAGTGACTCAGAGGGGTTAATATCAATTGTCTTCTAAGGCGAGTAAGTATTGAGGCCAGAACTAGAATTCAGGCCTGTTTCTATGGCATCTCATGTCTTGACCCTTATATTCTTTTTTTAAAAAAATATATTTTTATTGATTTCAGAGAGGAAGGGAGAGGGAGAGAGAGATAGAAACATCAATGATGAGAAAGAATCATTGATCGGCTGCCTCCTGCACACCTCCTACTGGGAATCGAGTCTGCAACCCAGGCATATGCCCTTGACAGGAATCAAACCTAGGACCCTTCAGTCTGCAGGCCAACACTCTATCCACTAAGCCAAACTAGCTAGGGTGACCCTTAGATTCTTCCTTCCTTCTTTCCTTCCTTCCTTTTCCTCGTCCTTCCATCCAACCAACCATCTTTTATTCTAACCAATAATTCATCCATCATTCATCCATCCATCATTCATCCATCCATCCATCCAACAGACAATTACTGAGAATTCATTTCATGCCAAGCAAGTAGATAGGGGGTGAGTAGCAAACAAAAACGACCTGTTCCCTACCCCCATTGCTGTCAGTTAAGTGAGGAGTAGATGGAAAGGGTGTGAATGGGAGCCTGGACACGGAGCTCTCAGAGGAACATGTAACTTCTCTTCCCACCTTTCCTTCCTTTCTGCCCCCAGAATACTGGATTTAGGTCGTTTTGGGAGCCCTCCACCTTCTGATGAGTAGGATTTGGGTGGCAGAGGAGCAGCTGAATGCTAGCACATGAGAGGAAGGACACGGATGTCTGGGGGCTGCTGATGCTGGCGCTGACCAGCATGCTGCCACACCGCTCATCTAATTCATCCTCAACTTGCCGGAGGGGACAGGTGGTGAGGTGACCTGGGAGAGTAGGCAGGTCAGGGACATGGATTTCTGGCGGTCTCATGGCAGTGACATCTTGATATGCCTCGTGAGCACAGGGCCCTGGTCTGGCCAGTTCAACAGACAAGTTCCTTGATGACCTGTGATTCTCAACTTCAGTATCCAGCTGAGCCCCTTGTGGAAAAAGACAGATAACCAGGCCCCACCTCTAGAAGGTCCCACAGAGGGTGGGGGTGGGGATCTGCATTAGAGCCAGCCCCTCCACCGAATCCCTTGGAGTGCCTCAGGGCCCCCGGAAGTCAGGAGAGCAGCTTGTCCTCAGGCAGCGGAGGCCTTGGGAGTGAATCCAGCATGAAAACTGCACTCAGCCCTGTGCACAGGGAATTTGCACAGAACTCGCAGTATTCCAGGACTCACAGGGAGAGCCTATCCAAGCGTTGGTACCAACGTCCCCTTGAGGCTGTGCTTCCAATGCCACCCGAGTGTAGGGCTGGAGGCTGGGGAGTGAGGAGGACATCACAAAATTGGAGGAGGTCCAGAGCAAGTAGGCCCACCAGGGGTTGGGGGTGGGGGGTCCTAGGGCCTGAATGGGGACAGACAGAAACCCCTGGAACTGCCATTGTGGAGGCAAAAGCCAAGGGGAAGGGCTTCCAGTCTCCACCACCCAGGACTTCTGAAATCCCAGGGTCCAGTTGCCCAAAAGCGGACTCTTGAAGCAGAAGGTGATTTCAGAGACAGCCAATGTAGGCTGTGCAGGCTGCCAGCCCAGCTCCTAGGACACAATTTGAAGAACTTGAAAGTATCTATTAGCAGCTCTTGCCCAGCTGGGCTCTGGAGTCAGACAGATCTGGGTTCAAAACCTGTCTCTGCCCTTGAATGTTGGCTGATGGGAGCCTTAAGAGCAGTAAGGTGCGCACTGCCTGGCTGGGCTCTAGCGGCTCCACTGGGGCTGGCTCCCGCCATCACAGAAAGCTCACGTAGGCTGCTCCAACCTTTCCCCTTAGCTTCCTGCTGCCCTGGGGGCTGCACACCTTGCTGCAAACCAGGCTCTCACTGATTTCCTAATTCCAGGAACTTCCTTTCACTTAGGTGCACAGGATTAGGGATGGTGAGCATGGCCTCCTGCAGAAGGATAGGCTTGAAACAGGGAGAAAACAGGAACCCAACGTGGGCAGGTGTGTGCCTTGATTTCACCACAGGAGGTGCTCTTTCAGAGACACAAGCAAGGGCCAGGGTATCCGGAGTTGTGTCCTAACCCCTGCATCAGCTCACAACCAAGACCGAGACGGCTCCATCCTCACCTGCCAGGTGTTCCTGACATTGGATTGTCCTCAATGAACCAAAGCTGGGGCGTGATGGATGGAGGCTGGGGAGCAGGGATCCTGACAGCGTGGCAGTGCTGGCCTTGCAAACCACACCCATATTGTGACATCCTGGGCCATCCAAGGAAGGGCACAGCAGAGGCCTGAGCCTCTGGGAACTTCCCAAGTTCTTGGCACCAGGTGGGCTGGGTAGATTTTCTGCCGATTTTCCAATGGGCTTAACCAAATCCAGCGGGTGTCTCCACAGCCGGCCGGCTTCCCTTTCTCTCTGAAAGCCCAAGAGCTCTGAGGGGAAATCTGAGACCGAGCTTGAGAGTCTCCACAATGCTGTCTGTGTAGGGCAGCCAGGATGGGAGAAGCCCTTCAAAGCCCCGGATTCTTAGAAACAGGAAGCTGCCTGCTGCCTGCTGCCAGGAGTCAGCGAGGTTCACCTCCCTGGGCCAGGCCTGGAGTCCAGGCTTTGAGTTGGCCGAGGGGGCCAGGCATCCCTTCTTCCTGCCCTCCAGCTTGGAGGAGGCGGGTAGGGGCCTTCATTAGATGTCATTCTCCTCTCACATCTTCCTTCAGCCTTTCCCAGGGTCAGGAGTGGGGCCCAGGGGTGGGTGGGAAAGTGGGATTCTTTCCAGATCAAGAAATATCTGACAGTGTCCGTGGCTTCTCAGTGGCACAGAGAGCAGGGATCACTATGTCAATCACTGAGGGCAGGGTGGAGTGTGTGTGCTTGTGTGTATGTGGTCAGGGAGGTGGCAGGTGGGAGGAAGGAGGCAGGTAGAAGGAACAGCCAATACCAGGAGACCAGGTCTTAAATGTCAGGTGTGCATCAGGTGGCCTGAACCCTTGCCAGGAGCCATGGCTGGTCCAGGAGAAGAAACCCAGTCCCTTGCCCCTAAGGGGCCCACATCCGGTGGGGACAAGAATCTGGCACAGGTGAGACCACTGGCCAGTAATGCCAGGCTGTAGCCTATGAAGGGTCAGGTGGTGTGGCCATGACTGCAAGGTCAGGGAAAGCTTAAAGAAGAGGAGAGTGAGCTGGGCTGACACAATGGGGTTGTGGGTCTTGAATTGCAGGGGACTCGGCATGGCTGCCTGCTGTTGACTGAGAGCATGAAGTCCACTCCCAGGGCCTCTATGGAGACTAGGCCTTAAAGCTGTTACCATCAAGGGATCTGGTCCCGGTGACAGGAGATGCAAAATATCCCAAATATCCCCTCGGCACAGCGCTGCTAGGTGGGGTGGGTGCTCACTGTCCTTTTCTCCCTGGTTGATCTGATCTTAGGCCCTTGGGATGCTGGGAACTCTGACTTTGAGGGCACCCCCCAGCTCAGCTTGGGGCCCCCATCTCTTAGCCTTCACTGGCTCCATTTCTGCTGGTCCCCCTCTTTCACTCTGACTTCTAGGAATGGGCTGGATGTTTCTGACCTTCATCTGTGTATCCTCTATCCTCTGAGCCTTGTACTCTGACCACGTGGGCAGTCCCTGGTGCAGTCTTTGTACTTGGGCTTGGCCCGTTTTGCCGAAGGGCAGGGACCTGAGTGCCCATTTCCCTGTGTCCCGCAGAAGAGGGACTGGGCAGCCAGAGGTCCCCGGTGACTAGCTGTGGCTTTATTAAGTAGGCCGATGGCTTTTCCTGGCCCATGAGATGAGTGCTGTTGGGATCTTGTCTCCTCTCTGACAGATCAAACAGGGACCCTCTATCTGTTAATGAGCAGTTTGTAAGATCCCATGTCACATGCTTTGGGGGAATGAGGAAGAGGAGCGATGGGGAGCAGCATCACCTATATAGTGTTGCTGTGCAGGCCGAGAGTCCCAGGTCCATGGGACATGGGCTGGGAACCTAAGGGCAGGCAAGGGCACAGGAAGCCTGGGCCCGGGTGCCCGGAGCCTGCTTGGTCCTGCTCGGAGGTGAGGACAAAGCTGCTCCATCAGGCCCTGTCTGAGAGTGAGGACCTGGGGACACGGTCCATTTCCCAGGGAGCCCTTTCCCTGTTGCACCAGCCCAGGCAGGCCCGGAGCCTCCCAGGCTCTCAGGCATGTCGGCCACACCGGACTCTGCGGGTCAGCAGACCGAATTCCAGCCCAGGTCACAGGGCGTCACGCAGCACTTCGCCTCATGCTCTGTTTTACCCACCACCGGTGCCACTGAGGACATTTTTTCCTTATTGTGGAATTTTTCACGTGTCTCAGTGTCACTCAATTAAGAATGAAGTTTCCTTGTGTTTAAATTCTACAAGGGATACAAGAAACGAGGGCACAAAGGGACCTGAGCAAACCTCGTGTTCTTCCGGACAGGCAGTGACTTGCCCTGGCCACCCTGCTGCTCGGGGCCGGGCTGCTCCGGGACCACACCCGAGTGAGAGCCCAGGGTGAGGGCACAAATGAAGGCAGCTGGGGCCCATCCCATCTGCCGTCTTCCCACCAAAGCTCTTCAACAACGAGCCACCTTCCGGGCTGCCCTTTCAGTGAGCACCAACCATCGCGGCAGCCTTGGTGCGCTCTAGTGTCTCTGTGGACCTTCCTGGCGTCATGGGACGATAGAGGTGAGGGGACCTCGAGGCATCTCTTCCTTTGGTTCCCAAACAGAGCAGGAAGGCACATCCTGTGTCCTGACAACACGCACCTCCTGTCAGGGTTGGGGGCTGCCCATGTGGGAGGGCCACAGCGCTTAGCCCCTCTCTACGGTGGGGTAAGACCTAGTCACACAGAAGATAAATAGAAAACCACAGAGCTGATGCCAACTCAGAAAACCTCTCCTCGCTACCCCCAGAGGCCTTGCTTGGTCTGAACTGTCCCAGGGAGAGGCCTCACATGTTTCGAGCAATCCTCTCCTCCCTCCTCCTTTTAAAGAGACTTACTGAGGTATAGCTGATGCGCAATAAACTGCACCTATTTAAAGTGTACACTTTGATGAGTTTTTACATATGTATGTTCCTGTGACATGTTTATACTAAAAAGTATTCGGTATTTATCTGAAATTGAAATTTAGCTGGCATACTTTTGTTTTACTTTCTAACTGACAACCCTGAACTCCATCCCCTGAGCTCTAGAGAACGCATGCGTCTCCCTGCCCAGGGACAGCCTTCTGGCGTGTGAAGACACATCCCAGTACTCCCACGGGCATGAGCCTTCCTGTGTTTCCCGTGTTGGACAGCACCTCCTCTGGGCTCAATGCCATGAGCTTAATTAATGGTGTTAAGATTGTGTTGGTCTTTTCGAGTCTTGTCCCATGGCTCCTGTTGAGCTTGTCCCACTCAAAACCCATGGCTCACGTTCACCAAGGGGCCATCAGGCAGCCTCCCCTCCAGCCCTGAGGCAGAGGTTCTGAACTAAGTCTTCGCTCCTCCGTCTGTGGCAGTGATATCTCATCTTGTTGGTTTGTCTGTAAGTCTAGGCCAGTGGTTGGCAAACTGCGGCTCGTGAGCCACATGCGGCTCTTTGGCCCCTTCAGTGTGGCTCTTCCTAAGCCTTAGGAGTACCCTAATTAAGTTAATAACAATGTACCTACCTATATAGTTTAAGTTTAAAAAATTTGGCTCTCAAAAGAAATCTCAATCGTTGTACTGTTGATATTTGGCTCTGTTGACTAATGAGTTTGCGACCACTGGTCTAGGCCATTGGGATCTCATGGCAGCCAGAATCTGTCACCTAGTCAAATGCCTGTCCTTCCCAGATTAGAATCTATTTAAATCTGATAAGCCCGCCGAACCGGTTTGGCTCAATGGATAGAGCGTCGGCCTGCTGACTGAAGGGTCCCAGGTTCGATTCCGGTCAAGGGGCATGTACCTTGGTTGCGGGCGCATCCACAATAGGGGGTGTGCAGGAGGCAGCTGATCAATGTTTCTCTCTCATTGATGTTTCTAACTCTCTATCCCTCTCCCTTCTTCTCTGTAAAAAATCAATAAAATATATTTAAAAAAAAAATAAATCTGATAAGCCTGACCGTAGATCTTCAGGCAAGTAACTGGTGGAAATGTGGACCAGGCCAAAGCTACGCAGATGCCATTAGTGTGCCCTGGAGAAGGCCCTGCTCCCTCCCCACCTTCCTCCCTCCCCCTCTGTCCCCTCTCCCTTCCTCTCCCTCCTCCCCTTCTGTAGGTTGACATTAATCAACAGTCATTGGGTCAATTTACCTACATGTAGTATCTATTACCTAGACTACATTTCTCATTTTTATCTATAAACAGTTCATAACAGTCCTCTTCAATTTTCGGATTCATTTGTTTCAGTGGATATTTATTGAATGCGCCCCGGTGCAACGTGCCAGTCGCCTGTGAACATCAGCTCCCTTACACGCTGGCGTTCCTCATGTCCCCACCTGGGTCACCCGGCCACAGAGCTCATTCTTCAGGGAACTCCACTGGCCCTGAGCGATGATCAGCCTCTTCTCTCTCCCCCTCCCCTTTAAGGGGTTACAAACCATTTTAAAAGCCATTAGAAATGTGTCAAGGTGTTTTATATTCCAATCTAAAATTCCTGGATGTCATCTTTTTTCCTCGTGGGAAAATTTAAACACAGTGAGGTCTGAAGTGTCTGGCCTCTGCTGAGCTCCTTGGTTCCTCGAGACCTGCTCCCCCGCCCTCCGCTCACATCTGTGGTCGTCCCCTGTGTGCACAGTGAGGTCATCTGGCTGGAAGAGGCAGGCTCAGTGAGTGTGCTGGGCGGCTCCCCTACTCTTTTTAATTTAATCTAATGGATTCTCACTGAGTAATTTGATGCTTGTAGGTCAAGGACTGGAGAGAGGGTGACAGAGGGAAACGAATAGGTACTAAGCACTTATGTTGTATCGGACATGCAATGCATTTAGTACTCATCATATCCTCTCTCCCTCACCAAACTTGGGTTGCCCTATTTTCAAGTTGGAGGAACTGAGGTTGAGAAGTTAAGTGAGAAGCTCAAGGTCACACAGCTGGTATGGCTCTGGGATCCATGCAGAATTCGAGTCCAGCTCTGTGCAGCTTCAAAGTCTGGGTTCTTTCTACTGCCCTCGGAGCTGAGCTGGACTAGAAGTATAATATGGCAAAACCCATTTTGGAGGGAGAATGAGGTTTATCATAGAATTCCTTTTAATGTAGGATCTGATTCATATAATGAGTCCACTGTTTTTGAACACCTCTATTGTGTACAGTATGGCAGACTGGGTTGTTGCTCTCGTCACCCAGAGAAATGGAATGACTGGTAGAGTGTCTGAGCTGAGAGTCAGCAGTTCTTCAGCTCTGAGGGCTCCCCGTGATGGCAGCACCTGTGGGAGGTGCCTGTGGCCAGAGGTAGTCAGCACAGCTGCTGGGAGCCATGGAGCTCTATAAGCCAATGGGCTGGCGCCTGGAAGGTGGTGGGCCAGAGTGTGCAGTGCAGTGTGGACCAGGAGGGAAGTGGGGCTGGTGAGGGGTTCAGCCGTGACCCAGGCTGGAACAGTGAGGGCTATAGACTCACCAGAGACAGTGGGATGCAGTGGTGGCAGCGAGGAGTGTTTGTGGGAAGTGGTAGAAACAACACAAGTGGGAGAAGGATTGAACAGAAAGGGTAGAACAGAAAGGGTAGAGACAGCAAGAGGGAAGTGCTAGGAAGGTTCCCAGGATCCTGCCTGAACCTGGGTTCAGGTGAACGCTGAACACCCAGGGGCAGGACCGGTGGAGAAGCAGGTGGGAGGGAAATGAATTTGATTTGGGTGGGTTGGGTCTGAAGTGTATGTGGGAGAGACAGGCATAGAGCTTCCTAAGGTCTGGGGCTGGCTGGAGAGATTTGGGGTTATAGCTGTGAGTGTAGTCAATGACAGGGCCTGACTTGCCCAAGGTCACCTGCCAGGCGGAGGCACGTTAGGGACTAGAGCACCAGTATCTGGACCTGGGGAGCTCTCAGTGCCCGGAGCACAAGTGTGGCCACAGGGGGTCAGGCACAGGGCCTACCTACAGCAATGAGGCCCCTTAGGCTCCCGTCCTGTCCCACATAGGGCTGCCTACCCTGAGGCAGGGTCTGGCTGGCACCCGGGGTGGGCAGTGAGGGCAAGTGGCAGGCAGCTCCGGCACTGGCCCGTTTGTCCCCAATCCTGACGCTGGTGGGGACACCCTGGGACAGGGGAAGCAAAGGCAGTTGTCTTTCCTGACACCACCATCATTCTGTCCCTGAGCAGCCCAGCTCCCCTTTAAAAATGACTATTTATGGAGCTCTAAAACCCTCTGGAACCTGACTTTTGCCCCTGCCTCTCCCACCTCCCGGGTGGCATCGAGACTATAAATTGCATCCTACTGCATACAGTTGGGCTTCCTCTGAGTGGCCTTGAATTCCCCGTGTTTGTGACCTATTTGAGGTCCTGGGATCAGAGACAGGCCTACTGCCTCCCTCCGCAGGGCGTGAGCAGCCTTCGCCCCAGAGGGTGGGTGGGAGAGCAGCTCTGGCCTAGGCCCACCGGGCTTCAGACCCTCCCAGCCCTTTGGAGAAAGCACTTTCCCTTCCTCGCAGGCCCCTGACGTTCCCTCGGGCACCTCGGCCACTTGCTGGTTCACTGCACTTCTCTCTTTGGTACCTACTGTCTTTATGAATCAGTCCTGCTCCCATCACCCAACAGGACCATGTAAACCCCTTGGTACTTCCTTCTAGATCAGTGGTTCTCAACCTTCCTAATGCCGCGACCCTTTAATACAGTTCCTCATGTTGTGGTGACCCTCAACCATAAAATTATTTTCTTTGCTACTTCATAACTGTAATGTTGCCACTGTTATGAATCGTAACGTAAATATCTGATATGCAGGATGTATTTAGGCGACCCCTGTGAAAGGGTCGTTCGACTCCCAAAGGGGTTGCGACCCACAGGTTGAGAACCGCTGGTCTCCCCAGGCAGATGAGGTCTTGTTTAGTTTAGTTTTTTTGAAGTGGAAGGTTAATCCTTTCTAATGCAGAGGCCATTTCCAGACCTGTGGCTCCAGCAGAGACTGGCATGGAAACAAATGACTCACAGCTGCTCTTCATGGCTGGCTTTTAAAGGTCAAGGGCAGGCAAGCACTGGCTGGGAGCTGGCCTTGAGGCATATCGGGTAACTCCTGCCTGGGAGGCACATACATCCCGGTGGGGGTGACAGGGAAGAAGTTGGGTGACATCACAGGCGTTACATCATCACAAATGTCACAGGCTCCCAGGGGAAGCCTTGCTTATGGAGAAGCACAGGGACTGGTGGTACCTTTAGGAACTAAGGGAGGCAAGGACTCAGTGAGGGGGCTGGGGAGGCCTTCCTGGGGGAGGTGGGATGGTGGCCGAGCTTTGAAGTCTTTGCCAGTGGATGTTGGGGTGTCGGGGAGGGGATGTATCAGATTGGGGAACAGTGTGGGGAGATATTTGGAGGCAGAAAAGCTCCAGTATGTCTGGAGGTCTGGCTGTGGCTCAGTGAGGCAGGGGTGGTGGGAGTCAGGCGTGAAAGGTGGGAAGGAGTGGAGAACCATGGAGGCAGCTGACATAGGTGCTGCCAGGGAGGCTGCAGACTCAGGGGAAGGGGAGCAGGAGGGATCCCTGCTTTAAGGAAGAGTGAAGAGGGCACTGAGGAAACAGAGGGTCTGCCCCCTCCCTCCCTCCTACCCTGAGCCAGAGCTGGTCGAGGCTGATCTGACCGGCATGGGCTTGGCTCATGGCACCCACAATGCCAGCAGAGGTGAAGCACTCAGCACGCAGAGCAGACTGCCTGGATGTCTATCCCGTGAAAGCCCAACTGCAAGGCCACCAGGAACACACCTGCAGCCGAACACAGCAAGCGAGAACACGCATCGTGGGAAACTGCGGGCATACCAGAGGGGTCACTAAAGGGGGCACTTAGGGAGTCTGGGGCTGGTGTTAACTACAGCGTGGTCTTAGTCAGAGTTGGTAAACTAGTGGTTGTTGGAACAGTCGAAAGTCATATCGTTAGAACACACAAGCCTGTTTGGAATAATTGCTGTCAGACCAATTTGTCTGTGGTCTTATCTTGGAACCTATGGGTGTGAGTGAGCTGGTGTTAAAAGAATGTGAGTTTAGATAGTCTGTGCTGTGTCCTTCATCTGTTTTAGGAGTCACTGCACAGGCCTCTTTGCAAGTTGTGGTTTCTATTTCAAGTCTCAATTCTCGATCCACTGCCTAGTGGCCCTCAGGGCCATTTCCTACTTCAAGTTTGTCCGTGGGCAAGGTGCTGGCCCTCTCTCTGCCTTGGTTTCCTCATCAGTAAGTGGGGATAATAACCATAGCTACACCACTAGTCCTGAGGATTACAGGAGGTAACGTATGGGAAGCACCTAACTGTGCCAGGCACACAGTGGGTACAATATAAATGCCAGCCATCGTCATTACTACAAGCCTTTAAGAATGGGAGAAAGAATGTTGTTGACTCCACTGCCCCAAGAGAAAGTTTATTTCCCACTTAGGGGGGAGAAAAGGAGGCAGTGTGATAGGAGAAACCGTGACCAGAGAGAATGGCAATGAATGAATGAGGGAGAGTTCCAGGTGTTCAGTGTCTTACCAGTGATGTGCCAGCAGCTGTCATCATTCCCACTTCTGTGTACACACACCTGGCTTCCCACAGTTAGAGTGGAAGAGGAGGAGGAGGAGGAGGAGGAGGAGGAGGAAGAGGAGGAGGAGGAGGAGGAAGAGGAGGGGGAGAAGCAGGAGGAGGAAGAAGAAGAGGAGGAGGGGCCAGCCAGTTGTGTGTATTGTGGCAAAGGTCAAAACTGCTCAGGCAGTGAAGCTGAAGGGCAAACTCACCATTGAGGGCTCTGCTTATGGCCTTCAGTTGAAGGATCCTCATGCTTAGCTTAACAAGGCTCCCGATACTAATGGCAGTTTCACTCCAGGAAGGTGCTGGTAGAGCTTACATCTTGGCCGAGAGCTGGAGCCATGCCTGGAAACACTCAGAGCTATCACCAGGAACCATCCATGGGCTTCACTGCGGGGAGGGCCTCCCAGGCAAGCGAATGGAAGTCTGTCACAAAGGAATTGTACACAGTGCCCAGTGAATGGAAGCGCTGCTTGTTCCTCCCACTCTCGTCATTGGCATGGCACACGGTGAACTCACTTTATGCCTCATTTCCTCAATTGTCCAGGTTAATGGAAGTGGTCAGCGAGTAATCCCTGGGTTCTTTACACGTGTCTTTGTAATGTTTACAGGACCGTGCACACACACACACTCATTAATCAAACAGCTCCTGGGCACCAGGGTGTGCCAGGTGTGGGCTGTGTGTGGGTGGCGGATGACCAAGACCCTGCCTCCACCCTGGGGAAGTGGCTAAGTCAAGGCTCCTGGTGACACAGCATTGAGAGGAACGTGGCAAGTGTCATAGACAAGACAGACAAAACATGCCCAATGGTTTCAGGCACCCTCTGCTCCCTGGCCCTCCCCTACCCCATGACAGCTCTCTTAGTTTGTGTTCCCTGAGCATCCAATCATTGTGAGAGTTTCAGAAAGGAACGGACAGCTGCATGGAGCAGGTGAGCTGAGGCCTTGCAGGAGAGAGCTTCAGCCCTAGCATTTGCTGGTTTAACGGGGTCACTGGCAAGTCGCTTTGGGTTGGGCGAGTTTGCGGAAAAATAACCTCCGTGGCGTTGGGTGGAGAAAGGAAAGAGACAAGGGCCTCTGAGCGTGGCCTTTGTTGATGAGATGATGCCATGTGCCACCACCAATAGGACGCGTGCTTCTGGGTCAGCTGCTTATTTCTCACCCTTGCCATTGAGAGGGGGTTGCATGGCGCCATGGGCGTCTTCTTGCCAAGTCCCCTTTATTACGGATCCATTCATCTCAACGCTCATTGGGTAAGTACCTACTGTGTGTCAGCAGCGAGCCAGACAGCAGAGGGCCTGCCTCATGGAGATGGCATTCTATTGTGTTCCCAACTGTGATTAAGTATCATCCCAGGGAGGGTCACTTGCATGTTAGTGGGGAATCTTGAAAAGGTCTTTACATTCCAAAGGGGTGAAGCTCTACGGGTGGAATCTCAGGCATGGGTCAGATATGCGGGGCTGTGCACCCAATGGGAACAAAAGGAGTGGGGGTGTTGTTCAAGGAAACCAGATTCAGCCAAGTAGCTAGACATGTCTGAATTATGGCCTGGGCTGGGCCATGGTCTTTCTGTTCCTTTCTCCCGGGCCCTTGGATGCCCACTGGGAGAAGAAGGGGCTGGGGGACCACAG
This sequence comes from Myotis yumanensis, assembly GCF_028538775.1. NCBI lineage: Eukaryota > Metazoa > Chordata > Mammalia > Chiroptera > Vespertilionidae > Myotis > Myotis yumanensis. The sequence goes on from NW_027223758.1 coordinate 81,950,030, forward strand.
TGTCCAGCCCCCTGGAATGACATCTGGGATGCCAGGCTCCCTGGGCTCAGAGCCTCTTGTCAGCAGAGTAATTGGATATGACTTGCAGCAGGCTGGGAGCAGAGATATTCAAGCCAGTTATGCTATTTTTAAACGCCCTCTCTTCCCCAAGTGCAGATCTTGAGCTCAGCGGGAGAGAATGGTTCATCTCGGAGTCTGGGGAATCAAAAAGCAGTCCCCCCACCCCCCAGGGTTTAAATCTCCCCACCCCCATCCTTCAAAATCAGATTTCACATTGGACAGCTGCCCATGAATCTTGCCACAACCACAGGCCCTGGTTTGGGGAAGGGTAGACTCCAGGGCTGTGGGGTCGAAGGGACATATGCTGGTTTGTGCTGGCTAGAACTGAGCCCACAGCCCTGGACCCTTGGTTGCCTGGTAGCGCCAGAGGCTCACCACTAAGCCTGCAGGCAAACATGTCCCTGCCTGTATGCTGTCTGCCACAGTCTCTGACTCTTTGTAGCCGCTCACAGCTGCCTGTCAGGCTCTGAAGACAGTGGGAGTCCAGGTCGAGAGCAGGCTCCCTCCTGTCATACGTCTCTCTGGGTGTTGAGCCCCAGGCTGAGTGCAGCCTGGGAGGGTGGAGAGGATGGGGAGGGCTCCCAAGAGGCCAGCGCTCTGTCACTGCTGATGAGGCTGCCTCCTTGTTTCTTCTCACTTGCTGTGCTTCCTCGTCCCAGTTCCCCCGGCGGCTGTAGCCTCTGGTTGAGGGTCCTCGAAGCCACAGGTTGGCTGTGAAATAGCCCCCCTCTAAGGGGCCCTGTGAAGACAGGAAGGGCAATTGCTGCTGGTGCTGACTACCCCTGATTCTTGGAGAAGGGCAAGGCCACCTCAGGCTGGAGCTGGCATGGAAATGGAGGTGCTATGAGCCGCCAATGCAGAGTGAGCCCCTCCTGCTCTAGATGGCACACCTGTGGGCTAATCACTGTGCTCTGTCATAGAGGAGCACACAGAGGCTCCAAGGGGAGCTTCTGGCCAAGTTCACTGGAGATCCTCCCAGTCTCCCTGACGAGGATCCTCAAAACACCCCAGAAGTCCCAAGGCCTTGGATGCAAAGAATGAGGGATGCTTCAACTGCAAGCAACACAGCACCCCTCTCCCCGCCCTCGAGAAGCTGGAGGGGTTCCGGGTGTCTTCCCGCCTGAGCCAGAAGAGCTGGGCTCTGTGGCATGCTCTTATGTTTGTTGCTTCTGATGACAGGTCTTGAACTCAGTTTTCAAAATTGTTTGGTTCAAACATTGCCAGCTGGGCACCCTGCCAGGACCTCTTCTCTCTGGAGTGGGATTAGAATAAGGTGGCTGCCCGACCCTTTCCAAGGGTACTGTTGCTCAAGTTCAACCCAGAGCATCTTCTATAAAAGCAGCATCACTCAAGCCCAGCCTTAGCCAGATGTGGTGACATCTGAGGGGCCCTGGGGAGACCCTCTTCACCCCAGAGTATGCCTGTCCCATGGAGCCCGAGCTCCCCCCGTGTCAGGGGCCTTCCTCTGGCCTTCTAAGCAGTCCTGAGTGATGGGTTCTAAGTGGAGCAGAGGCCACACTCAGGCTTTGGACTCTACAGAGCTCTGGAGCTGACCCCAGATTCACCTTGTGTTAGCCCGAGCCCTGGGGTGGGTGACAGCAGGTTGTTTGCTTTCTTTGCATTTCAGTTTACTTACCTTCTAATGGGGAAGGAAGGGGAGTTGAAATTTGGGGAGAGGAGATGGAGACAGCTGGGGGAGGCCCTGGGAATCTGGGAGGTGGGAGGATGAGGAAGGGACAGAACAACACTGGAACCCCCTCTCCTCCCCCTCTCCTCCCCCACACCGGAATCTGACTGGAATCGAACCTGGGACCTTCAGTCCGAAGGCCGATGCTCTATCCACTGAGCCAAACCAGTCAGGGCTCTTTAGAGGGAAGATAAAACAACCTCATAAATTTTCAATTGAGGGGTTATTTTAAAGCAAATAGATGAACCTGTGATGGCTCCCTGGCTGGTGATTAGCAAAGTTAGGGATGATTTGGGGGCTTTTAAGGCCGGTGCCATGGAAGGAATCAGAAAACCAGGCTTCCTGGCCCTGAGCCAACTGCTATTAGGCAAGTCTGTCTAAATCTCTGAGCCTCAGTTTCTTCATCTCTAAAATGGGAATTGTTTCCATAACTCACTGTGCTGGGCGGTTGTGGGGCTGACTTTGGGAAATGCTTTGTAAGAGGTGACGTGATGCACTGATATTACTGCCAGCATCAGAGAAAGACCGAAGTGAAGATCCTGAGGGATCTGGAGCACCTGGGGTGGAGGAAAGACAAGCAGGGAGGCAGACACAGTTCCCTAAGCCCTGGACATGGACTTCAACCTTGGATGGAAGAGTCAGGGTGCCCAGGGTGACACCAGCTGGCTACGCAAGGCTGGGGAGTGTCCTCAGCCCTTTTGACTTTGCTGTTGGCATTTTCTCTGCTAATTAACATGTCATGAGGGTGGAGAGGAGGAAAAGCTCAAAACAATAGATTTGTCTATTTGCCAGCACATCTGGGGAAAGGCTGGGTGTGTGAGGGCAAAATAGGGCAAAAATCAGTGCTTCACGTTCTCAAGGAAACACCTAACTGTGGGTTTAAATTCTCTGTAGCTATTGCTGATGAAAGCTCTGGGAAATCGAGGTTCAACTGCAAACCCTCATGGATTAAGAGAGAGAGAGAGAGAGAGAGAGAGAGAGGGGGGGGGGGGGCATTTAAAGCTCTCTGGCTTTGTGGGGGGAAGGGTGACTAAAGGACATGGCTGTGCTTAGGGAGTCATCCATCCATCTGCCTAGTAAGTGTGCAGTGAGCATCCCGATCCCATCCAGCCCTCTCCTGAGGGTGCTCTGGATGCTGAAGGGAGAAAAAAAACAAGGATTTTGCTCTCCAGACATCCAGACTCACATTCAAAACAATAAGAGCATGACTCAAAATTGAGTCTGTACCTCAATAAATGGCAGTTAGCTTTTCCATATAACAATCACTCCAAAGCTTGGCTTTAAGACAACCACCATTTATTCAGCTCACAATTCAGTGGTTGATAATTTGAGTTGGGCTCAAAGAATTCAGTTGGGAAGTTGGTCTTAACTGGACTCATACATCTACATCCTTGATGATCATCTAGGACAGTTCATCTCTGTTGCACATGGTCTCAATCTCCAGCAGGTTAGCCAAGAGGTGGGAGAAACAGACCCCGCCTCTTAGTGGGAGGAGCTTCAAAGTCACCTTGCAAGGGGTGATCATATCTAGAGGGGAGGAATTGGAGCCACTTTTGCCAACTGTCAACTACACCATTCTTCTGGAGTCCTTGTCCTCTCTCTCTCCCGTTCCATGCCCAATCCTTCTGCAAATCTGGTCACCACTCCATTTAACATATATTTTGGATCCAAGAAACTATCATCTCCCTCTTGCTTCTTCCCTTTCATCCCTCTAGCTTATTCTCAACACAGTAGCCAAAGTGAGTTAAGTCTTGTCACTTCTCTGCTCAGCTGCCCTCCTTTTGCTCCTAATCTCACTCAGAGTAAAAGCTAATATCCTATAACAGCTAAGGAGGTTCTGCACCATCTGTCCTCCTGAGCCCCCAACATCTATCTCTCCTAGACTCCTACCACTCCCCGAATCTTCCTCTGCTCCAACCACACTGGCCTCCAAAGTTCTTCGAAATGCCAGGCACCCTCTAACCACAGGGCCGTTGAACTTGCAGCTCAGTCTGCCTGGAAAGCTCTTCCCCTGATACCTTTATGCTCCTTCAGCTCTTCACGCAGAAGTCACCTTCTGGGAAGGCTCTCCTGGCCATCCTACCAAAAGTTAAGACATTCTCCTCACTGGTCTTCCTCCCTGCTTCTGCTGTCTCCACAGCTCTCAGCATCATCATCATCAATAAATGGCACATCTTCTTATAGAGCTACTTATTGTCTAGACCAGTGCTGTTCAATGGAAATATAATGTAAGACACATATATAATTTAAATTTTTCTAGCAACCACATTTAAAAAAATAAAAAGAAATAGGTGAAATATATCTTAATAATGTGTATTATTTAGTTCAACATATCCAAAATTTATAATTTCAACATATAAGTTATTTGCAAAGTTGTTAGTTTTGGGGGGTGTGTGTGTGTATTATTTTGTTGGTGCTAAGTCTTTGAAGTTTTGTGAATATTTTAGACTGGCAGCCCATGTCAATTTGGACTAACAACATTTCACATACTGAACCATCATGGTGACTATCCTGGACAGTCAGTACAGAACTTGACCATAGTCCCATGAGGACAAGCATTTTTGACTTAAAGTTGCATCTATAACAGTCCCTGGCACATCATAGGTGTGCAGTAAATATTTGGTGAGTGGATAAGTCAAGTTCAAAATAAATGCAATTGACTGATTAATACATGTGATCAATACATGAGAAAAGGACTACATTGGGCTATCTTCATTCTCAGATGCTGGAGCAGAGCTGTGAAGGGGACACATTTAGTTTTTCTCTCCCAGCCTGGCCACCTCACTCAACATCACCATGGTTTTCCATTCTCTCTGAACAGACAGAAAGCCTTGCAGGTTCATCCACAATGAATGTTATGGATTTAACATGTGTTACTCTCTTGAAGGCATTTGCATCTTAAGCATGAATGAGAGAGAGAGAGAGAGAGAGAGAGAGAAATGCTTAATCCAAACCACTGACTTCCTCCTGAAGAATGTTTGGCTCTGGAATACTATTACTGGACCATGTATCTCTGTGGTCCATCCCAGGAGTAGGAAGCCAGCCAGGGTGCTTCTGTTGGCAAGGAGCCCTGGGTGGCTCATTGCTGAGTGTCCTGGGCACTCTCCCCTGCCTGGCATTTCACTCCAAACTATGTTGGGCTTGATGGGGACAGAGGGGACATGTGAGGACTGGGTGTTTGCTGGGCCCCATCTCTGCAGCCAGCCCTGGGCTGGGCCCAGGGGAGGATGAGAAGCATCTGTCCTCTGTGAGGCACCTCCCTGGGTGTCTTACAGTGTCCGCTACAGGTGGGCAGATGAGGCCAGTTCTGAGACACCTCTAGCTCTGCCTTTCTCAGGCAGCTTCCCTCCCCTCCCTCTTCTCTTCCCTCTCTTTCTCTTGTTATCTCCTTCCTGCTCTCTCTTCTCTCTCCTGCCTTTCTATCTCCTCGGTATTTCATCTAATGTCCTCCCTCACTCCCTTCTCTGTCACACACACACATACACACACACACACACACACACACACACACACGCCAGGGTGTTAGACTGAGGTGCCCATGAGCAATAATGGTTGGGAATCTAATTTAATTGCCTCTGGCTTCCTCTGAGAGCAATGGATACCCTCCCACTGATGTGATTTGATTTCAGGAGCCTGGGGAGGCCGGGACTCCCACAGTGCCCAGACTCACTGGCTGCTGTCTGAAATCCCACCATCAGAACTTCATGATGTCTTCTTGCCAAAACATAACTGCTCCTGAGAAAAACCACCATCTAAACGCTTTTCCATGACAGTTCAGAGTGGCCCTGAGAGCCAGGCTGGCAGGGCAGAGGCGCACACGAGAACTTGTAGTTCTCCTGGGGGAACGGGAGGCGGACGATGATGTTACCCTCAGTCCTGTCCACAGTGCTCGCAGGGCCTTTGCATAAGTGGAACATGTCTTGCAAACCTCAGGAGCAAGAGGCCCAGTCCAAGTGGCCTCTGAACTCGGTCTGCCCGTTGGGGGCACCAAGTAATGTTGTTGTGAGCGCCCCACCACTTTGTGAAAGCTGTTGGGGTTTGGGGATTGGCTTTTTTAAAAAAACGCACTTGAGTTTTTATAGAGAATATTAGGAGAATGTCTGACTCATGAGCTGGGAGGAACTATGTGTGGTTTACAACCAAGGCCATCAGCAAGGCAGACCACCCCCCACCCTTCCTTGGTCAGGGGGTTCTGTTCTGGCTCTAAAACCGCTTTAACTTCTGGGGTAGTGGGTTGTGATCTGCACTGACCATCTTGTGGGCTGGGCCACCCCAGTCCATGTTGGACTTGCAACTGGGCCCCGACACTCATTGAAAGAATTCCCGTGTTTCTGTCAGCAGTGTTTCCAGCTCCTTTGGTTGCATTTGCTCCTCTGCCATCACGCAAACCAGTGCTGATCGCTGGGAGGCAGCTGTTTTGCATACTGCCAAGGCTTTAGCCAGATGCTCCTTCCTACATGTCCAACTGTTCATTCCATTCACTCATCCATCCATTCATCCACTCAGCCAGCACATTTTTGCTATGTCTTAAGGTCTGTGCCGGACACCAGGGTTATAGGTGAATGAGACAGAGCCAGGTCTCGCCTTCACCGAGTGAGGTCTTCTGACCATAGAGCCTGCCATAAAATGTGCTTTTTGACTGCGGTGGGAATGCTTTTATAAACCTCATTGGCATTAGATGGAGAAAGGTATCTTCTAGGATGGATAATGCCTGGATGACAGTCCTATTACTCGCGGGGATTTCCTAGTGGACACCACCTCCTCCCTTCCCTGGACCCTGACAGCAACTGGAGCCAAATACTGGCCCTGTGCTGCTTGCTGGAGGTTTGCTGTTTAATTGTCTCAGGCCCATGGGCAAGGAGGCTTCCTTAGGATGGAACATCAGTGTCATGAGAGTCCGGAATTCAGTTCCTTGAAGAAGTGGAGGTGTTCATTTAGATCCAAGGCTGGCCCTGGGGAAGCATTCACAAAGCTGCTCTGGGACATATCACTTCCTCTCCGCCTGTGTGTCCTCTATCTACCAGTCAGGGAACCAAACTATGGGGAGAGAGGAAACCAGACTCCAGGCAGCCCAGGAGCCAAGCCAGGGAATAGGCCTCTGGGGTTGATCAAACTAGCAAATGAGGTTAAACAGATTTACCTGGAGTAGGTAAGGAAGCAAGGAAGGACAGCCTAGGAATCTGGGCTCTGGGCAAATGGCCCACTCCCATAGTCATCATCTCTGATATGTCTGGGTTGTAGTCAAGCAGTTAACTTATGAAGTGTACCCAGGCTCCTGGTCCCACCATTGAAGACTCCCCATGATACGGCCCTCCCCCACCTTTCCTGTATTACCTCCCTGAGCAGCCTGCCTCGGGATGGATTACAAAGGATGGGTTATCTAGCCACATGGAACTTGCATGTGTCCCAGGCTGGCAAAGTCAGTGTGGGCCCTTGGGAGGCTCAGGAGATGCAGGAAACGGACTTCTGAGCTGTGTCAGTGCAGCGGGTAGGGGAAGCTCCTGGGGCCACACTGAGTGGAGCAGGGAGTCTGCCTCCAGACACCTGCCTGTGGCTTGCATCTCCTCCTTGTACCTGTGCTCAGGCCTCCAGACATGGGCCCTGAGTACTCGGGCTTGCTCTCTCATTGCTACCTTGCTCCTTTCTCCTTCCTCCATCACCCAGGCCAGCGTTTCTGTGCCTTCATAGACCAGTTTGCCCTAACCATGATCAGGCAGAAGGTGGCTGTTGCAGTGAATCTGTATCATTTCATGGTGAGCTTAGAATGGGACCTGGAGGTGTTCTAGCCCAGCCACACTTCTCTGCTGGGCAGTTAGTTGGCCTCGCATAGACATCCCCAATGATGAAGAACTTTGGGGAACACAGTGACATTCTAAGAAATGTCTTCGTTATGTTGATCCAAATCTACCAAAATGAGCTGAATCCCTTTGCCTGCAGCTATTACCTGACTGGAGCCTCCTCTTCCCTGAGCACACCTGTTCTCATATCAGACACTGAGTCCTCTAACAAGCCTGGTCTCCATCACCAGAGTCCAGCTCACCGTGTCCGTGTTAATTCAAGGTGCCGGGAATTGGTGCCAGGTCCCCAGAAGTTTCTTCCATCCTCTCTCATCAGTTAAACCCTGGGAAACATAGGGCCTAAACACAGCCTTTTGCATGAGGACTTCTAGAGGCCCCATAGGATTGCCTTGCAACAGAAACACCCAATGGGCTAGAAACACCTTGGCCTCCTCCATAAAACTGGGGCTTGTCCTGGGCATTTTCTTAGGCGAGGGAGGGAACCTGGGGCCACTGGCCAAGGTGGACCGGGCTGAGCCTATGCGTTCTTCCTCACCACGGCCATTCCTTGGCATCTCCCACAGAAGAGATCCAATCCCTTCCCCATGGGCCCCAGCAGCTGTTCTCTTGCCAGTTCATGGTAACTTCCTTCTGCAGGAACCAGCTTCCTCCTGGGGGTGCTTGGGAGGGGAATGAGTGCTGGGGTTCAACCCCAGCGGGTCCAGGGGTCCCCAAAGGTGTGGACGGAGTCGGCGAAGAAGGAATGTTCTGTCTAGGATCTCCAGCCAAGTCCTGGTCAGGATCTCCAGCCAAGTTCTGGTTAGGAACTCCAGCGAAGTTCTGGTGTTAGGTTCTCTTGCCATGTTCTCTCGCTAGGTTCTCCAGCCAGGTTCTGCAGATTCTCCAGCCAAGTTCTGTCCAGGTTCTCCCGCCATGTTCTGTCTAGGTTCTCCAGCCAAGTTCTGTAGCCAGGTTCTGTCCAGGATCTTTTGCTATGTTCTCTCGCTAGGTTCTGTAGTCAGGTTCTGTTGCAAGGTTCTCAAGCCAGGTTCAGTCGCCAGGTTCTCTTGCCATGTTCTATCCAGGTTCTGTCTCTAGGTTCTTCAGCCAGGTTCTCTCGCTAGGTTCTGTTTCTAGGTTCTGTGTGGGATCTCCAGCCAAGTCCTGTCTCTAGGTTCTGACTTCTGTTGTCTTGTTACATCTGTATTTATACCAGTTGACCCTAATCCCATCAATTTCCATTCCAAAGGTTAGGGCGTTGTTTCTTATCTCCATTCCAGGGAGTAAAGATTATGTAGCTTAAGCATGATTGTTCTTAAAGTGATTAACTACCCGCCTGGCACTTAGTTAAGGGGTTTTATTCCTTCCCTAACTTCAGGGAAAAATTCCTACCTGGGGAAACAACCTTTCTCGGAGAGGTGACCTTGGTTAAAACACATAGTGCCAAGAAGGGGAGCAAACATATTAAGAACAGTATGCCATATACGCCAGGTCCCTTGAAACATATGCTGTGCAGATGTTTCTTCTCTGCAGCAACTGTGTCAAGCAGCAAGGATGGACCGGCTCACGGCAAACGAGGAGGTGGGTGGGACCACCAGGGCCTTGGCTGCCATTTCTGGGCAGGAGGATTTCTCTTTGGGAGTACCACGTGTACATGGATGTGGACATATGAGGGTCTGGGTGCTTAGAGGGTGGGGGGGGGGGGCTGAAATGGCAGGGAAGGGGAGAGCACTGGGACCTAGGAGGCCTGAACTCCAGCCCCAACTCAGACATAACGACCCGAGAGCACTGGGCAAGCCATCTACCTTTCCCAGCCCCGGGGGTCCTCATCGTAGAGTGAAGGCTGCACGATCTCTGAGCCTCGTTGGGCTGGAATATTTGATGATCCCATGAAGAACCGAATTTCCTGAGGAGCTAATAATCTGATACTTAATATTTTTAAGATAATGGAGGTCTTTCTTCCTTTTCTTTCCTTCCTGCCCATTTTCCTCCCCCCGCCCCCCTTTTCCTTCTCCTCTCTCTTCCATTCTCTCATGTCCCCCTCCCTCCCCTCTTGGAAGATTCCTAAGCCCCTCTAAGAACAAAGGACATTTACTGCACTCCTGAAAGCACCCCCTTAACCACTTATTATTGGAGATAAAATGTGTCCACAAATAAAATGCCAAATATCACAGGCAAATGCCACCAGTCCAGCGGAGAGGGCAGTCTATCCGACTGGGAGATTACACCCGAGTTAAGATCTGTCCTGGGGAGTCGAGGTTGGACTGGATGCGACTGTAGGGTAGCAGGACCAAGGGGCAGAGAATGGCCATTGTGGGCCTGGAGGCAGGCAAGGCCCTGGGGTCTGGGAGAGGAGAGTGGGAAAGTGAATCTCAACAGGCAGGAGATCTGGGTCCGGGCTGCCCAGCTGTGGGAGCCGGGGGCTGTCCCAGCATTCAGTTCACAAACACCTTCCCGGGAAGATGAGGGGCCTGGCCTGAAGGTGTTCGTGGCCCCAGGCAGCAGAGCAATGTCAGCGGGTGTGTGACCCCGTGCCATCAGTGTGGGTCCCATGCCTAGAAAACGGGGCCTGGAGAGGTGTGATGTCCCGTCCAGGGCTGACCGTGAGGGGGGGCCCCTTGACCTAGAGGCAGAGCCCTCACATAGGCCACTCTGCCTGCCTCTGAAAGCCGCTTTGGTGGCGGAGGCTTCCTCGCTGGCCTCTTGTGGGCAGATATTTGCTTTTCAAAAGGCTGGTTTTCTACAAAACTTGGGAGCTGGAGTTCAGAAAGGAGTAACATCTGCCTCCAGCCCTAGCTTCAAGGAAGTGCTTAGCAGTGACCAGCCTGCGCCTTCGGTCCCCGGTCCCTGCCAACTAGCTGCCCCCACCATCCTCTCTCCCACACCATCCTGGGGACTTTGCCCTCCCCCAGCCCCTCTCGCCTTCCCAAGGCCTGCTCTGCCTCCACCTGTGAGGGAGAGTGTTGCTGGGTCAGTGAGCTGAGTGACCACGGGGAACCTGACACCCTGAGAACTGGCCTGGGGAGGATGGGACAGGCCAGACTGACTTCCCTGGAGACCGCAGAGGGTTTGGTTCCCATCCTCCTCTCCCAGGGTCCCACATCCCTGGGAGGAGGGGGCCGATTTGGCCCTGGTTGACGGGTGGGCCTGCCACAGGGACTCTGGGCCGGCCTTTTGCTGGAAGCGCCCACCCTTGTCCTTGCGCCGCAACGTGTCCTGTTCTTCCCTTTTCTCTTCACCCGAGGGCTCAGAGGTGGTTGCTCTCAGCCCTGGAGTCTTGAGAAGGAAGCCCGTTTACTTGGGGGGTGACGGCACTGGTTCAGATGAGAAGACAGCTAGAATATTCCTGCTGCCGAGGAGGCTCTCTGATCTGGAGAGGCCTCGGTTAAGCCTCATGGCTCTGCCTGGGCCACCGTCTCTGACATTCTGACTTCTTGGCCTGGCTCCTCTCTGCTCCTGCCCAGGCCTCCTTGAGGCTCCTCTGCACCCCTTGACTCCGTTCCCCTCATCCCCAGGCCAGAGGAAACCCCAGATGGGCCTGTGTGTCCTCTGGGTGTCCTGGACCCTTTCTGCACCGCCCTCCCCTTGCTTCATTAAACGCCCTAGTTCCCTGGCTCTACCCTCTCCCTCCCATCGACAGTTTGGCCTTTAGGGAAGGCCTAGACTCAAATCACCCCTCTGTCAGTGAACCTTCCAGAGACTCGGGACCTCGTCACTGTCATCTCCACCACCTGCCCGAAGCCCTGGGCCTGAGCCTCTGCTTCTCCCTTTCCTTCCCTGCAGCGAAGCCCTGTGGTTTCTTCCCGCCCCTGATCCACTCACTCTCCAGCTGTCAGTCTGTTGGGCTCCCTGCCCACGAGTCACGAACCAACCACCAGTGCCCGGGCACTGGTGGAGCACCTCTTATGTCCCGTGTGCCAGGTGGGCATCAGGTGAGGCTCGCCCTGTGGGCTTCCCTGCCCCAGCTGCACAAGGCTTGACCTGGTCCTCCCCAGCCTGCCCCACCTCCCTCAGGCCCCCCGGCCTGAAGGTGCTGCTCCCAGCCAGCTCTGAGGGGGTGCTAGCAGTCACCATCCACTTCCTGAATTCTAAGATGCACGTGTTTTTCTTCATGGTGCTGAAACGGATTTGGGTCTTACACTTGACGTGTTACTTTAGTGCTTTGTTTATCTGTTTCTGGGAGACCCTTCCTTCTCCCCACTCCCTAAAAATGTCACTTGGCTCCTGGTGAACCTTGCAATCGATGGCATTTGAGCCCCGGGGAAATATAAATGGTTAGTACTAGTATAATCGGGGACACCTGCAGATTATTTTTTAACCCAAAGGAGTAACTCTAATGGGAAAAATTGTAGTTGTCTATTGAAGGGGCATTTGGGGATGTGAGTGTTGTTCAGACGTCACTGATCATTGGCTTGTCGTGGGCCAGAGATTCCACCCTTAGGACTTCACTCCTCTGGGCTTGGAGACCAAATAGAACAGCGATTATCTGCTACTCTCGCAGACCCCACACGACACAGGGCTGCGGAGAGACGGGAATCCCTGAATGAGTGTCTCCCGGCTTCGTTATAGAGTGGCCAGTTGGGGACCCAGCCATTTTATTGGGGTGCTCCCAACCAGAAGCATCTCTAGACCTTTTTCTGGGACCAGTTTCCAGTCTAAGGCTCTGGAGGGTGCAGGGGAGGGGCGCCTGGGTGACAGCTCTCTCAGAAGCCACTGGCGGAAGAGGCAGGGTTTCCAAAGATCCATTCGTAGGCGTTCGCCTAACCCTCCAGTTTGAGCATGTGCATCGCCCAGCCCTCCTCTATTGGAGCCTCTCTGGCTCAGCTTCCCCACAAAATGACAGGGTGAGCAGCCCCAGACTGCTTTCATATGACTTGTCATCCCGTTCTCAGCTCCACCCTCTCTCCTGCCTTCCACAGTAGCCACCGCCTCCAATTCCTGACCTTCCAGCACGCATGCCAAGATCCTGCCCCCACTTCTTGCTGACCATCCCTTTGGTTAGAACTTGGTTTCTGGTTTCTCATCTCTGCTAACTCCCCATCTGCTTTCCAGCTTCCAAAAATCTGTTGCCACCTGTTGCCTGCTCCTGTCACCTCTCCTATTCCCTCTGTCCTTGTCTGTTTGTCTGCTCTTTGCCCCTTTGCTCTCATTTCCGTGGGGTTTGGGGAGGAGCTGCACCTGCCGTGTTTAGCAGGAAGCCTCCGCAAACCTTCCTGACTGCAGTGCTGGGAGCTACAGCTTTGCTCCTGGAGAATTTGTAAGGCCTGCTTGTCATCGAGCTCAATTTTATTTAGCAAACTAACGGAGACCCGGTTAGATGTTGCCTGAGCCCACCTTATTCCTAGAAATGGTTGCTTTTAAATAAATTATAATATTAGAACATATTGCTTAATTATATTAGGGTGGTTAGTTTTCTTCTTAAAACTGCATGGAAAACACCTTCTGGTTGTTTTCTCTCTGGAAACGAGGGTTCCCACGGGCTGGTCCTGGCTAGCCAAGGCTTCAGGGAGCTCAGAGCTTGGCTAGGCCGGTCGCAGTGTTCTCTATGTGGCATCTATTAGAAAAGGTGTTGAGATCAGAGGTTGCATGGGAGGAGTCTAATTCAAGAAAGCCAGTCTGTCTCAGGGACCTCAAAACCCCTTTTACAAGTGTGTTAATTTTTTAAAGGATGCTTATCTATTCATTAAAGAGAGCATCCCTCTCTCCTCCAACATGTAAGGCACGGGCCTTTCCTTGGCGTATTAAAGATGACCAAATGGACATAAAAGCAATGACCCTTGCTGTGTCCTCATGAAGGTCTGGAGTTTCAGCAGCTGCAGGAGGTGCCCGGGGTGGTGGCGGCGTCTGTGGGGGGAGGGACGCAGCGCTGGTCCTCACGGGGTCTTCTCTCTGTCCTTGCCTCTCCAGGTGCCCCCTTTCAAAGGTCTCAGCATCCGCACGCTACCTCCTGCCGCCACTTCCACCTGGGCCCCCTGCAGCCGCAGCAGCTCGCGCCCGACTTCCCCCTGGCCCACCCCGTGCAGTCACAGCCGGGCCTCAGCGCCCACATGGCCCCGGCCCACCAGCACAGCGGCGCCCTGCACCAGTCCCTGACCCCGCTGCCCACCCTGCAGTTCCAGGATGTCACAGGTCCCTCCTTCCTACCTCAGGCCCTGCACCAGCAATACCTCCTGCAGCAGCAGCTCCTGGAAGCCCAGCACCGCAGGCTCGTCTCGCACCCCAGGTGGGTGCTTCCTGGTGGCCGGTGGGGCGGGGGTGGGACCCAGGGCAGTCACTACGCAGCCCCTAAGTGGGTCTGTGCCGAGGCCGCTTTTGCTCAGTTAGATAAGAGGGACTTATTCAGGCAGTGGGAGCTGCCTGGACTCCACAGGACTCCCTCGGTAGCCAGTGTGCATCCCTGTCTCATTGCCCAGGTAAGGGACGGGAGCTGGGCAGCTGGTGGTCACTGATGCTTGCCGTGGAAGGTTGCACCTTGTGGGAGATTTGACTGGGCACCCTCCACATCCCCACTAGCTTCCTGGGCACCTGGTTCTAAGACCCAAGATCCCTAAGGAATAACCAAAGGACATGCTGGTTCGGCCCTGCCTTCAAAGAGCCCCTGGTCTGTTGGAGAGACCGGCTATGAACCAAATGGAGAGTAAAGTTAGACATCACTAACCTAAAGGTCTGAAGGCGCCGGGGAATCCTGGGCAAATCGCTTCCCTCAGGAGCCTCAACTGTCATGAGAAAGAGTTGGACTAGCTCAGTGGTCCTCAAGCTTCTGTGTTTATGGTTAGGACTATTGATACTTATTAGAAATTAAAACAGAAATTTAAAAAATACTTATTAATTCATTTAAAAATAACCACAAACTCATTATATGTTAACACCAATAATACATTTTTGAAAAATAGTTATATATTAATGCGGTAAGTAGAGTGACCCCTTTTCTTTTTTAGAACATAATTGCAAATCTCTTCAATGCCTGGCTTAATAGGAGACAACTGTGTTCTCGCGTCGGCTTCTGTTGCAAATCACATGTCACACAGTTACTGGAAATCTCCAGTGCTCACTTGTGAGAGAATGAAAAAGGAAATAACCTCCTAGAAGGATTATGAACATAGTTTTGAGCTCATAACCCCTATGGAGGATTCCCAGGGGAGCTGCAGCACACTTTGATAACCTCTTGGCTAGATGATCTCGAAGGCCATAAGCATCCCTAACTGTAGGGGTGAGTGCTGTATGGGGTCAGAGGGAGGAGGGGTCACCATGACTGGATTGTTCAGGGAGGCCTTCCTGTAGGAGGTGGCTTTGACCTGGGCTGTTAAAGCTGGGAAGAGTGTGAAGAAGGGTCAAGGAGAGAAGAGCCTGGGGGAAACAGAGGGTGCACAGAGGTGGGAGAGCCTGCAGGAGGTAGATCTGAGTGTCCTGAAGACAGCCCACCAAGGACAACGGAAGTAGGAGAGGGAGCAGAAGAGACAGGGAGCTGGAGGGGCAGGTGACCTGCAGCAGACAAACCCAGGAAGAGGCCTCAGTACAGTGGGCAGCTGGACAGAACAGGAATGTCTGAGTTCCTGGCTGCTGTCCAGCTGGGATGCTTCCTCAGAGTTTGGGACGAGGGGCAAAGCTTCTGCTCTGTAGGCTGGCTGGGACTGCTCAGAGCTGCTGGGAGCTGGGCTGGCCTGGGCAGCCCTGACGCCATGGGCCTCCTTCCCTTCTGGTGCAGGCGGAGTCAGGAGCGCGTGTCTGTCCACCCCCACCGGCTCTACCCCAGCTTCGACTTCGGCCACCAACTCCAGACACCTCAGCCCAGGTATCTGGCTGAGGGCACTGACTGGTGAGTCTTTCTGGTCCCTGGGAAAGGGATGGAGGGTGAGTGGTCTTGCCCAACCCATGGAGTTTCTGTTTCCTTCCCTTGAGTGGTACAGGAGGCCCAGTCCTCACGCCCCAGGCTGTGCCCCTGTCCCCAGCTACCCTCAGGGCCAATGGTCCCCACCGGGCCCGGGCCTGACAGTTCGCTCAGATGCGGTTGGGTGCCCATGTACCCAGATGAGGCTTAGGGCTCCTGCTCCTGCAGGGGAGGTGGGGGCAGAGATGCAAAACATTTGCTAAGCTCAATGAGGGCTAGGAAGCAGTGGTGCTTGGGAGGAGGGCAGAAAGAAGAGTCAGGGAAGGCTTCCTGGAGAGGGTGAACCTCAAGCAGCCCACAGAGAAGAGCCAGGGCATGCCAGCAAGGAGACAGCCAGCCAGATTGGAGGCAAGGACTCCAGGGAGAACCTGGGGAGAGGGTTTGAGGTGGTGTAGGCGCTGGGCCGCTGTGAAGGCTTCCTGCCATCTCCTGCACGTGGGACGGAGGTCTTTGTTGCCCTGGGATGTAGTGTTGCTTGGTTTTGGATCCTGGGTCCCACCAGACTCTCTGTTCTAGCTCAGGAGAGGGCTGATCTAAACTCAGGTTGGATCTGAACTCCCAAACACTTGAAAAACTCATGCAGTTCCCTGAAGTAGTTAGAGGTAAAGGGCATCATGCCTGAAACTTATTTTTAAATAGTTCAGGAAAAAATTCCTAGAGAAATGTATGTGGTGTGGGGGGGGGGGGGGGGGGGAGGGAGGTTAGGAGGGAGGGAGGGAAAGAGAGAGAGAGAGAGAGAGAGTAAAATAGTAAACTGTTACCACTTGGGGAATCTGGGTGAAGGGTATCCAGGAATTTTTTGTGCTATTCTTACTTTGAGGCAAAAACTTCTTTTTAAAGAATGTAGAAACATATATACAAAATAACAGAAAAACCTCAACGGGAAGGATAGACTAAACAAAAAGATGTGCAGTGGTGTCATTTCGCAGCCAGTTAGTCACGCAGACTGGCTCAGTCCAGGGCTGCTCTGGGAGCAACCTAGGCCTGGGCACCAAGGAATGATTCCAAAGGATAGCGCTGGTTGATTGACAGCCAACGGTGCTCCCAAGACAGGAAGTAGTTGTTTCAACCTGCTCTGCTGTCCCAGGCCCCTGCTGATTCTCAGGTACACTCTGTCAAATTGAACGCTCCCCGTAAAGACAGATTGCACGGCGGCCGACTTCAGCGCAGCCTTTTCTAATTAGCAGATTCAAATCAGGGAGATTTAATTGCAGTTTGGATTGAATTCTGTCCCTCAGCATCCAGTCAATCCAATCTATTTCAATCCGGCCCACATGGGCACCCAGAACCCTTGCACACCCTGAGCGGTCCGAGCAAACACAGGGGTCCAACCTGGCGAGTGGGACTGGACAGGTGACACAGGAGAGAGTCGTGGAGAGAAGTCGGGAGGAGCAGCTGGGCACTGCCCTTGGCCACTTTGATTATTTAGCAAATCTCCTCCCCTCCCTCCCTCCTTTCAATCCCTCTGCATTCCTGACCCCTGCTGGTCTGGGGAAGCATAAAGACTGAGGCCAAGAGGCTGGTCCGTGCCCCAGCAGGGGCTGCTGGGAGGCCCTGTCCTGAGCCCACCTGAGCCCACTCCTGGGCCCTTTCTCCCTGTTCAGTCCCCACTTCCCAAGTAGGAAGCGCTTTCCAGAGGAGGAGGCGACCCTTTCTCCTCCCTTGTAATTAGCTCTGCTCCACAAGGGCCAGCTTCCTGTGAGTGACAGAGGCCTTTTTGTGATCATGCTGATGGCATCCTGCCCCTCTTTTCCAGGGAGGCCTCTCCTGCCAGGAGAAGCGAGGTCTGGAAATGAGATGGCAGGAAATGAATTCTAGGAGGGCTACTCCTACCTCCGCGAGGAGCCCTGGAGGGGAGGTGGGGAGAGTGTGTCTGCAACCCCTCTCCACCCCCTTTTCCGTTAGAGAAGCATCAGAAACCACTGAATTCTGCCCTAAATTATTTCAGGAATTAAGACACCTCACCTGTCCTCGTCTAGCCCCGGCCTTTTCCTCTTCCTTGAGGATATTTTAGTTCTACACAAGCAGCCTCTCTCAACCAGGATGCATACTCCCTTTCTGGCCGTGGCTCGGTAACCTGACCTTGACCTTGAGCCACCACTCCAGTGTCTCCATCCTTATCATGCTCCCTCTATGGCTTAATCCTGGCTCTGTGGTTCCAACTCTGGCCCCCAGTGCAGACAGCACCCGGCTCTACCACCCGCCTCTGGCCCTGCCCAGCGGAGACACCCAGGCACCTGGACCTGAGAAGGAGGGTGGGCGAGGACAAGAGCCTCCTCCTATCCTCCTGCAGGCAGCTCTGCCTCAGCAGCCTCCCGGCTCACACTTTCTGAGCAAGCTCCGTGCAAAGGACATAAGGTTCAGACCAGACTGCTCCACACTCCAAGGCCACTGGCAGCGGAAGACAAAGTTGAGGCTGATGTTTAGACGCAGCTGATAAAACTGGTGCTTTGAGACAATGTCCATGGAAATCTCCAGGGCACCGTTCTGAGCAACCCGGTGGCTCAGGCCTTTGGGGTGTTTCTATGACCCCTTTCAAAACTCAGCCGTGTTCTCACAGGCCAGTGGCAACAGCAGGAAGGCGGCAGGCACTGCTTCTCCAAGGGCTGAAGTCTCCTGGGCTAAAGTCCACACCCAGGCTCTTTTAGGGTCCGAGCAGCATCCGCTGTTCAGGGATCCTGGGGTTAGGAAGGACTCTTCTGATGAGATGAGAAGAGGGAATCCCACAGCCTGTCCAGGCCCAACCTGGGCAGATCATCCCTCTCACCCGAAGGCCGAGGTGCTTCTCCACTCAGCATTTTTGGATTTGGAGCAACTCTGCTCCGAGTTCCTTGCGACTTTGCTTTCGCAGAATTCTCTGAATGTGTCTTTGCTGCTTTGACTAGGCTGGGTCCCCTGAGACTGCAAAGAGTCAGAGTTTCAGCCGCAGGAGGGTACCCCGTGGAACTCCCTCAGCGATGCAGGTCACGGGATAAGCTCGGGCAAGGGTCAGAAACCCCGATGACGCTAACTGGCTAGCCAAGGAACATGGAAAAGGCCAATTTTCAGGCCAAAGATAGGTCTGAAGAAAGAGGGGCCAGCCCTGGCCGGTCGCTCAGTGGTTAGAGGGCCAGCCTGCCAACTGAAGAGTTTCGGGTTTGATTCCTGGTCAAGGGCACATATTTCAGTTGCATGCTCAATCACTGGCCCCAGTTGGGGCTCATGCAGGAGACAACTAATCGATATGTCTCTCACACATCAATGTTTCTCTCTCTCTCTCTCCCCAAACTCCTTCCCTTCCACTCTCTCTAAAAAAATCAATGAAATAATATCCTCAGGAGAAGTTTAAAAGAAAAAGAAAGAAAGAAACAGGGGCTGGACTACTAAATTTCTAAGTTTGCTTCTGACTGGCTCCAAGAATTTAACTTTTGAGGGGTGAAGGGGGTGAAGGGTGATGGAAGAAGATTTGACTTTGGATGGTGGGCATACAGTGCAATATACAGATCTGATATCATAGAAATCTACAGCTAAAATCTATATGATCAATGTCACCCCACATATTTAAGGGGGAAAAAAAGAGTTTAACTTATTTCCCAAAGGACATATTTATCAGGAGTTGTTTCATGGAACCTGGCTAATATATATAGAAAATCTAGGAATATATACATTATAGATGTATCATGGCTAGAAGCAGAAATCAGGTATTTTTTCTGTAGTTCCCCTGATCTGGATTCTGCTGGTCACACTCTGGTGGTATCGCTTACAATGTTCCTCAGTGTCCTATTTCCCCACAGGTCAAGGTTTGAGCAGATTTTGGTCCAGCTCTTACTTTTTGGCAAAAATACTTTAAAGGTGGTGTTGTTTTTTCCAGCAGAAGCTGGTTGTCTCTCCTTTTGAGATGTTAGTAGCCATTGATGATCCTTGCCTGCCAGATCCTTTATTTCTTTAGGATATACAAAAAGGAGTTCAATCATTCCTTACTCATTTATTAGCCAGAAAAATTTTATAAGATAAATTTCCCTTCATCAACTACTTGGTTACCCTGAAGTACAGTTAATAGAAGAAAGACAAGATAAATGGTTGTCTGCCCCCCACCCCGCCCCGCCCCACCACCACCACTTTATTTACTAGTTTTCAAAATGCAGAGTTGGTTCCTTAGCATTCTTCAAAGGGACCAGTGTTCTTTAGGGTCACTTCACCTTGTGGATTTGTACCTGTCTGATGTGTTTCAATCTATTGCATTTATGCTCATTGACATGCAAATTGTCCAAACTCTGGCCAATTTCCACCTCTTCTGGATGGTTTTGACATGACCCCGGTAGTGTTTTCAGTTACGATAAAATGTTTCACTCAATCTCATTTTGCACATTTCATGCTCCAGACCTGAAATTAGCCATTTCCCCAAGGAGCCCTGGTTCCTTTTCAGTTGCATTAATGGATCAATTTTTAAGTAAAATAAATTTTCCTATACTTTTAGGAGTGGGGTGGGGGTAGGGTCCAGGGTAACAGGTCCCGACTCACAGAAGCTGAGGTCCTCTTCTCTTGTTTGCTCCAAGTGGTTGAAGTATGGCCTCTACCCGCTCCACTATATTTGGACCTTGTCTTTGCTCCGCATCCCTGACCAGCTCTATCTGGATTTTTCTTTTAGCATTTCTCTCGGGGGTGCGGGCTGTGTCCTGGAAGGGTACTTAGGTGCACTCGTTTCAAAAGGTTATATGAGGTCTTGACTGTTCTAGCCCCTTCACACCTTGCAGAGCTCTTACTTCTCTGAGTCTCATTTCTGTCTGTTAAGAGAGGGGACGGGTGACTGAGGTCCAGCTTCTTGCAGCTCTGGCTGTTTGTGACTCTGGTTCTCCACCATGGGCTTGATGTCTGAGGTCCCTTCTGTCACCCCATGGCTGAGTACCAGCCCCCCCTCCCCGTGGCTCACTGTGGCCGTGTCCCCGCAGGGATCTCAGTGTGGACGCCAGCTTGAGCCCTGCTCAGTTCCAGGTGCGGCCCATCCTTCAGCACTATCAGCATTACCTAGCGACGCCTCGAATGCACCACTTTCCCAGAAACTCCTCCTCCACGCAGATGGTGAGTGAGGGGGCTCTGCCAGGAACAGACTCCTGTTGCCTGTTGGGGGACGTGGTGGGCCGAGGCCTGCAGCTCCCTTGTGTCCTACTCCCTGTGCCCTGTTCCTCTGTGTGCCTCGGTCCCAGGCAGGCCAACTGCTCCCCTCCCCTCCCAACTCTTACTCCCACTCTGACTTGAGAGCACCTGTTGCACGAGAAGCTCATACTGCTGAAAGGACTGGGTGGGCAATGGAGGGTGGAAGGGGGCAGTTGCAGGTGTGGGGAAAGGCTCAGGGCTAAGAGCAAGCAGGATGGGCTCTGGACCCTGTATGACTGCGCTTAGTTCGTTTCTCAGCGTCAGTGCCTGCCTGGGTGTTAGTTCACTTATCTGTGAAATGGGATGACATGGGGTGAAGACACCTGCCTGGCCCATCTCACAGGACTGGTGTGAGGAACATAAGAGACCCAAGGGGTGGCCTGGCTGCTGATCCAGTCAGCTTCCTGCAGGGGCTGGGCTTCTCTTCACTGCAGGGTGCTGAGTCTGCAAAAGGATCAGGTTCCGTTTGGGGGCATTGCAAGCTGCACGGAATGAAGGTGAAGATGTTTCATTAAACTAACAACAACAATAATACTGTAGCAAAAGACTGAAAATCTTCTTATTCCCAGGCAGCTTCTTCACGTTGCTGCCCCGAAGCACAATTCCAGCCTGCCAGTCCTTGCCTCTGCCTTTAACCACTCAGCACCTCAGTCTCCTTATCTGTAAAATGAGGGGCGTGGACCAGTAATCTCAGCAGTCTTTCAGCCCTGAGGTCCTATGGTTCCTGTTATAAAGCACCATTTACTGAGAATAAAAGCTAACACTTATTGAGCACTTACTGCATACCAGGCACTGTTCTAAGCAATTTAAATGAATTATTTAAGCCTCTCGATAACTCCACAAGAAGAGGTAATATCCCTATTTTACAGATTAGCAAACTGAGGCATGGAGAGGTTAAGTAGCAGGCCAGGGCCATGCAGTGACTAAGACGAGGAGCTACTAGTATGCTGGACACCTGGCCCTCTGACTCACACCGGGTCGGGGCGAGGTGAGCGAGGCAGCACCAAACAAGTACAGGGGCAGATCCTCTCTGTATTGAAAAATTTGACATTTTGTTCATTACAGATATTTTATATTAATTTTGATTTTTTTAAAAAAATGTTGCAATAAAATATTATTTGTCTCGATCACAGTGCCCCCTTAAATGTTGTGCCCTCACTTGCCCCACCTGGGTCAGACAATGTGGAGTCAAGGTGGAGGGAATTGACTCTGCCCCCACTTCCCCACAATTGCCTGGGTTTGAAATGGTGGTTCTGCCGCTTGGTTGCATAAGTTGGGCCACTTACTAAATGTGCCTGTGTCTCATTTACCCTATCAGTAAAATGGGGATAGTAATTGCATCCTCATTACAAATCCAATGAGATCATTAGTTAACTATCTGAAGGGCTTAGAACAGTACCTGGCATGAAATAAATGCCCCATCAGGCCAGCTGTTACCTATTGATTTTGTTATTCGTTCTGGGGCTGGCCCAGCATAGGCTCGGTTCTTGCGGGGGTGAGGGAGACCAGGAGCAGGAAAAAGGACACTTCTGCCCACAGTGTCACAGGGTATGCAGATTGGCGGTTATGGGAGGAGGAGTCGGATGCTGGGATCATGAAGGCTTGAATCCTATCTGAGGCATTTTCTCCTTGACAGGTTGTCCATGAAATCCGAAACTACCCTTACCCTCAGCTTCACTTCCTTGCTCTCCAGGGACTGAACCCCAGCAGACACATCTCTGCTGTGCGGGAGAGCTATGAGGTACGCCTGCCCCTCTGTCTGGGAATCCTCTGTCCAGCTTGGCTCCAGTGGGGTTGGTGGAGAAGCTATTATCATTCATCACTGCCATTTATCATGTCCTCTCTCCTTTTCCCCTGCTGGTGGGTAGGGAGTGAGTGGGGCAGGAGGAGCCTTGGGTTGAGAGGAAGAGAAAGAAAATGAGAGCAAGTAGAGATATTTTGTTCTTTCAGACAAGTTCTTCTGAATGGCTGTGTGAATGCTTCCTGCTAACATCTGTCAGTGCCTCTCCTTCTCATCACATGTGTACGTGTGCCTTTGCACATGAGTGCACACGTCCACATTTTTCTCTTTGCAGGAGCTGCTGCAGCTTGAGGACAGGTTGGGAAATGTGACTCGAGGAGCTGTACAGAACACCATTGAGAGGTTCACCTTCCCCCACAAGTACAAGAAGGTGAGTCAGCCAGCAGGCCAGCATGTATAGTAGGGGTGAGGGTGGGGAGGATATAGGTTGACTTTGGCCTGGCTGTCCACAGAGGGGCACAGTCCAAAATCTAGAAGCCTTTGCTCTGATTAGATGCTCTGAAGCAGCAATACCTTCCCAGGTTTTCTCCTTTGCCTCTGTCAGGTGTAACTAGGAGGGGATATGGTGGCCTCTCATTAATAAGGGAGGAGGCTGGCTATGTGTGTGCATGTGGACTTGTGAGTTGGTATATTAGGAAGGTGTACAGGGAAATGAATGTTAGAATCTGAGTGGGATGAGCAAGGGGAGTGCCTACACAGAAGGCTAAGACTTGCCTTAGAAAAGAATCCCAACTCCAGTCTCACATGTAGACAAATGGTCAACTAAGACTTCAGAGCAGCATTTCCAATTCTCATTGAACATCAAGATCATCTGGGGAGCTTTTAAAGCCACATATTCACAGGCTCTACCTTAAGCCTACAGAGGTAGATTCTCCAGAATTGTTGCCAGGAATCTGAGGTAGGATTAGAAGCCAGGAATTTAAGTTTAAACATTTTTAGATTAAATTAAAAAATTTAAAAGCAACTAAGATGTCCCTCAATAAGTGAATGGACAAACTGTGGTTCATTCATACAATGGAATATTATTTCATGATAACAAGAAATGAAAAGCCATAAAAAGACATGAAGGACTGGAAATGCATATTACAAAGTGGAAGAAGCCAGCATAAAAAAGCTGCATACTGTATGATTCCAACTACATACCATTCCGGAAAAGGCAAAACTAAAGACAATAAAAAGATCAGTTATTGCCAGGGGCCTCAGGAGAGGGAGGGAAGAATGAATAGGTGATTCACAGGGGATTTTTAAGGCAGTGACACTATTTTGTATGTAATGGTGGACACATGACAATATGCATTTGTCAAAACACGAAGGGCTGTTTAACACAAAGAGTAAACCCTAATGTAAACCAGAAGACTTCAGTTAATAGTAGTGTATCACTATTGCTTCATCAGTTGCAACAAATGCATCACACTAAGGCGAGATGCGAATAATAAGGCAAACTGCATATGTTGAGAGGCAGAGAGAAATGGGAGCACAATATGTTTTCTGTTCAATTTTTATGTAAATTAAAACTGTTCTAAAAATATAGTCTGATATGATGACAAATAAATAAAAAATCTAAGAATGAAAAGCTTGATAAGCACTGAGAATCTTAGAGCAGGAACATACTCATTGTGGTCAAGCCAGAGCCCATCTTCAGCGCCTCACAATAGACATTTGTAAGGAGAAGGAAGAAAGGAAGGAAGGAAGGGAGAGAGGGAGGAAGGAAAGAAAGAAGGATGGGAGGGAGGAAAGAAGGGGGAAGAGTGAGGGAGGGAGGGAAGGAGGGAGGAAGGAAGGAAAATTAGATGAATGAATGCATGGATGGATGGATGAACAAAGCATGCTGGACCTGAAAGTGGAGGAGAAGGCTGGAGACAGGGATCTAGGTTAGAAAGGGTGTAAGGAGGAGTAAACAGGACAAGGGAAAGCAGAAAAGGTGAAGCTGTTTATGCACAGCCAACATTTTGCAAAGGATTGATTCATTGGTATCCAATTCCTTTTCAAACTCTGTGCTCCTAGGGCAGTGTAAAGTTTATGCCTGGGACATGAATTGTCTGGAACAACAATAATAAAGTTCATTTGGCTTTAACCCTCTATATTCTGCAGCAAGGAAGAGGGGTGGAGATTAGGCAGGGAGTAGGGCCTGGGAAGAGCATAGAAGTCTGGGTATAACTTAGGAGCTTAAAAAGAGACTGCCTCACTGGAGGAGGGAGGTGGGGGAAGAGCCTGCAAGGGCCAAGACCACCAGGTGAGTCTGCTCTAGGTAACATGCTCCTCCTTTGTTTCTCCTAGAGAAGACCCCAGAATGGCAAGGGCAAGAAGGAAGAGGGGGAGGAGTCAGACACTGACGAGAAGTGCACAATTTGTCTGTCTATGCTGGAGGATGGAGAAGATGTGAGGTAGGAGGCCAGCCTCTTGGATTCCATCTCCTTTTCCTTGTGGGTATTAGTGATCAGTCATGTGCTGTGTGTCGGGTGGAGCTTGCTTGTGTGTGCGAGTGTGAGTGTGTGTGTGTGCGTGTGTGTGTGTGTGTGTGTGTGTGTGCGCGCGCGCATGCGCCTAGTGTGTTTCATGGTTGTTCTAGGATGATGGGGTGTGGAACATTCTAGATGTGTGGTGCCTATGGGTATGGACTTATAGGTGCTAAGTTTTTTTTTTTTTTTAAATATATTTTTATTGATTTTTTACAGAGAGGAAGGGAGAGAGAGAGAGAGAGTTAGAAACGCCAATGAGAGAGAAACATCGATCAGCCGCCTCCTGCACATCTCCTACTGAGGATGTGCCCGCAACCCAGGTACATGCCCCTGACCGGAATCGAACCTGGGACCTTTCAGTCCACAGGCCGACGCTCTATCCACTGAGCCAAACCGGTTCCGGCATAGATCCTAAGTTTAAGAGAACAGCCTGATATTCGGCCTGGATGGGTCTAAGACAAAGCCATGGCTTTGTTTCAGGCTACACTGAAAGGCTGCATGCAGAAGGAGAATTTGGGGGTTCTCCTTCCTGTCGTGATTTCCCATCCCAGCCACAGCCTCACTCCATGGCAGAGCTCCCATGACCCTCTTTGGTCTGTCCCCCAGTAGCCTGGGTGTGAGTCTCCTGGTCCTTTGAGTAGCCGTTATCCCTCAACTCCTGGCACAGCCTTGGGGTTCTTCCCCTCAACCATTCCTCTGACTCTCCCCCTCTCTTCCAGGCGCCTACCCTGTATGCACCTTTTTCACCAACTCTGTGTGGACCAGTGGCTCGCCATGAGCAAGAAATGCCCCATCTGCCGGGTGGACATTGAGACACAACTGGGAGCTGACAGCTGAGGAAGGAATTAGCCAGTGGATGCCCCATTTTCCTTCACCAGGTCCCCCCACGGCCATAGCCCTTGCAGCCAAACTTTGCCTTCTGAGCCATTTGATGTAGAGGAAAAGCCTGCAAGCACATTTTGTGGAAAGAGGAGTTGGTGGTATCCGTGTCCGAGGGAAAGGAAGGGTGGGGGAGGACCCACCCATCCAGAATGGTGACTGTCCCCATCTGCCTCGCTGCGCGGGAGGGAGGGAGCTGGCCGTGCCCAGAGCAGGGGTGGGAAGGGGGGGCCCATGCTGCTGAGAATCTGGACGTGATCCTGAAGGTCCTAGCTGATAGACCGGCCCCTCAATCCTGCCCTTTGAAGGATTGTATATATACCTCTCGACCACGTAGAAACCATGTAGGGGTCTCTAGCTATTTCTGTGGATGGCAGCCAGAGCATGTTAGCTTAAGAAAAATGTTGTGTGTGGTGCTCTAGTCATCTTGTGGTGGACATGTCGCTATTACCGAATTCGCACCAAATATTTCTCATTGAGTTTCTTGTTTTGGTGCCTGACCGAAGCAACCAACGACAGCCCAAATCTTCCCATCTTTAAGAGAGAAATGGGAAAAGGAATCAGAAATGAAAAAGAAAAAAAGCCAAATCCTGTTTACGATGAAAAAAGGATAATTTTTTTCACCCAGGTTGGGAAGCAGGGAGGGGGATGGGGGTGTCCTTGTTTTGTTTTCCATTTTGGTTTTTCCTTTTGCTTTGTTTTTTTCTCATGTTTACAATGCATGGAGCATGAAAGGGGCCATCTGGGAACGGGGAGGACTGGAGAAGGAGCAGATGGGGGTCTTAGATGGGCCTTTGAGGGGCTCAGCCGGGTTGGGAAGGCAGAGGTTGAGTAGGTAAGAGAAGAATTCTGTCTTGAAGGAGGGATCCCCAGCTCCAGACCCCATCCACTGAGCTCCAGCCATCCCCCCGGTTCCACACTGAACCAGGGAGGGGCCAGCCTTCAACTAAAGTAGCCACCAGGTTCCTCAGATCCAGGATACCCCTGATCAGGCCAACTTCCTCCTTTCAGCCTGCATATGCCCTGTCACAAAGAGGCAATTTGGCCACTGCCTCCCTATGCAAAAAATTAACCAGATGATGAAGCTAAGATAGCATAGGTGATGGATACTTGGTCCTGGCCAAGGTGCTCTCAGCTAGCACTCAAGGGCTGAGGCCAAATACTGTGGACCTTGAGGAGAACTTTGAACTTCCTTTGGGATGGCTCAAATCTTGATGGAGACCCTTGGAGAAGGCCCTGGGCTGAGACCCTGTTGGCTGGGTTTGGGAGGCACTGTGTCCCTAGCCTCTGGCTCTTTCTCTGACTCTTTGGTAATGTTGGGTAAGCCCCTTTCTTTCTCTGTGCCTCAGTTTCCTTCTCCTTAGAGTGGGGAGAACAAAGTGCATCTCCATTTCCACTTCTCTACCTCACCTAGCTGTTGTGAGGATTAATACTATCTGCCCACACATTCACGCTCTCTCTTGGGAACCTCCTTGGAGTGGAGGGATGGGGGCGGTAGGAGAGGCAGACCTGAAGTTCCAGGTGACACCATATCGTGTGTCTTTCTGCACCACCCCACATTTTCTGAACCTCAAGGAGAGCAGAGACATGGGAGAACAGAGGGATGGAGATGGGAAAATCTACCAAATTCCACCAAATCCACCAATCCCAACCCAACTTTCTTTATCTATAAGAGGAAACCCCCCAGTTCAGTTGGGATTCTGCCCTCTTCCTTTACCCCTCCCCTCCTTCTCCCCCTCGTTTGCACTGCCCTCAAAGGCCCGCCCCCCACCCAAGTCTCAATGCCCTTATATCAATAAGGGAAGACTAGGGGGTCCAGGATATTTATCACATATATGAAGGAATTCCATAAGGTTAAGGAAATTGAGTCTGCATTGCTGCTACAAAGGGTAAAACCAGGACCAATGGGTAAAAATGACTGGGAGGCAGATTTTGGCTTGAGGTGGAACCTTCTAGCACAATGGGAACTGTCAGGTGGAGGGATGGCTACTCTGGACACCTACAGGCAGAGTCGGGGAGGTGGCTTCTGGTGGGAGGTTGCACAAGGATGTTCCTCAGGCTAAGCCATCTTTCCTGAGCGCCTACCAGTGCAGGTGTTGAGACAGGCGATAGCAAAGAAGATGATGAGCTCCTCTGGGAGCTTACACTGTAGCTGAGGAGCTAAGACACAAAGAATAGTGCAAAAATGGTGAATAGTCTGATTCTGGGTTAATGGCAATGAGCATGACCTTGTCCCCTTCACTGATTCCAGTGTGGGAACAGTGTCTCTAGGGCTAAAGGTAGAGACCCCGACAAAGTGGAAAGAACTTCCGAGGCAGAATTTTGGGGAAAGCTAGTTACTAGTTCCCTCTGGAAGTTGGGAATTCTCCCCACCCTGCTTTGACCCCCAGGTAGCCAGGGTGGTCTAGGGAAGGTCACTCCCCTCATAGTCTTGGGCTCTTGTTCTCTCTAAGGCCAGTTTGAAAGGCCAGTAGGTAGAGGGAGTCAGTGGGAAGGCCAGATGGAGTGAGAGCTGGAGTCCTGGGTTCCGTCTTGGCTCTTCACTGACAAAGTGGGTAGTGCTAGAAACCGGCCTTCCTCTCTCTGGGCCTCAGTTTCCTCTGCTGCCACGCGAGGAGGTTGGATTAGATGCTTGCTAAATTTCCTTCCAACACTCACATTCTCTGATCCTCCCTGACATTAATACATCATTCAAGTCATTAGAGCTGTGTGCCAACTGAGCTGTTGGAATGACTTGCTGTGGGCACCGATGTCTGTTTCAGAGGCTGAGAGTGGGATGTAGTCTCCTCCTCCTCCCAGTTGTCTGCAGGCTCCCGAGTGCCCCAGGCTAACTTTAGGCATTGCCTGGGGTGGGTGGGGATCACCTGGAGGGAAAAGGTCAGCACTAGCTTTGGGGATAGAGCCTAAAGCCTCTGTCCCCTCATCTCTTTGGGGCCCTCTTACCCTGCAGGTGGGCACAGGAGGTGACAGGGTCCCAGGCACCTCCGAGCTCCTTTATCGGGGCAGCTGTCTGGCCAACAAGGGAGGACAGGGTGTCTGTGCTTCTGCTCCCTCGAGGCCCCTTCCCCCTTGGTTTAGGAGCCAGGAAAAGTGGAGAAGAGGCAGGCTCAGGCATCAGCATCTCACACCCACCACCTCCAGGAGGAGACCCCCTGTCCTCCTCCTTCTGCTCAACTCAAGGGACTCAGACCCTTTCTTGACTGAGACGCATGAGTGCCTTCTGGGGCAAGAGCTGCCCCAGGATCAAGTTGGGCCTCCTAGCCACAGCACAGCCCTGGCCGTAGTGGGTCCACCGAGGACACCCATCTCGAAACCAACACCACAGCCTGGCCTGTGCGGACAGAGGATGGGCCATGGGGCTCCTCCACTTGCCGGGACTCCCTTGGGCCCTGCAGCCCTCGCCTACCACCTGTGGCGGGACCCTAGCTCCTCTTCTGCAGATGTTCCCAGCCTCCGAGCAAGTATTCTTAACCCTTTACGCCTAATGAACAAGCACAGTTTTTTCAATGGTGAAGAAAAAGCACCAGATTTTTTTTTTTCCTGAAGAAATCCCCCAAACGCCCCCGCCAGCCGGCGGGACACACACTCCCCGCGTGGGGCTGTAGCAACGTCTGTCAGGTCGCCCCCCACCCTCGTGTTTCATCTCCTGCGCGCGCGTAGAGCAAATGCTAGAGCGATTTCAGCTGATAGAAAAACAAAAATGAAAAACAAAAAACAAAAAACATGGCACGTTGCTAGTTTACAGGGTTTTGTGAGTTTAAATGCCTTATATTTAACAATCATAATTTATGACTAACTTGTAGATATCGTGGGTTCTTATTTAATTATTTTTATAGTTGTTTTGCATTTTTAATTATAATTTATTTATTTAGAAAGGATACTAATTTTTTTTTATTACTCCTATTACCTCATTTTGCCGTTGTTTCTGGGAGTGGAATGCTTTGCATGCATTGGTACGATGACAAACAACTACGAATACAAAAAAAAATTTTAAATAAAATTCCGCGAACTTTATTTCGTCCAAATATCAGGGTGTGTGATTGCAAGCTGTCCTACTGTGGTGCTGGCCTCTTTGGATACATTCCATATGAAATGCAAACCTTTGATTCTGTATGCTGTGATCTAGTGAAAAACTCCAATATAGTGACTGTATTTAGCACATATATTAATATAATTTGCACTTGTCAGCAGACTGGGATAATCCTTTCACTTGCTACCCTTGTCCCCCTGACTCCTCATCACTAACCTGTCTTCCCTTCTTCCCTTGCCCTTCCCACGCCTCAGCCCACCCTGCCGCCATCTTCTGAGGAAGCTCTGGGGGCACTGGAGGTCACTCTCTCCACCTGGGCTACAAATCCCTCTGATTCCAGAATGTTCCCTTTGGACATGACCAGCAGGAGCCTGGTTTATTAGAATGAACCCTGGCCTGGAGATTAGGAGGCTCGGGTTTTCAGACCAGCTCTATTGTAACCTTCTCTGTGACCTTGAACAAATCCCTTGGCCTCTCTGTGTCTCAGTTTTCTGGGTTTGGGGGCGGGGAGCTGGAGGTGAGCTGGAGGGTCTCCAGGGTCCCTGGGACTCAGAGAGAATGACACAGATCTGGTGGGAGACTACCATGCTGTGTTAAGTCACCCTCTCAGGAGCGAAGAAAGGAAGGAAGGAAAGAAGAGGAGGGGAATAGAGTAGACAGAGAATGTATCCAGTGGATTTGCTCAAAGGAGATATCCGGAGGGTTTCTGTCCTTTTATATGCAGCATCCTGGGGTGACGGGGAGGCAGGACACTGGATACGGGGCATGTGCTTTCACAAGGCTTGGCGGTCACTTGGAAAGTGAGCTGAAATCCATGTCTTGTTAGTTACGGGGATGGGGTGAGCCCCAAACTATGGTGTTTAGAATTGGCACCCCATCCTAGCATCTCTTGGAGACTTTATTGTTGAGGCATCACCCTTGACAACAGATTGGGATGCAGATTTTAGACTCATGGTTCCTCCTCCCTAGTATCTCCTCTTTACTCTCTGCCATTGCTCCAGGGGGCTGTGGGCAGGGGGCACTGCCGTGGATGGGGGTGGCCTCCAGTCTCACCTCCCCAGGAGGAGTGCTAGGGGAGGGTTTGAGGAAGAGGTGGCCTCAAAGCCTGGCTCAGCTGTGAGCTGAGATGCTTTTGAGCTAAAGGAGAGAGAGGAGGTCCATGCCCCCAGAAGAAGCCTGGCCCGGAGTAGGAGATACACTCCTGTGCTTCCCGCATGTCTGCCTCTTCCCTCCCCTCCTCCTTCCCCTCCTTTCCAGCCCATCTTGCCTCTTGCCTCTTGACATCACTGCCTTTGCCTAATGGAGCCGCCCACCCTCCACGTGAGGCCCCCTGGGATGGTGCTGATGGGGGAGGAAGTGGATGCCCAATTCACCACACTGCCTGGCCAGGCTTGGAGAAGTGTCTGGGCCGTGCATGGTCCCTAAGCCCCAACTTTGCTCCGGCTGGACTATGGGTCTCGTTCCCTGGGCTTCCTGCCTGCTGCCTGCCAGCTTCCCTTTCTGCCTCCGCCCTGGAGCCTTGTTCTCCTGCTTTCCTTGGAGAGGGCCTGTGGAGTCGTCCACCGGGCGCAGACCACCACAGCTGGGCCTGGCAGACACTGCCCTCTTGGCAAGGCTCCTGGACGGACATGCCTTACGCTGCTCTGCAGGGTCAGAGTGGGAAGGGGCCCTTTGCCCTGGCTGGCCTGTGCCCCCCACTCCTCACCGCAGCCTTCCCCTCCCCCAACCCCACCCCTGGCCTTGGCTGCAGCTCATTTCTCAGCTGTGGAGCCAGCCACACCGGGCCCTCCAGGGGGTAATTTGGTTGCCCCTGGTAAGTGAAAGGATTATCTTCAGTGTTGATTGTCCTTTTTTGTAATCCTCCTGCTGTTCTGTTCTGTTGTGCTGTGCAACATTTTGCTACATAGACTATTTTATAGCAGAAAGCTAGAAGAATATTTATTATGAATATTAAAGCAATAGTGCATCAATGAAAAGGCGGAGACATTAGGAATCGTGTAAATGCTTAGATTCACTTTTGGTGGATTTTTTGTACTTTATTTATAATTAATAAAAATGACCTGCATTGCTAACTACACCTCATTGGTGCAGGGTGCTTATTTCTGTGCAGACCCGGGTGTGTCTGGAGAAAGCCTCTCACAGACCTGGTCTTGTCCATTATCGGAGGCCCAGCAGGTATGTTTCCCCACGTCCATTCCTCCTCCTCCCTCCCTTTCACCTGCTTCCCTTTCCCCTCCTCCCCTCCCGTTTCTTCTTCCTCTGCTTCCTCCTCCACCTCCTCCTTCCTCTCCTTGTCTCATGCATTCTTTTCTTCAACCTCTTTATCTCTCAAAGAATCTGTTCCATGCTGTGAACCAAACATCTAATTAACCTGTTTCCTAAACTTTGGTTTATGGTTTTTAAAGGGGAAAGTTCCCATTCTTGATCAATCCTCAAATGTAACCTCTTGTGTTTTGACTTGGAGGGCACCTCAGTTTCCCTGTAGGGGAGAAGGAATGTGATTTTGATGGTTGGCATGAATTTCTTATTCCTTTGAAAGAGCCCAATTCAGACACTCAGCATCTAGAGCCTGGTCTCCGTGTGCGGGTCAGTGAACCGGAAGATGGCTTTCTTTCATCAACTGCAAACAGAACCCATATTAAGGAACTATTTGTAAAAGTAATAGACTTCACTTTTTAGAGCGGTTTTGGGCTTACAGAAAACTGAGCAGAACGTTCAGCGTTCTGATACAGTCTCTTCTCTACCACCACCCAGTTACTTCTATTATTCACATCTTGCCTTAGTGTGGTACATGGTTACAATTGATGAGCCAACATCCATACATTATTATTAACTAAAGCCCATAGTTTACATTAGGTTAATGAATGTTTAAATCCCTCGTTTTTGTTCAAGTAAGATGACCCCAGATACTGTCTGTCGCTTTCCTCATTTTCCATCTATGTCTCTCGATCCATGAACCAGGGCTTGCTAGTCCTGGCCCAATCGCTCACCTGCATGTGGATGGGAAAGACACTGCCCTTCTAAGGTTTCTAGCTGTAAAAATGTGGCCGGGTAGACTAGGCTCCTTCCAGTTTCCACATGCCACAGGTCTTTATTTATAGACGCCACCTCCTCCATTATCCTCGTCTAGGTAATCTCTGTTTACACAGCAGAGGTTCCCCTAGGGCCTGAGCAATTTTGGGGGAAATGGTTCTTTTTCCTTGGATTTTGTCCTACCCCTTTACATGGACAAATGTACCCTTCCTAGTCGCTACTCCCTTCTGGCACTTTCCATTGCAGTGCCCGGGAGGAAAGGGACTTCTCAGAAAACATGCAGGCTCATCCTCCATGCAGGCCATGACGCTCATCACCATGAAGATCCTCAGGAGGTTTAGGAGGAAGAACATCTGTATTAGTCAGGACTCTCAGGGAAACAGAACCAATAGGAGATGATAGGTAGGTAGGTAGGTAGGTAGATACATAGATAGATAGATAGATAGATAGATAGATAGATACATAGATAGATAGATAGATAGATGAATGATGGATGAATGATGGATGGATGGATAGATAGGTGGATAAGATATATCTGTATATCTGGAGATTTATCAAGAGAAAGAATTAGCTCCTGTGATTATGGAGGCGGAAGAGTCCCACGACCTGTTGTCTGCCAGCTGGGACCCAGGAAAGCCGGTGCTGCCATTCAGTTTGAGTCTGAAAGCCTCAGGACCGGAAGAGCTGATGGTGTAAGTCTCAGTGCAAGGGCAGAAGAAGACCGATGTCCCATGCAAGCAGGCAGGCAGAAGGCGGACAGTCTCCCTTCCCCTCCATTTTCTTCTATTCAGGCCTCAGTGGATGAGATGAGGCTCCCCCACTCCCACTCCCAGGTCAGGGAGGGTGATCCACTTGACCGAGTCCACTGATTCAAATGCTATTCTCACCTAGAAACACTCTCACAGACACACCTAGAAATAATGTTTAACCTGGGCTCCCAGGGGCCAAAGTGACACATAAAATTAACCAACACACACACACACACACACACACACACACACACACACACACACGATCTCACCTCGCCCCAGGCCATATTGAGACCTCTAGGCTGGGAGTGCAAACCCATCTTCCCTGCGGCTTATAATCAACACCACCTCCCCCACCAGCCAGGTGCCACTGCCCACCCTTCCCATTAAATTAGAGCTAACAAGCTCTTGCCCCCTTTAAAGGGCATTCACTCTCAAGGCCCATCTGTCTCAAACCTCCTTCTTTCCCTTTTCTAAGGCCGAATGTCCCACCTGTTCCTGAAGGCCCTCACCTTGTCCTCGCTCAGGGCATTTGGGTGCCCGCCCGTGCCATGCTCTGCCAAGGGGCTGGGAGTAATGCGGATGCCATTTAAGATGGACACACAGCACAGGGGTCCATCGGAAGAGGGGCACCCACAGTGCTTCTGACCTCACCGGTGTGACCCCACCTCATCAGATTCATAACGTATCTGAACTGGCTGAGTTGACTTCTTTCAATATCTTGGAAGGAAAGGGTTCCTCAGCGGGAGCTGAGGAAATAATAACGGCAGGCTTTTGTTTAACCTACTTAAGAGTAAGAGTGTTTTTTAGACTGCGGTGCAACAGTTTGTATGTAAATAGCTCGTGCTAATTGCAAACGAGTTTTTTAATCTTTTCTTTGATGTAGACCCCTGGAGACACTTATTTGGAAATACTTGGTTAGCAGTTACTCGAAAGCAATACAATCAAGGTTCTTTCCAAATAGTCTTTCATGTAGACTTATCTCTAAATCCGGTGAGGAAAAAACGGAGCTGATCTAAAACCTGTCACTCAGAAGCCATCCTTATAGGGAAGACCTTTCAGCCAAGGGCAGCAGCTATCGGTGGGGGGCGATGGGTGGTGAGGAGCGGCAAGCAGAGGGAACAGCCCCAGCAGTGGCACAGCAGCGGACAGTGTGCGGCATCGCTGGGCGTGGAGCTGTGGGCAACTTGCCTGCGATGGAAATGGCCCAGGTCCCAGGAACTTGGGAACCAGCTGGGTGGGGGGCGGGGTCTCAGATCTGAAATAAGGAGACAGAGTGGAGGGGGGACAGGACTGAGAAAGAACTCACACAAGTGAAGTGAGAGGAAGGATCCAAACACCTGCCAGTCCAGAAAGAGACACCGCCCATAGCGCACTCAGGGGTCTACTCGTGATATTTTGGAATTTATATTGGAGCCAGGGATTCAAATGACAGAATTGAGATGGACTTTGTGACTTACAGTGGTTAGTGGACTTTTTACAACCAAAGAGAGTCCAGAAGAGTTGTGAGGCTTGCCTGAGACAGAGGAGGAACCAGCTCACAGAAAAAGGTACGATAAAGCTGTTTAACGGCTACTTCTCCCCAGCCCAGCACAGCCCTCTGGAGTCCTGCTTGTTTAACACTATGGACACACTCACTCCTCAGTGCAAGTGCTGGGTTAAACCTGACTGCATATTAACTCATTTAGCCCTCATAATAGCTGACCAGGTAAGTACTATCATCCTCCCCATTTCACAGATAAGGAAACTGAGACCTGAGAGAGGACATAACGGGCCCAAGCTCTCCCAGCAGGTGAGAGATGCAGCTGGGGCCTGCCTACCAGCCTGTGCTTTTAACCCTGGATGCTCTCCAGAGCCCCTTGACTTCCCGGAACCTGCCTCGGAGTCAGTTAGCCTTGCTAAGAATTTATACCTGTGTGGGGAGGGCACAGGGGGTGCAGCAGGGCAGCGGAAACCATTACTGGGGTGCCCTCCTATCGGACTGTAGGAAAATCAGAAGTGGGGCACTCAGTTCCACTGCACTCTTGCTGTGTGATGTCCAACCCCTATGTGACTGTCAGTCATGGAGTGTGTGTGTGGGGAATGAGCACGTGTACATGAGTGTGCGGTTCTCCTGCTGCCTCTTAAAGGTCATGACCCCCTGGAGGGCAGCTCTCAGTCCACATTGCCCACACCGAGCCCGAGGCAGCAGGTGCTAAATAATCCAAGGCCCCTCCCTGTTCCCCTCCCAGCGGAATGCAGCAGCGACAGGCTGTTCCAGGCTCCGACCCATCACCTTCTGCTCAGGCCTCAGCTGTGCTATCACAGCCCAGGGCAGCCAGCGGGCACTTGGCAATGGTTCTCTGGGAAGTGATGGAAAGAATCACGGACCTTTCACAGGCTCATAAATCCCCCACCCCCACGCCCAGCCCGCCGGGAAAAATACTTCCTCCTGATGGTTTTCTCCATTTGCACGAGGTTTATTGAAACTGGGAAAAGGGTCCATTTTCAGTGAGCAGATGTCAAGATGCATTCTTTGTGGGGTGTGGTTGGTAATAATTTAATTAGCCCAGCTTTTTTAGGGGAAAGTGTTAATTAGTTTTTTTTATTAAAATACACCATCTTCTTCCCCACTTCTGTCCTCTGGGTGAAGCCCAGTTTCCCATCTGCACCCCCAGCAGTGTCAGCCTGGCCACCGCTATTATTGGAAAAGAAAATGCAGTTATTTCCGTGCAGCCACGGCTGGGGACGCATGTTGATGGTTCCTGTAGGTCCCAGAGACTGGGGAGGGGCAGGGCCCTCCAAGAAGTCACCCCGCGTGTCCCCTGAAGGACCCCGATGTTCTGGCCCACAGAGGCACATGTCACCTTCTGGGCCCCAGTCCCAGCTCCACAGGGCTCCGGGGAAAGTCTGCCGGAAGCCATGGTGAGGGGTAGGACGGTGTGGTTGGGAGCAGCTGGGTGAGAAGCTGGAAGGAAGACCTCCAGCCCCTCAGACAGCAGGGAAGAGGTCTCGCCAGGTGAGCCCGTCTCCCCGCTTCTTGTCCAGCCACCGGCCGCAGCTGAAGATGGTGGCCACGCCCGAGCTGGTGTTGGTGACCTCCACCTTGTCCACCAGCCAGCCTGAGTAGTAGCCGCTGCTGTCGTGCTCCACGCGCACCTTGCGCAGCTCGCCCAGGTCCAGCGTCTCCAGGAAGAAGTGGTCGGTGCTGCCCCGCTCGAAGAGGTTGCGCATTTTCCGCTTCAGCTCCCGCTTGCCCGTGTCCCCGTTCGAGCCGAAGATGGTCACAAAGACGTTGGCGTCCGTGCCCGCCCCGGGCTCGTAGCCCGTCGTCACGATGACCTCGTACTTGACCGGCACCAGGCTCTGGACCTTGCTGGCAAAGCTCTCGGTCGTCTTGGTGACTTCGAATACCTTGAAGTACTTCCTCTTCCTCTTCAGGGGGATGAGGGTGTCACAGTTAAAGAAGTACCTGCGGGCGGGAGGGGAAGCTCAGTAGACATCAGCCGGGCCCACACCCTCCCAGGACCCTTGTAGCTCCATAGATGACTCCTTCCCAAGGGACAGAATACTGGGCCAGAAATGTCTGCATTAAAGCATGAGGATTGAGTCTTGTTTATCTTAACATCCAGAGTGCTCTCCACCCATCCAGCTGTCTCTCTTTTTTTTTTTATTCTCCTTTTATGTTTCCCCTCACACTCCCTAACTGATCCACCAGCCAGTTCCAATGAGCTGCTCTGTAACATAGAACCAGAACCAACCCACCTGGAAAAGTAGGCAGGGTTCACTCTCTGCCCGGCTGTCCGTTGGTCCAAGTCACCACTGCCTGCCGCCTGGACACATCAGCCTCCCCACCCCTCTCCCTGTTTCTCGTTCCCCACGGTCAGTTCTCTACACAGCAGCCCAGTGACCCCGTGGAGATATAAGCCCGAGAATGCCATTCCTCAGCTCAGAAGCCCCCAATGGCTTCCCAGGTTTTGCAAAAATCACCACCTTTCAAAGGCCTGCAAGACCCTCTTGATCTGACCCTCCTTCTGCTGTGGACCTTCCCGACCCGTCACCTGCTCTTCTCCTCTAAGCTCACTCCACCCCAGCCATGCTGAGCCCCTCCCTCCCTCAAAGGGAATGAATGTTTCACCCGATGTCACTGTCAGAGGCAGTTGCAGGGTTCAGAGTGACTACCCCAGCCAAAGCCAAATGGAATCATGGCTCTAGAATGTGCTCCCAAATCCCTCTCAGTTGGCTGAGTTCAAGAGTGTGTGTATGTGTGTGTGTGTGTGTGTGTGTGTGTGTGTGTACAAGCTTTTGGCCGCAAGGTTCTTGGGTTAAGAGAAAGTCCCCCATTGAAGAAGCTACCATAATTAGAAGCAAGTTCAGGGCCAAGAGCAACTTCTTGGAACAAAAAGTCCCCTCCCTAATGCCATTCCAACCCCACAGCTCCCCAGTTTTGGCAATGAGTCCAGTGATTACCAAGAAGAAAGTCAGAGGGCACAGCAGAAAAACAGTGCATAGGTGTAAGGGGGGCTGGAGTCTGCCTCAGTGCTGTCACCTGTGTGACCTTGGGCAGGTCAGACCCCTACCCAGACCTTGATTTTCCCATTGGCAATGCTAGAGGCTTCGATTGAACTGCTATGGATTCTTCCCACTCCAAACTACCACTTTTTTTATTATTATTATTATTATTATTATTATTATTATTATTTTAGGTTAACTCTTATTTTCTTATTAATTTTTATTTATTTTTTAATACCTTTTATTGGTTTGAGAGGGGGAGAGAGAGAGAGAGAGAGAGAGAGAGAGAGAGAGAGAGAGAGAAACATTGATCATTTGCTTCCCACCCATACATGCCTCAACCTGGGATCGAACCTGCAACCCTAGGTATTGTGTTCGGACTGGGAATCAAACTCGCAACCTTTTGGTGTCCAGAACGATGCTGCAGCCAACTGAGCCACCCAGGTAGGGCGAAAATCAAACCCATTTTAGGTGAAAATCCAGAACAGCAAAAAGACTTGGTTTTCTACAAACTTACTAAATGCCAGGGTTTTGCATTCTTGCATCTCATTAACTCCCACAGCAGCCCTGAGTTGTAGGCATCATCCCCTCATTTCACAGAGGGGAAACTAAGGCCTTGGGAAGAGAAATCACTGCTCAAGGTGACGCAGAACCGGGGCCCCCAGCCAGCCTGCCTGGCCGCTGAAGGGCCCGCTATTGACAGATACTTCGCAGGACATACTTATTCTGCTCGGAGTTCTGTCCTCCCCCAGTTTATCTGGAAAAATCTAGATTGTTGTTACAAAGTGCACTTTCTTAGTGGGGGAGACACTTGCATTCTTTGTTTGAAAATTCCTTTAAAATGTATTTCTTTATGCATATGCTCACTAATATACATGATTATATATAAACGCACAGATCGTGTGATCATATGCATGTTTTTCTAAATTCACTCCTTTTCTTTTCCTTTTTGCTTGGCGGTAGCTCCTTTTTTCTCCCTCATTTCCATGTCAGCATCCCACGGTCACCTCAGATAACCCGTCACAATGGCAAGTGGATCTTGCCCAATTCCCCTCCATTTCACCAACCCTGCCCCCGCCCCCCCACCCCACACACACACACACTCAGGACGTCCGTGTTCCATGTACAAAATGGCATCAGGCAATATGTGTTTTTCCATATCTTGCTTTCCTCACTCAACAGTCCTTCCTGGGACTTGCTCCAAGTCATCTGGTACATATTTAATTCATAATTTTTAATGGCTGAAAACTCTTCCCTGGTGTAGCTATCAGGAGATGTTTTCTAATAGACGTAATTGTAAGCTCACCAAGCCGCGGGACCTCAGGGTTTTGTGGGATCAAGACTAGCTGGGGAAGGACGCGAGCCAGGTTGTTCCCGCTGGAAGGAGTCACCGGTAAGAGTAAAGGCAAGAGCAGAGAATAGCAAACACAAAAGTAACTGAATACATGAAAAAACATGTGGACTAGGATCACACTTCCTGGAACAGTGTGTCTGTGAGATGTTAGGAAAATGCCAGAAAGAACCAACCGGTCACCAAAGGCTCATGATGGCCTCCTCGGATGGGTAGGGCTTTGGGGAATCTTTACTTTCTTTTACACACTTTCTTTGTGTTATTTGAATTTTCACAATGATTATGCATT
Organism: Myotis yumanensis; assembly: GCF_028538775.1. NCBI lineage: Eukaryota > Metazoa > Chordata > Mammalia > Chiroptera > Vespertilionidae > Myotis > Myotis yumanensis. The sequence continues at coordinate 81,989,657 of NW_027223758.1, forward strand.
GCAGATGATATTGGGATAGGAGAATGAAGCTGTTTCTGGTCTTGAAAAAAAGAAACACAAGCCTCTCTGTGTGTCCTTCCCCCGGAATCCTGACAAAGAAAAGCTGGTCAAAAGGAACTCATGTTGCCACAGAGGAGCCAGAACTGGGAAAGGTTGGGAGATGGAAATTTGACATTATCATGTTCATAAGAGCTTGAGATTAAATTTACGCGCAATTCATGGGAAACCAAATATTACGGTGAATGTGGTGGTTGGGAAGGAACTGTGGAAGCATATCAGGGCTAGGTAGTGGCTTTTATAATGGCAGCAAGCCAGTACATGCTAGACCAGTGGCATGCCAATCATCACAATGACTAAACATGCCTGCACAGACCCCCTTCTGGATGGAGTGACATTTGTGGGGGTGAAAGGCTATCTTCCAGCAGCAACACAGGCCTGAGACCTGTACAGGCCCTGGGCTAGAGCGGGACTTCTGAGAGCCCCAGGTTGCACCCGGCATCCTTCCCTACCTCCTGAATCTAGAGAGCATCAGCTCGTCTCCCAAAGAGGCTGAGGCACAGAGAGCTGATGGGTTATTGCCTGAGGCCTCCCAGCTGATATCTGGGGGTCTGGACACCCGGCACCCTCTTCCCGTTGGGAAGAGCCCTGCCCTGAGGACATCCCTTTCTCCCCATCCAACCTGAGGACAAACGGACAAAAGGCCACCCTCTTGAGGGTGAAGGAAAAGAGGCTTCCCTGGGAGTGGAGGCTTCTTTGCATTGGATGAGAAACCCCACAGCTCAGCCCCAGGACAGTGGGACGGGAAGTTCATGGGCTGGGCCTTCGCTTCCCCTCCTCCCAAGACCGGAAGGTCTGGGTAGTGCTGAGGTCTCTGGCTGCCTCTCGTTCACAGTGTCCATTTAGAGCTAACTCCAGTGATGACTATTTTATTTCATTATTGTACCAAGAAGCAGCGTTTTGTGTGTTTATGTTGGGGGTTTGCAGAGGAGCAGAGCAGCAGCCGTGTTCCCTGTGGCGGGGAGGCAGTCACTGGCTGCAGGAGGAGCTCTGCGCTGACCCTGGCTTGCTGGTGAGCCAGTGACCCTTCAGGGCCCTCTGCCCCAGCTCCAAGTCCTCCCTGTGCTGTTCCCAGCAGCCATGCCCCGCGACTCCGCCAGGACCTACAACTCCCCAGCTGCCCTTCTCTAGCAGAGCAACAAGAGTATTGTAGCCCCAAGGGAAGCTGCGATGGCCTGAACTGTATCCCCTCAAACTCACATGCTGAAGCCAGAATCCCCAGTGTGGTGGTGTTTGAAGATGGGGCCTTTGGGAGATAATTAGGCTTAGATAAGTTCATGAGGGTGGGGGCCCCAAGATGGGATTAGCGCCCCTAAAAGAAGAGAGACACCAAGGCTCACTCTCTTTCTCTGCTAAGTGAGGACACAGCAAGCCAGGAGGAGAGGCCTCATCAGAACCCAAACCACACTGGCACCCTGGCCTCGGACTTCCGGCCTCCAGACGGGGAGCAGCCGCCCAGTCCTAAGTACTTTGGTAAGACAGCCTGAGCTGGGTAAGACAGAAACCCAGAGGTCAGACCCTTCCCTGCCAGTTCCCAAAGGAGGGGCTTGTCAGAGGGGGCCGATGCCCGGGGTCTACAGGCCACAGGTTGAGCATGGACAGACATTGTTTGAGGAGCTTGGGCTCCTGAAGGCTGGAGCCTGCAGCTGAGGGGCCTGCCTGGGTCCCGCAGGCCTGCATCTGGCTGCTTCTGTCTGCTGTGCTTACCATGAAAGGTGTGGCCTGGGCAGGACAAGCCCCCAAAGTCTACACCAAGTCCTAAGGGGCGGCTCTCACTCACTCCTCAGGCCCACCCTCCCTGAGGCAAGCACGGCCCTCAGCTTCCTCTCCCTCCTCCCTGGTTCCTTTGCAGTGTCTTCCCTGCCTTCCAGACCTCAGGCTCTTTTCTGGCTTCCAATGTGGTTCCCAAGTGGTTTTAATTAGACAAACTGATAACTGTGGACGGTTACCCAGGAAACGGAGACTCTTAATCCTCCAAAAATGCCTAAGTCCCCAGGAAGGCCCTGCCTGGTGGGGGGAAGGCAAAGCTCTTTATTGAGGGTCCTAGGAGGCAGGTGGGTACGGTGTTACCCCAGCTGCCTCTGGCCCAGGGCCCTGCCCACATGGATGGCGGCCTTTCACTACGACCGTGGAAGGAGCAGGCTTCAAAGCTGTGTTTCTTTGTCATTATACAGTGATGGGAGGGAGGGGAAGGAATGTCTCTGCTGTCTGGCACTGTCTGACTTGCTCAGCGTTAGTTCTTCCAAAGCATCGATGGGATAAAAGGCTGAGCACCTAAGGGCATCTGGCCTAGTCCCCAGCCCCTGGGGCGGGCCTCTGGTTCAGATAGATTCGGTCCAGTACACCTGCCTCTGCCCTTCCTGCCTCCTGAATGAGGTGACACCTCCCTGACTGTGCTGTCTTCCCCATGGCCCAGCCTCAGGCTCCCGCTGGGGGCGAGGGCGGGCGGAACACACTTACACGTTGCCGTACTCCATCTCGGTGATGGTGATGGTCTTGACGTGCCACAGCAGCTCTCTCTTGGGGATGAACCGCTCCTCCCTGGCAAGGTGGCCCACGCAGATGGCAGCAAGGTCCCCCAAGTAGACGCTGTCAAACTCAAATGTGTCTGTGGTCCCCCTGCAGGACATAAAGATGTGGCCAATGAGAGCTACCCGTGCCCACTGACAGAAGGAAGCATTTATTGAGTACCAACTGTATTCTAGGCCAGTGATGGCGAACCTTTTGAGCTCGGCGTGTCAGCATTTTGAAAAACCCTAACTTAAATCTGGTGCCCGAAATTTTTTGATATTTGCAACCATAGTAAAACAAAGACTTATATTTTTTATATTTATTTTATATATTTAAATGCCATTTAACAAAGAAAAATCAACCAAAAAGATGAGTTCGTGTGTCACCTCTGACACACGTGTCATAGGTTCGCCATCACTGTTCTAGGCTCTGGTCTGAGGAACAGGAACAGAATGGCAAGAGCTGATGTCAGGTCTTCATCCCTTGAGGGGTTCAGACTAAGGTTGGAAGAAGACAATCACCACCATTAAAAAGTCCTACCTGCTGCCGGGCCTCAGTACCAGTGGAGGCAACAACGCATGGAGTTGAGAGCAGGTGAGGCCCTGGGCCCTGGGCGTTGGCCAGAGAAGGTGATGGGATGAGAGAGGGAGGAAAGTGTCCTCTGATGTGGACCCAAATTGGCAAAGCCATGGGATGGGAAGAGTGGGGTGGGGAGGTGCAGACATTTCTGGGGGGAGTGCTGGGTTGGCTGCAGGCTGGGTCCAGTGAGGAAAATGCAATGGAAAGGAGGTGAGAGACGCCTGGCCAGCATGGCTCAATGGTTGAGAGTGGTTCAATTCCCAGTCAGGGCACATGCCCAGGTTGCAGGCTCGATCTCCATTGTGGGGTGTGCAGGAGGCAGCTGATCAATGATTCTCTCTCATCATTGACGTTTCTCTCTCTCTCTCTCTCTCTCTCTCTCTCTCTCTCTCTCCTCTCTGAAATCAATAAAAAAAAGAAAAAAAAAAGAAAGGAGGTGAAATGCAGCAGTCTGTGGTCTGTAAGTGCCAATCAGAGTTCAGACTTTGTCCTGACCTAGAGGGAGTTTAAATAAAAGGCAGGTGGGTTATGGGAGGGAGAGACTTTATTGAAGCAATTTTGGAGAGAGTGAGGAGATGAAGTGGGCATCTGAGCAGCTCAGAGGCGCCTCTGATGCGGGGAGGAGGTGAGATTCTCCAGGCTGTGTCTGCCAACAGGGAGCTGTGAATGGAGGCCCCTTTATATGAGACCCAATTTTGGTTTTCCTATAAAGAACCTTAGAGGCTGTCCCTTCCCTTCCTCCTTCTAAACAGAACTTAATTCTATGCTGTCTTCCATGCTTCTTCTGCAATTGTACGGCTGGAAGTCCTCTTCAACTAGACTGTGAGTTCCTTGTCTGTGTGGACAAGGGATAAAAAAAGTCTGCAGTGATTCTGGGTCTTGTTGCACAATCATTAATTAATTAGTTTAATTAATTAACTAGTTGTTGCTGTAGCTTTCTGTTAACTTTTTTTAAGAATTGGCGTATCTTTGATATATAACATTGTGTAGATTTAAGGTGTATAACACATTAATTTGATAACATATATTGTACTATGATTGCCAGGATAGTGATAATTAGTATCTCAATCACATTATGTAATCATCCTTTCTTTTTAGTGGCTGGAACAATTAAGTTCTAGTCTCTTATGGTAGACTCTATTTTTTTAAAATATATTTTTATTGATTTCAGTGAGGGAGAGAGATATAGAAACATCAATAATGAGAGAGAATCATTGATCGGCTACCTCCTGCACGGCCCACAGTGGGGATCGAGCCCACAACCCAGCATATGCCCTGACCCGGAATTGAACTGTGACCTCCTGGTTCAGGGGTTGACGTTCACCCACTGCGCAACACCGGCCAGACTGGCAGACTCTCTTTAAATGACAGTCCCCTCCTAGCTTTTCCTTTATAAACTCCTGTTTCATCCCTAGGAGTCAGCACACAGTAGGTACTCAATAAGCACTTGCAGTTTAAGCCCATGAATATGTTTATGACTCCCAGCAGGGGGGTTCATCCTTGGGGTCCCTCTCTTACCCACCCCACCCCCATGCCCCTGTGGGCACCACTCTTCCTACTTCCTAAAGGCCCGCTGTCTGGAAGAATTTTCCACGAGAAACTCTTTGGATCGGTTCTTCCTGCCCTCCAGGATGAGCCAGACGTTCTCCCTGGTTTCGCCTCCGTTGCCCGTTTCTATGACGATCTCGTAGGCTGCAGTGGAGAAGGTGGGAGAGGGTCAGTAGAGGGGAAGCAGCACCCACCATCAGGGCAGGAGTTTGATGGCTGCTCCCTCCAGGTCCTACATCTGATCTTAGACCCAGTCTGGGGTAGGAGGGGGGCAGGTTAAAATGGCCACAATCGAGGCAGTAAAAATAGAATCTGCCCTGATTTGGGGGGCTAGAATGGTGCTTCCATTTTATTTATAGTAGCAGCCTCTTTGCCTGGGGAACATGGTAGCTGCTGGGCCTGGCTCCCTGACACACAAAGTGAGATCATAGGCAAATAATAGGGAGGAGAAGTGGGGCCCCACTACTGGAAGGGTCTGGAAAGCCCCAGGCAGGCAAGACTCTAGGATCACCTCAACCCTCTCCAGCAAGTAGTCCCACTCCCATCTTGTCTCAGTTTTCACTCCCGTTTCAGCTCAGTCACAGCCCCCCCACTCACTTCCCTCAAGCTTGTCTGCATTCATTCCATTTGTCAGTACTGGGCTGGACTCTGGGTGACACTGGAACACAATCTCTAGCCCCAGACACACAGGCACAGATTATACCATAGGATAAAATGTGAGAGCCCTATGAGAAAGGGCCCAGGTACCGCAAGGCAAGAGGGAAAACCTGCCTCCCTGTTAGTTCTCTCAGCACCTAGGACTTTCTCCCTGGCTCACTCCAACCACTCTGCCTCCCTCTGAGCTGTCCCCAGAGTACTGAGGCAGGCTGCTGACTTAGAGCTCTGCAATGAGGGTTCCCTCTGTCTGCACCGCTCCCCCGCCCATCCATATCGGTTTGGCTCACTCCTTCACCAGCTTCTATTTCAAATGTTACCACCTGCGGTCTGCCCCAACCACCACATCTAAAATTGCAACCTGATTCCCCCACAGCACTCCTGGCTTGCTTTACCTATTATTCTCTTGTGTCCCTATCACCTAGTACCTTCTAACATGCTATGTAATTTACTTATTACTTTATTGTTTATTGAATCCCCCCTCCCACCTGAATGCAAGCTCCCTGAGGGTAAGGGTCTTCATTGTGCTCACTGATGGGCCCCACATGCCCAGAACAGCGCCCAGCACAGAGACATTCAGTAAATATGTGATGAGCAAGTGAATGAATGATTGGGCTAATCACAGGACTCTTTGTGAAGGAGGTGGCATTTCACCTTGGGCTTGAAGAAGAGCCATGACTATGATCAGCAGAAAGTGGAGGAATGTTCTGGGCAGAGGGAGAAGCATGAGAAGATACTGAGGAGTGTGGCAGGAGCTTGAAGTCCACACGATCCAGACCTGATCCCCGGGATCAAGGCCAGGGATGGAGCAGGCACACAGGCAGACACAATAAATATCTGTTCGGAGTGTCCCTATGCATGAAGCTCTTACTGCAGTAAATTAATTGGTGAGGATTTGGGGTTCTGAATCCAAAGGAGATAGCTCTATTTCTGTGCCTTTATCTCAGAGACGTGATGAAGACAATTAAGCGAAGGGATGGCCATGCCTGCTGCTCAGTGTAATGTCCATTCCAGGCCCTCAGCAACATTTTTGCCTTTGTGACTTTTCTCAGGGAGAATCTCTGCTACCTGAAACAGATAGGATGAATCTGAGCAAAGACTCAGGTAGTCCACAACAGGAAGAGACATCCAGAGAGCACTTAACACCTGGAGGAGGGCAGGGCCTGCAGAGCCCAGCCTAGGACAGAGAGAATGTAAAATTGCTGAGTCACTGTCAGGGACTAGAACCCTGACAGGGCAGAGAGTGGTCCCACTTCTCCCAAGATTTTTTTTTCCCATTAGAAGGGGAGGTGTGTTCTGCAAACCAAATGCCTGTGAGTTCAAAGTGGATCCTGGCGTTGGAAAGGAAATGGTTTGGAGCAGGGAGCTCAAGGAACCTCCATGCTCACTGCAATGACCTCAAGGAGGAGATGTGAGAAATGATGCAGATGGAGGGATGTGGACTGTAACTCATTCTTTTCTGAGGGTCCTGAGGGTAAGGGGCGTAAGCGAGGACATTTAGGTAGATTTTTAGAAACAAATGTTGCTGGTAGCATCAATGGTCTTCTGAGAGGAAGTTTCATTCAACATATTTCCACCTTGCCCTCTTTCTCAAGTCATCAGGGGCTTGATAAAATGTGGAGGCCTGACTCTCAACGTTGTTGATAGGCTGCTGGGAGGAAACAGAGGAGACAGAGGAGGATGAGGGACCTGAAAGAGCGGGCAGGTAGCAGGGGTGAGCCCAGTCCAGTAGGGGTCAATGTAAGGCTTACCACAGGGCCAGCAGACCCACAGGACAAGCCCAGGTGGAGAAGGGGAGCCACCATGTGAGTCACCAGCATGAAGGCCCACCAGCAAAGCTACCCTGATCTTAGGAGGCATGAGTGTGGTTCAAGTGGCAGGATAGGAGAGGCGGGCAGACCACCCTTTACATCTTGCATGTGCTCTGGGCCTGGCATCTGCAGAGGGAGATGGACAAGCAATCCAGAATACACATGACATTCCATGTCACGTGAGCAGCTGCTGAATGAACAGGTGTCTGTCTTGAGGAAAGACCTGCAGGGAGTGATGCTGTGGAGGAGTGTCAGGGCAGGACACTGGGCTTCCAGCAGGCACCTGGAACTTTCAGCTTCCTGTCGCCTTCCCTACCTCATGTTGCCAGGAACATTCTCTACACTGGGGAGCTCCTATATGGTGTGGATGAGGCAGAGAGGCCCCTCCGGCCAGTCAGAATTTTCCTTTGGGCAATACTCTCTTCCCTTCCATGGAGGCTATTGAGCTAGAAGGCTGTGGGGTTGGGGTGGCCAGCAGCCATCTTCCCAGAATGCTGAGAAAGAAACCATTGAGAAGAAAGGGGGTTCAGAGACACTGAAACCACTGGGGACACTGAAATCACAGCCTCGAGACAGCCCCACCTCAGACTTCCAAGTTCTGGGAACCAGTACACACCCTTTTTGCTGGAGCCAGCTTAGTGTTGGGGTTCAGACATGTACAACCAAGAGTCCTGGCCACTCCTGAAGTTTTCTGTTTGACCTCACTGGGACTGCCAAAGGATGGAAGCTTCAAGAGCATGACTATGAAGATGGGTTTTCTAACAGAGCCGCCTGGTGAAGCAGTGAATTGCCTATCCCTGGGCAGCTGGCCATCACCAGACTGTTTTTGGGCTGACTGCCCAGGCCTAAGGGCCCCACAAGAGGGGAAATGGAAAATGGTAGCTATAAAGAGGAAAGCATAGATCCTGCTGGAGGATGTCCCAGGCTGAGAGACCTTATTTGCCCTCCCAGGTGTGTGTGAGTTCTTGAGTGCATACATGCATGTACAGATATGCATACATGTATGTGTCCATATGAGCATGTGATCCTGCTATCCACACCTTAATCTGTATCCATTACAATGGAATCTCAGGGGGTAGGACCTGGGCATCAGTATTATTTAAAGATTGCCAGTGGTTTTCAGCTTCAGCTGAACATTAGATCAAATGCAGAGGCACATGCTTGCAGAGGGCTGGGAGCAGCTTCCAGAACTGCTAACAAGAATTGGAGGTGAAGGCAGGGAGCAGGAGGATAAATGATGTGGGGCAATCGATCAGTCTGGAGTGCCAGCCAGGCTCAATACTGACAAGACCTCCTGTGGTGGTTCAGAGTCCTGGGCTAGGAATCAGGTCACCTGGGTGCTAGTAGCTACCCATGGGCCTTAGGCGAGTCACTTCACCTCTGTGGACTTTTGTTTCCCTTACCCGTGAGGGAGAGGTGTGCATTGGCTCGCGGGGAGGGAGGGGGGCTGCGAGGAACTAAGGGCAACATGGGTAGGGAGTGCTTTCTGCATATGAAGCCCTGTTCAAGTACCAGAAGGTGTTTGTTATCACAAGCCCAGTGCCCAGAGGTGCCCCTGAGTCACAGGCACTGAATGTAAGTGCCACAAGGGCAGGGTCTCTGTTTTATTCATTGGTGTGTCCCCAGGACTCAGAATAGGCTGTGGCACTTAGTAGGTGCTCAATAAGCATTTGCCAAATGGTTAAACGAAGGGAGCTGAGAGATGGCTGTTTGGCTCAGGCTGCATCCTTGGTTCCCCTGGGGATGAGCTTCCATCTGAGGACAGAGGTGTGGCTGTCTGTCCCCTGATGGGCAGTGTAAGTGGGTGCCACTCTGTCCTCTGTGCGCTCCTTGTAAAAACATCCATCTTTACAAGGTGTCTCCTGAGCCCTGGGCCCCCGCCTTCCCCTCTCCATTTCATACACATCCTTCCAGAATGAACACATGTGCTGCCTACCCTTTGCAATCTCCCTGACAACCCAAATCCCGCAGGTCTTAGCAGCTGTCAGGCAGGACATGTGTGAGGGAGACTCAGAGATTCTGCTCCAAGCCTCACAAATCTCTCCTGCCCTGAACGCCAGTAGCCTGAGGAGCCTCTGTTGCTCACCTTGGCACTGTGCGAGGGGCTTAAGTGTTCCTATTGCATAAGGGGCTTAAGTTTCTCCTTCTAACAGGATTGTGAGGCTCTAAAGAAAAGGACTGCACCTTCTTCCATTCACTGAGCACTTAACTAACTGCACACCTGTCAGGGCCCAAAGCTGCAGAGGGCTGCAGACATGAGTGATTCAGTCCCTGACTTCCAGGAGCTTATAATTGTGCAGGGACACTGTACAAAGGTTGATGCAAATCAACTAGGAGTCACAGAGCAGTGTGCACCACTCATAGCATCTAAATTAAAACCAAGCACCCAGCAACACCTCATTAAGTGCAATTACAGAAGCTGAGAGTCCACTCTCTAAATTAGTGCAGGAATCTTCATACAGATAACTTGACAAATGGTAGGTTGGCCCTCGTTTGAATGCTCCTAGGAACATCAGTGCTCACTACCTCTCAAAGCAACTAATCTCGTCATTCAGTAGTTTGGATGGCATGACGGAGATGGGTAGGTGCTTCCCACCAAAGATCCATGTTTCCCTTCCTCAGAGTCTTGTTTGCCAGGAAGGGCTGTCCAGCCAAGGACTACATTTCCCAGGTGCCCTTGCATCAACGTGGAGCCACACGACTAATTCTCACCAATAGAAAGTCCAATAAGTCAATGTGTTAGAGAAGGTAGGAAAGTAAGTCTTCTCTTTTCCCTTCTGCTAGAAATGTGAGAGCCACATGTTGAAAATGGCAGAGACACAGATGAGAAGAGCTTGGATCCCTGAACCACAGTGTGGAAGAAAGACTTCCTGCCAAACACCAGCACTGGACTATCACCTGAGTGAAAAATACATTTTGTTGTGTTAAACCACTGAGATTTGGAGTTTATCTGTTCTATAGCTAGTGTTACCTTAATAACTAAGGTTGGAAAATCTTTTCTTTACATGGGCTCTACCTTGGTGAGCCTTTTTTTGCTCTGTTAAACCCAGACACTAGGTGTATTGAAGAAACACCTCCCTGATGGCCATTCCACCTTATGAAGTAATTACTCTTTCCCTTTAAATATCTCCTGAGGAAGGGACCAAAGAGAAAGCAGCTGGTGGAGATGCTGGCTCCCTTCCCACCTCCACCCCCCCCCACACACACACACCCCACACACACCACCCACACATTCTGTTTCCGGGAAGTCTTGATTTGGCAGCTATTGCTACCAGCATCAATGGGAAGGAGCCCATGATCTATATATATAAAAGCCTAAGTGACCATTACAACCTGTCGACTGGTTTCTATGACATGCACTGACCACCAGGGGACAGATGCTCAACACAGGTAGTCAGTGCGCTCCAAAAGCCAACCTCCCACGGCTGGCCAACCTCCTGCAGTCCCTCCCCCTGGATTGGGCGAGACAGCCCTGACTGGCCCTGATCACTGGACAGGTCAAGGGACCCCACTTGTGCATGAATTCGTGCACCAGGCCTCTAGTATAAAAATAAAACAGAGAGAGCTTCTCGCCAAACTTCCTTGCCCAGCCCTCAGGGCAGGGTGAGCTTGTCCCCAGTGGGTTTTCCCTCTACCTAATTAGTCCATGAGATTCAGAGCCATGATCTGGTACCAGTATCTTGGCTGCTTTAGGTTCACCAAACAACATTTAGGGATTTACTTATATACCTCCCCCAAACCTCCCCAACAGTATTTCCTTCATTGGGCAGCTGATTCCCCTCCAGCTGTAAGAGTCTCTTCTTTAGATTTGTCAACACCATTTTCCACCTCCCTCCTAAGCTAATTCTCATTTAGCTGAAGATCTAGCCCAAGCATCACAGCCAGGCTGAGCCCACTGGGATCCCCACATACTGGTCTCCTCCAGCTCATCGTGGATCTCGTTGTTGGCACAGGCAAAGTCGCGGACTGTCTGTCCATCCCCCTCAGTCTTGGAGAGCCAGCAGTCACATTGGAAGGAGAAGATCTCGTCACGGGCGATGTCCTTCACATTCACGTAGCTGAGGTGCCAGCCTGGAAATATCCCTGAGGGAAAGAGATCATGCGGATGGGAGGTGAATGTGCTTTCCCTCCCCTCTGATTTCCACTGCCCCAGCCCTCTGGCTGTGTGGTCCTGGACAAGCTCTCTATCTTCTCTGGGCCTTGTTCTCCTTGTTGATGAAATGAGGGGTTGGGTTAGATGATCTCTGAGGGCTCCTGTGGCATAGAGAGTATAATTCTCTTGAAAGAATCCTTAACTTGGGGGTTCATGAATGCTTAGAGGATTTGTGTATGGGACTGAAACAGTCTATGGGCCCGGAAAAATTGTGCTATAATTATACAGGGGCATTTTGCCAGGGATAGGGCTGATTGTTTTGTCAGATTCACAGTGAGGTCTCTGACCCAAGAAGTAGACCTTTTGGAGTTCATAAAGCTGAAGGATGAATCCTATGACTCCTTGACACCACTATCCACCTCGCTCGCACCCATTATCCTTATAGAGTCCGTTCAGGCATCACCTCCTCCAGCAAGTCTTCCCTACTGTTCTCCCATTGCCTACTCAGCCTGTATCAGGTGTCCTCCTTGCACCTTAGCACCCTGAAGCCATGCCCTGACCACCCTAATTACATGCGTTTCTTCCCCTAGATCATAAGCTTTTGAGAGCAGGGACCAGGTCTTATTTGTTGTTGTTTCCCCAATGTCAGCATAGCAACTGGCATGTAGTAGTTGCTTAATTAATGCCAAATGAGTATTTTATGATTTTGAGAACATTTGCTGTTTGACAATCAGAGGACGGGGTCAGAAACAGATATTTCTGTAGAGTACGTTGCTAAACCTGACACATCTTTCCCTAATATTAAATAATCAGCTGTTTCTGTTGTAATTGGCAGGCATTCCTTTAGAAGTGTTCCTCAAATTATAGCCATCACATATGAAACTATGTGTATTTGCTCTGTGAGCTGCATGCTATCTGCACTGTGCATTGGTTCAGTTACCCTTCAGCGTCCTTGAGAACTCAAAAGCTAATGGACCACATGTGGGGAGAAATTCCAGTGGTGTAACAGGTTATGATGATAATGATTTCTGAGTTCCTTTATATATCTATGAATTCATATTATCCAAAAGAAAACATATAAAGTCATTTTGTGGTTGAAAAAATTCCTCCTTTCAGGAGAGTTTTCATTTCAGAGGAAGCAAGACAGAGCAAGATGAATTATAAAATCAACACTCTTGTGTTATAATTTGTTCTGTATTATAAGAGCTATCTGGTAACTGGAATTAAGGAGAAGATTTAATCGTTTATCTTGATTTTCCTCTATAAACTATATTTTATAGTAACCAAATAGCCTGAGAGATAATTTTCATTAATGGAATTCTAGCTGATAAGTGGATAAGAAGTGACAATTAGGAGAAAATCATCATTTATAACGCTAATAGATCATCACTGGATGAAGCCATGAGATGAAAACTTATGGGGGAACTTTACCATGGAGTAATCAGGCTGACAGTCCCTGGGTCCTATTGTATGTGGGTGTCAATAAGAGTGGGTCTGCTGTGATGTAACATGAAGTACACAGGTCCCATTTTAAAGTCATTCTGATACCACCTATAAAGTATTCTTGCCAAAAAAAGTTGAACCTGAATCTAATCAAGCCTTGAGAGCTGGCTTCCAGGTCATAGAAAATATGGGGGGAAAAGAGGCAGCAACACCACCAAGAAGCAAACAGATAGGGTCCAGAATGTGGGAATTCTATAGCTCATTGGACCCCATTCCTTCAACAAGTTAATGGCATAGAAATATAAAGGGTGTAGACACTGGTCTGCATTAAGAGATTAAGGAGACATAACAACTAAATGTAGTGTATGGACCTTGTTTGCATAAAGATTCAAATAAAATCAAAAGTACAGAGACATTTTTATGCTATTAAGAAAATTTGTATATGGAATGAAAATTGGATATCACAAAAATCATTGTTAAGTGTAATAACAGCATTGTGATTTCATAAGAAAATATGAAACATACTAAAAAGAGAAACATACTAAATAGTATGTTTGGGATGAAATGACATGAGATTTAGAATTTTATTTTATATCTTGCAGCAACTAAAAAAAAAACGAAGAAAAAAATAAAAAGGGTAAAGCAGGCATGACAAATTATAATTGTTGAATCTATGTGATGGGAATGTGGAAGTTCATTAATATATTTCCTTCACTTTTGTACATGTTTAAAATTTTTCATAAAACAAGAACCATTAGATAAACAAAAAAGATAGAAAGGTAGAGTCAGAGAAAGAGAAGATTGCTATGATATTAAGTTAACTAAACATTTGTAACCTGACTTGCACAGTAATTTTTCAGGACCCACATCTTTTTTGTGTGGAAAACTCTCAAACAAAATATATTTGTCCTCATAAATTTCTATGCAAGGGAAGCATAATGTAGCTTGAATATTTTTAAACGATATATGGGGAAAATGTGGCATAGAGAGCACTTAAGGACATGTTTAGCTGTCTTAGCTTATATTAACATTTAAACTTCCATTTCTGGAGGAGAAAGTTACTATAAAGAGAAAGTTAGGCACAGAACCTGGACTTCTTGACCCTAATAGCCCAACCACCTGGGTTTAATAAGGATACAGAAATATTCTTTTCCCTGCCAGTGACATGGTCCTGCTTTCAGATCCAAAGTCTGGTTGAAGGAGAGAAAGCCCATTTCTCTGCCTACAAAGGGAAGAAGATAATATCAATGACTCAGGATTCTTTTTATGTCAAAGAGCCATGATGAGGCCAAGACAAGCCCAAAGTCTTGGGTTATCCAAGGGAGGAATCAAGGTCTTTGAAGAGCCGGGCACCTAAAACACGATGTAGCTGTCCATGGTGCTGAACCGCCTCTTTTCGTTCAGGATTTTGAGTCAGTGATGAGGTAGAAAGAATTGACTGTCCGGATTTTTGCATAGAAGAAAAAATACATCAAGAAGCTGAGAAAGTCTAGATATGCACACAATCGGTGTCAGAGACTGGCAGCCAGTATTAGAGGGCCTCATCAGGATCCTGAAGTTCATGGCCAGCGTAAGCCTTTATAGGAAATCCACAGGAAGTGAATCTGGTGACATAGCCTTTTTCTTTTTCTTAATTTTTATGTCTGAACTACGAAGACAGTGCTCCAATGTCACAGAAAATTGAGAACCATTCATCCTCCTGGGAGAGACCCTAAAATTTGTCCAAAAACACTAGCTCTTTTTATCAATATGGTGGCCACCAGCCTTTTTTAGTTGCCTGCCATCTTGGGGAGGGGCTCAGGTGGAGTGCTGAGGCCTACCCTACCCAACCACCCTGACCTTGAGCGGGAGGTACCTTTGCTGTCGTGCCAGACCCTCAGCTTGCAGAGGTGGCCCAGGCTCAGCATGTCAGGGAAGTTGAACGTGTCCGTGTTGTTCCGTTCAAACTTGTTCCAGTTGGCTGACTGCTTCAGGGCGAGGGTCCCGCTATCTCCATTCTCCCCAAAGATGGTGATGAACACGTTGGCATCAGTGCCCGCACCTGGGAATATACAAGACAAGGGCTCTGGGTGCTGGCCTCTCCGACACACAGCCCCTCTTGCTCTGGCCTCCTTGGAGGAGCCAGGCATGCAGATGGGCGAGTTCGGAGGCAGTGAGGCCAGGGTGATATTGGAAAGGGCTGGTTACTATCCTGCAACTCTTCTGTCTCCTACTTTATCCTTCATTTATCTCTGTGCTTTGTACATGCTGGTGGGCTCACTGGTGTCCTGGTTAGCATGTATGAATGGTTTAGTACAAGAACTCCCCTAGTTCTGGGGAATGCGCCCACACTTACATGAAATGCCATGTAGACTGGCTTTACGGTTTAGAAATACAGGTTCCCTCCTACACACCGTGGGTTCAGAGGAAATAGGAAAGTTTCTTGTTCCCCAGATCTGCCCCTGGTTGGCATACTACACCAGAGTTCATATCATTTGCTTAAGGCAAATAGAGGTATTGACCCCCATTAAAAAGAAAATGCTTCTGGAAGAGGTGACCCTGTGAAGCTTTTTTGATACAGACCCTGTGGTCATCAATAAATTTATCAATTATTTTCTGAGGGTGCATCATAAGAGGATGAAGGGGCTTGAAAACATGTGGAACTTTAAACAAAAAGAGTGAAAGTTCCACTGTGAGGAGAAAAGGATGAAGGGAGGTGCCTAAAACAAACTTCACCAATTGTCCTGGCCCATCAGGTATGCCTGAGATTTTACCATAAGAGTTTCATTTCTTTGGCTAGATGCTTCTCTGTTGCAAATGTAAACTAACAGGGCCAACAAGCTAATCCTAAAATAGACATTTTTAATTAGTGTAAATGAGTTTTCCAGGTTCCTTGCCAAGCCCCTGGAGAACAGGATTGATATGGGGAGTGGGGTAGGTAGGAGGCAGTGCCTCCATGACAAGAGTGTTCCCTCTCAGCTCCAGGCCTTTGCACACGCTATTGTCCCCTCTGCCTCAGTGGCTTCTGTTTGACTTTCTGGACTAGACTTTGGCACCACCTCTGGGAAGCTCTCCATGACCCTTGTCCCTTATCCCCATTTGGGGGTTCCCCAGCACGTGTGCTGACAGAATCTCACTGTCATTGCTCTATGGCAATATCAAACCCACAACGGCCCAGGTTCATATCTCCATCCTGAGACCCTAGGCCCATGGTCGGCAAACTGCGGCTCGCGAGCCACATGCGGCTCTTTGGCCTCTTGAGTGTGGCTCTTCCTAAACCTTAGGAGTACCCTAATTAAGTTAATAACAATGTACCTATCTATATAATTTAAGTTTAAAAAATTTGGCTCTCAAAAGAAATTCCAATCATTGTACTATTGCTATTTGGCTCTGTTGACTAATGAGTTTGCCGACCACTGCCCTAGGCCAAAGCTGGCACACAGAAGATGGTTGCAAAGCCCAGGGATGTGGGAAGGAACTGATGGGTGTCAGGGGTGCATGGCACCTGGGTGAGGGACATTAGGAAGCAGCAGGAATACAGAGGTGCTGACCATACTGTTCAATAATGTTCTCCCCGCCTCTTCTCTGAGCGAGGAGGAACAGAGCCAATTCAGTCCCTGGGAGGAAGTCCTTCTGTCCAGACAGAAAGTAACACACTGTGGAAATGACTTGGGCTAAGTTTTGGAAGGCCATCTAAAAAATGTCCTTGCCAGAGTCCAGGGCCTGAGCCAGAAATTGAAGAGGGGCAAGAGTAGTGGGAGGTGGGAGTGGGAGATGGGGGGACCCCTGACTCACCCAGGATGTCACTGGTCTTAACAGAGACGGTGTAGGAAGTGTATTCCATCATCTCCTCCCCGTTGATGACGGCACACATTTCACACACCAGGGTCTTCTTGCCCTTCCGCTGGGACAGCCAGTCTCCATAGTAGAACATGGTCAGGTCCCCAGTGTTCATGTTCTTCAGGAGGATCTGGGTGAGAGGATCCGGCATAGGAATGCCCTTCCCATCCACTGGCCCCCCACCCGCTAATGCAGCCCCTTTGGCTGAACCTCAAGGACCCAGAACCCCAGTCTTGAGACAAGTTCTTCTGGTTTGGACTCAAGATGAGTAGAAAGGGTCCTCCCTGAGATGAAGAACCTGCCCCGTGTGCCTTGCACAGGTTCTGAAACCGCCGCCACCATGACAACTCTAGTCTAGGGATTTGGAAATGGGCACTTTGTCCAAACATGTTTCCAAGGTTGGCCACAAGAAACGTTTGCTGAGTGAGAGACAGAAAGTGGACCAACCAAACGCTGTCATCCAACTAGGTAAGGTGCCTTCTTCTGGGTCCCCTAACACATCTGCTGACAGGACCTCACTGTCATTTACTGAAGTTGGCCAGATTGCCCTTGGCATGGGCACCATATTGTTGGCTCAAACAAAAATCTGCTAATGGCTAAGAGGGGTGTAGGAGCCTGAGGGACTTGGGATAGAAGGCCTTTGGTGGACGGGGGATGAGAGACTGATTCAGGGGGAGTGGAGGTCCAAGACGGAGAAAGAGGCACCAATAACTGAGTGATCACAGGGACACCACTAGCGTCCTTGCTGGGCTGCTTCAAGTTCCCGCCACAGTCTCTCACTGTCCCAGCCCCTGCTGCTCCTCTCACTCCTCCCAGCCCACTTCCTCCAGGGAGCCCACACCAAGCCTCTGCTTGCTGCAGTGCATGCTTTGTTCTCTGGCAGCTGATTCAATTTTGACTGGACATAAATAAATAAAACTGTGTTCTTGGATTAATTCATGTCAAAGGGGGTCTACAGGATTATATACTGGCCAGGTTTGTGTAATAACCCTCTCAGGTGACATTTGCACTTTATTAAGTCATCAACAACCCAAAAGAGCAGGAAGATGGTGTGGGCCATGGTGGAAGGGAGAGCGAGGGCACAGACACTTTACCCTCTCCAGGAACCACTCGGGCCGGCTGCCCAGGCCATCAATTCGGATCCGCATCTTGGTGAATGGAGCGATGTCCAGGATCTCCATGAGGAAGGTGTCATTCTGCTCCCGCTCAAATCTGGGGGTGCAGAGCAGGGGCATGAAAAAGGGAAGCTGGCTGTGGTGAGGGGCCCAAGTTGTGCCACAGACCAGTTCAGGGTAAGGAGAGAACAGGCTTTTACTCAGCCTCCGTCTCAGTTCCCACTGACTCCCCAGTAGCCTGTCTCTTGCACCCCAGATGTGCTCCCGAAATACTGGGTTAAGTGAGTTTGCTTGGTAGAAATGGTCCTGAATCAAGACCTACCAGTTCTGGGTCTTAATCTCATTCTGCTAGCCACCTAAGCCACCCAGCTTCCCTCGGGGATTTGGCTTCCTCCCACACAAAGGGGCTGCCTTGGAGAAATGGTCAGCCTTTGCTCCATGTCCCCCAAGGCCCAAGTCCTTCTGTGAAATAGTTGCCTCCCAGCCTAAGACTTTGGCCTGGTCAGCCTCAGGCTGTTCCCAGTCACAGATACTAATGCGTGAGTGGGAGTTGGGTACTTTCCCCAGGATAGCCTTTAGCAGGGGTGGGAACCAGGAGAAAACCAGCATAGAAAGGGAATGCGGGGCAGCCAGTGGCCATGCTCCCCAGTTGTCACCTCTTCACCTGCCAAGTAGAGAGGCTTCTCTGAGCAGATACACAGGGCAAACCCAGACGCTTCCGCAGCCTGTCCTGAGCCTGAGGCCCAGGAGATTCACACTGACATGATACTGTCAACTAGTCTACAGACCTTACAGTAAACATTTCCTAGTGACAGGTGGAAGGAAGGGAGAGAAGGAGGAAGGGAAGGAGGGAGAGAGGGATGAAGGAAGGGAGGAAGAAAAGGAGGAAGGGAGAAGGAAAAGGAGAGAGAGAGAGGGAGGGAGGAGGGGGAGGGAGAGAGAAAAGGAGAGAAGGAAGCAGGGAGGGAGGGAGGAAGGGAGAGAGTGGAGGGAGGGAGGGAGAGAAAGAAAAAGAAGGAAGAACAGGTGGGTTATGGAATGGGGTAATCAAGGAAGGCTTCCTAGAAAAGGTAGATTTGAGCTGGACTTTCAAAGAGAAAGGTCTTGAAACACAAAAGAGTGGGTGAAGAGCATTCCAGGAGGGGGAATCATAGGGACAAAGGTGTGGAGGCTGGAAGGCCCCAAGGTATGCAGGTGTGTGAGGGAAGCAATCTGGCTAAAGGCGGGGTATGGCTAGAAAGTGGAGAACTGGATGTGTGAGGGGCAAGGGGCAGAGGTGGCCCCTGGATACCTGGCCTTCTTTTTGTCCAGCTTCATTTCCTCTGTGCTACCATTGATGCCATAGAGGGTCATAAAGATATTGGAGTCGGTGCCACCGCCAACCACATCGCCCGTCCACACAGTCATCTCATACAGCTCCTGCCAGGAGAGGGATGCGGGTCCTGAGCTTTGGCCTCACCCACCAGCCCCACTGATTTGCCTCATTCTCACCAGGCAAGACGACACTCTCTCCAAGCTCTATGGTTCTGAAGAGAGCCCTTCCCCCACCCCCACCCCCCCCATCAACTATGAATGACTGGAGAGCAAGAGTCAGACCTGTCACTCTGTGTCCCCCACTGTGCCCAGTTTAGTACTAGAGGGAATTCCGTTTCACATAGAGAACGTGTGTGCAGCAGATACATGACTGACAGTCCCAGTGTTAACCGATTCCTCAGTGAATCGAATCCCAGCCTAAGCCCATGCAGCACGTGCTGGCAGGACAGCGGCTTTGGGAGCCTCCAGAGCTCCACTGGAATCCCAGACCCCCCACCTGCAGGCTGTTGAACGTGGGCAGACCCCCCTTCCCAGCCTCTGCTTTGTCCTCGTGAAATGGGGACAAACACTTTGCAGAGTTGTGAGAGCTGCAGACACGGGGCCTGCCACGTGGTTTGGCCTCAGGAAGTGGCACCAGCTCTGGGTGACTGTCCCCACTTCGTGCCGCAGCCAACAGACACTCCGCACATCCGGGAGCGAGGAGTCCATCCGGAGTGCTGTTTAAGGGAGCTCAGCCTCCATCCACTGTGACATGGGACAACCACCTAGTCTACCTGATTTTTGCTTTAGTTTGGAACTTTTCCCTTTCGCCTGAGGTTTGCTGCAAAGAAGATATAGTCCCTTTGTCTTCACCAGAGGGGGTGGGAGTAGCCTGCTCTTCCCAGGACTCCCACTGAGTCCCCTGCCTTGGTTCTTCCTCTGAGAAGCAGCCTCGTGGCAAAAGGGGCATCTTTACCATGACCTGGGGTGTCTTCTAGCCTTGGCTTCTGACTCCATTCCCTCTCACCTGGTGCCCAAGGACTAGCAATTAGGCCCCAAAGGGTCAGGAGTGGTTGGCACACACGGCAGAGGAAATGCCAGGCTAACCATTTCCCTTGCACACACCTGGCCCTTCCCTTCCCCCACGGCTGCCACATGGTAGGTATTCTCACCTGTGCAGGTGCCTGGTACCCACACACCAGAAGCTTTAGAACTCAAAACCCACATTATCCATCACAGTAATCACGCCACCACTGCTGTACCTGCTGGATGCTCTGTGCTTGTCAAGCAGCGGCTAGAACCTTTGCCATGGATACCAAGATCAGAAGTAGTGTTTTCAGGCCTGACTCAGGGCATAGGTTTGTTGAGGGAGTAATTGAAGAGCCTCTTGCTTTACCAGAAAACTCCATGTAGACCATCTAACAAGGGCATCCAATGGGCACGGAGCTACTGAGAATGAAGGCAGGATCCTGGTGCCTTTTTGCTCTTGTCCAGACAGGCATGGAAAATAGAAGGGCCAAAATGGGCACTTCGTGGTCCTGAGGAGACTGGCTCCCTCCAGACTCCTGTGTTCTCTGTGTCTATATCTCTCTCCTCTACACAGACACGGTTCTTTTTATGTCACAGTTGTGTTTCCAGAAAGAAACACCGAAACGGGGCTTTTGTAATTCCAGTCTGATATCAGGCATCCTGGGGAGACGGCCAGCCCAGAGAATCCTGCAGCTCTTTGTAAAGCAACAAACTTGTGTTCTTTTGTCACATGGGTAACAGGGATGTGGGTCCGGATTTCCATGGACTGAAGAGCTCAGAGGGAGAGGCAGCCGCGCCGTGGGCTGTGCATGTGCTGGGGGCTGGCGCACATACAGGCACACACACCCACGTGCACACGGGGACCTGGGTCAGGACAGAGGTCCCAGGAGGAATTGTGTGTTCACCCACACAGACTGTCTGGCCACAGATGGAGTTGTCTGGGGAAGGGAGGGGGGTTGTCTATGTTGTAGAAAGTTCTGTCCTCTGGCTTCACTCAGGGGAGGAGCAGTCATCCACTCTCCTGCCTGTCACGGTTTTTACAGCCCGTGACTCAGCCCTTCCTTCTGTTTCCATAGACAACACGGCAGCGCACACTCAGGCCAGGGTGGTTTCTTCTGACCTTTGTGGGACAGCTTCTGACTTAAATCTAGTCGCCCATCGGTTTGGATTCAGGAACCGAGATGACCCTGAGGCTTTTCCAAGAGAAAGTGAAGCCTGCGGGGTCACGTGAACTAGAGGCCTCTGGGCTGCCAACTGGCCATGTTCCCCGGACATTAGCCCCCAGGCATCCTGCCTGCTGCCCAGCACTGACCTATGAGTTTATATAACTCACCCCAGGTCATTTGGTCAGTTAGAGGTGCAGCCAGGGCAGGTGGTCAAAGGGTCTTATGCGGACAGCTCTCACTGAGACCCAGAGGCTCACAGAACACCAGTGCACCTGTCCCCATCATGTCCTAGCGGGGCTGATGGAGCAGACTTGGAGAATGCTGACTCTGAGCATCTATGTAGAGCTGCTACTTTGCAAGGCTCATCGTGATCACATTAGTTAAGATTTTAACGTGAAACAGAATGGCAAGCATGATTTCCGGGTGCTATAGGAGAAGACCATGGCCCAGAGAGGCTAACTGACTTACCCAAGGTCACACAGCAGCAGACCAAAAGAGACCTGAGTCTCCTGGCTCCAAGCAAAGCGCATCTTGCTGGTAGACCAGGGCTGCAGCTTCGGCCAACACCCCAGTGAGTTTCCTGCTTCCCTCACATCCATCTCCCTACCGCTCCCCCACACCACCTTGCACTGCTCTTGCTGTGCAATGCACACACTCAGGGCCCGTCTATACCTTCACCCCAATGTTCACCACCGTCGCATCCAGGAGGTCAAAGACTCGGGAGGTGACACCATCTCCTCGGTCCTTGGCGAGCCAGCAATTGCAGCGCAATGTGTACTTGGTGCCCAGGGTGGGCACAGCCAAACTCAGCTCCTCCACGAGCCAGCAGCTCTCGGGGGAGGCCCCATCATGGCCCAGCTATGAGGGGACACACGGGGCCGTGAGGATCTGGGCTCCACTGGGAAGGAAGCCCTCCCCGCTCTGCTCAGCATCCCCTTCAGCCTCCTCCCGCAGTGCTTCCTTCCAATGTGCTCTGGATTCACTGACCCAAGTCCCTCCCGAGGAGAAAAGATTTTACAGATATAATTTAGGTCTCTAATCAGATGAATTTGAGTTAATATAAAAGACTAGAGGTCTAGTGCACAAAATTTGTGCACTCAGTTGGGGTGGGGTCTCTTAACCTGGCCTGCGCCCTCTCACAGTCCAGGAGCCCTTGGGGGATGTCCAACTGATGGCTTAGGCCCGCTCAGACATCCTTAATGCTGCTGCGCTTGCCAGCCATGAGCCTGACTCTGGCCAAGCGGCGCTCTGCCTATGGGACCACACTGATCACCAGGGGGCAGTTCTTGTGTTGAGCATCTGCCCCCTGGTGGTCAGTGTGTGTTATAGCAACCAGTCATTCTGCTGTTTGGTCAATTTGCATATTAGCTTTTTATTATATAGGATTATTCTGGGTGGGCCTGACTTAATCAGGTGAGCCCTTTTAAAAGAGGGTCTAGACATTGGAGATGGAAGAAGTCAGAGAGATTTGGAGCAGAAGACATCTTTTATGGCCTTGAAGAAATGAACTGCCATGTTTTGGAGGGGGTTGCATGGTAGGGAATGTGGGCAGCCTCTGGGAACTGGAGGCCTCAGTCCTATAACCACAAGGAAATAGATTTTGCCGATAACTAGTGAGCTTAGAACAGGATCCCAAGCCTCAGCTGAGACCACAGCCCTGGCAGCAACTTGATTTCAGCACACTAGCATATTAGGAAGAGAACCAGCTAACTCACATCTAGACTCCTGACCCAGGAAAATGTGAGATGATACATTTGTGTGCTCTTAAGTTACTAAGTTTATGGCCATGGGTTACACAGCAATAGAAAGCGAATACACAAGGCATTCCCATTGGGTGGAAAACTGGGACCTGGAGGGGTGGGCGACTCACTCAAGGTGATGGCAGAGACCAGGGAGTCTTCCCTGCTACCTGCTCTGAGGTGGGGCTCAGGTCAGACCCTCTGCCTGCCCTCCACGCCCCTCCCACCCGTGTACAGGTCAGCTCCTTCCTTCCTGGGGGTGGTCACTAACCCCAGGCCCCAGGGGCCAGCACCTCTATTTTCTTGATTTCGCCGACATCCAAGCCTCCGACGTAGAACTCCTCCACAGAGCCACAGCTGAAGCCCTTCTTCCCTCGGGGATAGTCCAGCCAGATGCGGTTACTGACCTCATCATCCTCTCCGATGAGGATGACGAAGGCCCGGCTGTCCGTGGCTGCGTCCTTGTGCTTCGCGGTGGTGACTGACACATAGTAGGGAATGACTGCAAGAGATCAGGGGCCCCACCTCATGACAGGCCAGGTGGACCAGGGCAGGCTTGGCGTGGACTTGGAAATGAGACTTGGAGACTTTGCCTCCCTCCCTCTGAGACAAAGTGCAAGGGGGCTTTCCAGACTGGTGAGTGTCTACCCTCCAAGGAGTAGTGTCATGCTCTATACTTAAGAGAACTGAGCAGAAAGGCAGTGCTTCTTTGGGCCTCAGTTTCCTTGCCTAGAAAATGAGGGGCAGTGCGCATTTAAATGTCCAATAGACAAATATAGAACTGCCTTATCTGGTTGAAAAAAGGAATTGGTCAGGGGATTATAATATTGTTTTATGGAGGAGGGAAAAACAGAAGTCAAAGAGTAACTTGTCCAGGGCCCCATGGAATTATGGTAAGAACCAGAAGTGGAACTTAAATCTCCAAAAAAACCCAGTTCAGGACTTCTTCCCCCTCTCCCCCAACCCCCAACACATTGCAACTTAAGTTTGTGTGGCCAAGTCCTTCATGTGATGCTCTACAAACAGGAAGGGGTTCTCACTGCTGCAGTTCAGCTCTGTCGGATAAGACTTGTCCCGGGTGCCCTGGGCAGAATCTATAGCCCGAGAGTCTGGGTAAGGGCAGAGCTGAGAATGACCCCTCCCGGTGGTGGATTAGTGAGGGTTAAGGACATCATCACTCTAACTTCTCTTAGCCTTTGTTTTCCCGTCTATACAGTGGCTAATCCCTGCCCTCTCACCTCTCAGGGTTGTGGGGTGGAAACAGGCAGTAGGTGTGAAAACTGTGTAAATTATAAGACATCAGATACCTTCATCAGCGAGGCCACCGTCAGCACCAAGTCTGCCCACTTGGTGTTGTCATGGTGCAGCTCGGAGTGAGTCAGACAGACAATGGTGGAGCTAAGGCATGGCCTGTCTGAGAACATCTTAAACACATTTCCATGTCCTGCACCTGCTTGGCTTACCCCGGCCCTCCTGGACGTAGTTGGCCATGGGCCCCGTCACCGAGGCGATGTCCACACCATCCATCTTGGAGCTCAGGGCGATCTCCCAGAAGTCGGCCGGGCTGCTGCAGTTGCTGCTCCGGTCCCCTGTGTACTCCTGTGGGGAGAGCACGACCAGGCCCCCTCCACCTGCCGCACCTGCCTCCCTCGGGGCTCCCCCAGGTGTGAGGATAGGCAGGCCTGGCTGAGCCCAGCTCCCCGCTGCCTTTCCCGCACCTTCTCATAAAAGAGCCTCTCTAGTCGCCCGTCCTCCTTCTTCAGGGACAGCCAGCGCCCGCACAGGAACAGGAACTCGTCCTCGTTGGTGTCGTTCCAGATATCCACCTTCTCCACATACCAGTCTGCGCACCACTTGGTGTTGTCATGGCGGAGCTTAATCTTGTAGATGACACCCAAATCAGCTGCCTCGATGATGAAGGTGTCGGCCTGGGGAGTCCAGATGTGGGGGCTTGGGTGGAGGCTCCCCACCTCCCTCCACTCCAACCCCATCCATCCAGCACCTTCCACACCCCCCAATTGTCAAGCTAAGCAGATCTTCCCAGCTGGGGAGCCCTCCAGGCCCAAATCTCTAACCCGGAGAGTTTGGTATTCCAAGGCCTCGCTTGCATGTGGCCCTGTTCTGCAATCCAGGTCCTTTGGGAAAATCCCTGTGGGTATTTGGAAGATGGACCCGATGAGCTGTGTGAGTGGGAGTGGGATGTCCTGGTAACTGGGCATCCTTAGTTGAGTATCAGCATGAATTCAGGTTGGAGGCTGGAGGGTAAGAGCTGAGGACGAGGTAGAGTCCTTCTGAATGATGGGAGCGGCTTGAAATTTCCATGGGGAAGCTGGGAGGCAGTGGAGGGCCAGCCTTCAAGGTGCAGGCAAACGTGGAGGCAAGGCTGAGGAGAGTGCAGGGGTTCAGGAGGGTTTGTGTAGGGTGTGACATAAAGCCTTCCTCTGTGCGCCTGATTATGCCTTCAGTAAAGTGACATTACACTCGGGTAATTGGATTCTTTGGGGATTGTTCAGTGAGATGTGGAGTTCTAGGCCTTGAGTAAAGTGCAGTCAAAACACAAATTGAACATGGCAGGTAGGAGTCTGAGGAGGAGGAGGAGGGACAGGTAACCTTGAGTGACACGCACTTTTCTTCTGAAAAATGTGCTGAGTCACTGTGCTGAGTGTAGTCGGGAGCCCAGAGCTAAATACTACAGGATTCCTCCCTGGGACAGCCCAGGTGGTGGAAGTGACCACCTGTGGTAGGGCTGGAGGCAGGGCTGGGAAGACTCTCCAGGTGGTGGCATTAAGATGAAGATGGGGGGCTGGGCCATCCAGTCTTCGGGCTGAGGAATTGCAGGTGAATGTTCATGGCTGAGGGCAGGTGTGGACTCGCGCAGCCCTTGGGGCACTGGCTAGTGACTGAGTGCATTGGAGCAACAATGAGCACACCTTATGACACAGCAATTCCTCTTCCTGGGGGGACACTTTCTCAGGTGAGCAAGGATGTCTGTTGCAGGATAATTGTTACAGTGGAAAATTTGGAGCCATCCTGTGTTTAGCGCTTGGGGAACAGGGAAATAACTATGGCAGTTTCATGTGTGGGATGTTATCTGGGGAGGAGAAGAGAAGGGGGTCAACTTCGTGTGCCCTCCTACCGTCCCTCTCTCAAACTTGTTGGTGCGGTTCTCCGACTTGCCGAGGTACCGCTCCCCGGTGTCGCCCAGGTCTCCATAGATGGTGATGTAGACCTTGGCGTCCGTTCCTGCCCCGGGAACATTTCCTGTGAAGATCTGCACCGAGTACAGCACAACTGGGTCGGCACATGGACAGAAAAACAGACAGAGGGACAGACAAAGGGAAAAAAAAAGATGGCATCACTTTAGGTTTGGGGGAACTGGATTTATAAGAGGTTCAGGCATCTGGCCCAGGGCTCAAGGAGGAGTTAGTGTTTTCCTATTATCTGCTCAATTCCGCGTGGATTCACCAGTGGGAAGTTGCCCATCTGATCTGACAAAGGTGGTCTCTAAGACTCAAAAGATGGCCCCTACCCGGTTTGGCTCAGTGGATAGTGTCAGCCTGTGCTGGTCAAGGGCATGTACCTCGATTGCAGGCTCCTCCCTAGCAGGTGCCCTGGTGGTGCGCCTGCAGGAGGCAAACAATCAATGTGTTTCTCTCACATCGATATTTCACTCTGTCTTTCCCTCTCTCTTCCACTCTCTCTGAAAATCAATGGAAAATATCCTCGGGTGAAGATTTTAAAAAAAGACTCAAAGGATGGAGGCTTCTCCCAGCACCCCTCAAACCATCCACCCCCTATGGCTTCTGGGTGAAAGACTCGGGAGCTGCCTGCCTGTGGGCGCTTCATCGTCTGTAGCCTCAGGATTCTTATAAGACCCTTGGAACGGGATCCCCCTCTGTGCAGGGACTGAGATGGACTTTCTTACCAACCTTGCAAATGGGCTCAGAGCCACATTTAATTAAATTTAGAAAAGTAAGGTGATGTGAATTGCTCATAGCATGGCTATGGAACGCATACATGCCCACGCATGGCTCCTAGTCTTTCCTTCATTTTCACAGGATTCCACGGCATTTTCTCCCCTGCTCCCCTCCAGCCTCTCTGGCTGCTCCCTCTTGAGCAGCATTATGGCTCCTGATCTTCTGCCCCTGTCCCCATGCCACTGTCACCTGGTCCTATCCGCTGCCCTTGGCTCTCACCCTGCAAGCCCTGGGTGCTGACTTCCATGAGGTCCATGAGTCCATATCTCCAACCCAGTGTCCTCCTGTGCTCTGGGTTCACACCTCTGTCACCTAGGGCAGCGGTCGCCAACCTTTCAGACCTCACGGACCACCAGTGGTCCACGGACCACCGGTTGGCAACTGCTGACCTAGGGGACATACCCACCTAGACCAGAACACAGTCACAACCTCACATCCAAACCTGAGATCCATCCCCCTTGCACCCTATTTTCCAACTTCTCCCACCTACCTGCCCTGTCTGCATAACCCCACCCAGCACTCTGCTCTCCAAACCTCGCAGGTGCACTGTGAGAATGGCTCTCGGAGGCCTGCCTCCCTCAGGGGCAGGAACCAGGACTAGTCACCCTGGCCCCCATGCCCACCCCACTCAGCTCAGTGCAGAACCTGCTCAGCATTTCATGTGTTGCATGACAAATAAAATCTCCTCTTTGGTGTTTAAAAGTCAACGTTACCCAAGCCTGTCTGGTTAATACTGACATGAGTCACAGCAGGGATTTTGTCACAGTTTAAACATAACAGTTGACTCTCCTCCCCTCCCCCTTCTCCACCCCAATTTTTCTCTCCATCTGTTTCCTGGCTGTGCACCCAGCCCTGCTCCACACCCGGCAGGACATTTTCTAGTAGCCCTTGCCCCAGAGTGGGGTGCCATGTCACCAGGAACTGTGACTAAACGCCCTCCTGCTCTCCTCTTCCACCCCCACTGCTCCCGCCAGTCTTTTGGGAATTAGGAAAACGGATTCCACTTCTGAGTGTTGAGCAATGCGGCTGTGCAGTCAAATCTGGCTATTTCTGGATCCTCCTCCCTCCCATTCCCACCCAGGCGGCACAGCTCTCGGTGGAAAGAAGTTTCCCTAGAAACACAACCAAGCACAGAGTAGGTTTGCGCCAGGCTATCAAAACAGAGCAGACCAAGGGGCCAGTGCAACAGCTCCCCAGGGCGTCCTCTGGGTGCAAGTACAAAAGGGAATTATCCCCCAGATGCAAAAACAAAGAAAAGTCAGAGAAAATAATATGAATATGGAAAGGCACATTATTGAGGCAACACTTGTTTTTATCGCTAGGCAGTGGCAACTCAGATGAAAGGAAATGTTAGAGCTATTTTGTATCCCTCTGGTTCCATATGGGGTCTGTAATCTTGAATTTTATTCCAGTTTTTTTTTTCAAGAAGGCAGTGTAACAAACATAAGCTGGATTTCCAAGGTTTTGGAGCATCTCTGATCTTGTATCAAAGATAAAATACAGAAGTATTCTTTTGTATGTGATCAGTGGTAAAAAGTCTGTTTTTTTGCGGGTAAAGTTGATTTTTGACACAGCTGACCAGTGGTAAATAACATGGGGGTTGACATGGACAATGGCATTACTGGTCCAAACAGAGGTATGACTCCACCCATGTGGTCCAGGAAGAATGGGTGTGTGTGAGTGTGTGTGTGTGTTCACTCACACTCACACAGTGTAGAAAGAAAGGAGAATACAAGGCTGAGGACTGAGCCCGGAGCAATGCCACCTGGCATGAGAAAGGGAAATAGCATTCAGAAAGGTAGGAAAAGAACAAGAAAATGGTGGTACTACAGCAACGGAAGAAGAACAGAGTGTGATCCAGCTGGTGCAAATCCTACAGAGAAAACCACAGCCATAAGGAATGGGCCCAGTTAACTGGCACAGCAGAAGAGAAACCCATGACCTTGGACGCTCTGGAGCTGCACCCAGCCCCTGAGAACAAATACACAAAGCCCCAGTTACTGACTCCAAGATGCTTCGGGGTTCATCCTTGATCGGAACACCTGGATCCAGCAAGAGCAGAGGGGACCAGCTCCACAGATTGTAGCCAAATAAACCAAGAGAAAAGAGAGAACAGGACCAGGATAATACAGGCACAGGAGAACACACATCTGGATGTATCATCACCAGGAAAGGATTTGAATACAAACGCTGCAGTGAGACTTTGAAGAATAGACCTGCCATTTATTAGCTGTGGGAACGTTGGCAATTATGTAACCTCTGTGAGCATCAGTTGCCTCCTCCATTGAATGAAAGTAATAATAGACTCTTCCTCCTGGGTACAAAGGCTCTACCTGGCACAGGGCAGGTGCCCTACAAGGGAGGTGATGAGGGCGATGGCATCACACTTACTGTCCAATGGCTCCTCCACTTCCTTGTAGATTTGCCTTAAGGATCCATCTGCCATGTATTTCTCAGTGAAAATGTCAAAAGGAACCAGTTCTCGAATGGTCTTCTTGTCATCCTCCGAGGTGGCAAGCCATCGATCACAAGCGAAAGTCACGGTCTCTGTACCCTGGGGTGAGGAGGAAAGAGAAAAATCAGTACTTAATGAGGAAACTGCCCACTTCAGGGGTTCATCAGCATGTCAACACTCATGGGGACCAAAGACAAGGGTCGTGGAGGCCCATAGATAATGCAAAAGCCACAGCCCTGCCCAATTCCAGCAGATCGAGTCTTACACAACCACATCAGCAGTTGGTTCTTGAAGGCTGGAGCTCCCAGAGTCACTGAAAAATAAATATCTGAACCCCATGCCAGAGACTCAGATTCAAAGGGTAAGGGGAGGGGTGTGTATTTTTAAATTTCTACCAAGTTACTCATATCCACAGCTATGATTGTCTCCTGGGTTTAGAATTCTGTAGTTTCAGAATGTTTTCCAAGTTGTTCAGGTGGATTTCTGTCTGTGGGTTGACCTTGAGTAGCAGGAAGGGCAGTCTTGGTCACTCAGCAATAGCATGACCTTGGTTGGGATGGGGAGCAGAGACTGGCTGCCCAGACCCTTCTCCTTGACCCCTAAAGCAATTTCTAAAAGATTCCACCTGGGACTTGAGCTAGTTTCTGCACTCGAAGTGAACTGAGGGAATTTTTTTCAGAAGAGTATATCTTAACTTAATAAGGCTGCAGGTTCTTATAATGAATCTACCTGGAATCTCTTCTGGAAAGGGGAAAAACCAACAACAAACAGCAGGACAGATCAATCAGAAACTCACATCTTTATCTGGGAGTAGCCTGCGGATTTCCACATAGGAACAGTGCCACCCAGGATTTATGCCTGTATTATCATGGCCAATCCGGATTTTTTCAATGACTTCCCCCACGTCTTCTAGCTTTGGAAAGGAGAAAACGCACCAGATGTTGGCTGACAGGTCCAAGAAAGTACAACCCAAGCAAAAACCTGCCTCCCGGGGCACCAGCCTTGAGTTCTTTTGAACTTCCAGGGCTCACTTTCCCCCAGTACATCCCCACTGCCCCCCACAAGCCTGCCCCCACTGTCCTCTACACATGCCCTGTTCATGCTCCCCTTACCCTCGCCCCACTTAAAAGCAGCCTAGTCTCAGTTCAATCACCTTCGTTCAGTCAACCTCTGGGAGGCTGGCCCCTCTTTTCATGGTGGAGCCCATCTCCTTGCCTGTCATTTCTTATCATTGTAGCAGCTCATTTCCTGCCTGAGAACTTGGCTTGGGTATCAGAAGGTGAGTTCTGGTTCTACCCATGCCCTGTCTTGCCAGCCTGACCTTCTCTTTGGCTCCCCAAGAGTCCCCTCCCCCTTTAGTCATTCATCTTCTATATCCCTCAAATTCCAGTCCCTTAGATTTTACATTTTTCTTGCCACAGGGCCCTTGCACATGCTTTCCCTGCCCCTCCCTTTCCTCTTCTTTACATAAATCAGTGTCTGCTCTACCTCATCATTCAGGTCTTAGCTCAAGGATCACTTCCTCAGGGAAGCCCCCTGACCACCACCAGAAAGTCAGATTCTTCCTGATAGGTTCTTACAGCATCCTACAGACGCCCCCCCCCCCCCCACACCCCCACCTGGCAACCCAACCCAAAGCCTTTGATCCTGACACCAGTTCTGAGGGATAGGGCGAGGCTCACCCTCCTCCCAGATTCTTGGATGTATTGACACCAAGAGAGATTGATGAGGTGCCCGTCTTTCTCTCTAACAGCAGCCCATCAGACATGCCTACCTCTGAGTGCAGGGCTCCTTCTACTCGCTGGTCTTCTGGGCCCACCTCACCCCCCAGGCCTGGCTCCCCGGAGCCTGCTGAGCCCACATACCTCCATAATGAAGCGGGAGGCAGACTTCCTCTCAAAGAACATCTTCTGCTCCCGCTTGTTGGTGCACAGGTTCTTCTGCTCGGTGCACAGGCCATCGCAGCCATAAATGACGATGAAGACACTGGCGTTTGTCCCAGCGGCAAAGACATCGCTGGTGTAGATGGTGATCTCATAAGGGACAACTAGGGGAAAGCCAGAGGGAAAGTGAGAATAGAAAACAAACACAGGTAAGGTCAAGTTCTTCACAGCACCACTGCCCCAGACCACCTCCCAGGAGATGCTGCTGCCCAGGGACCTGACCTTCACGTGTTATTACACAGTAACGTAACATTGTTTTGGTGGCATTTTAATTTATCACATCCAATATAATAAAAGCCTAATATGCTAAGTGTTTGACCGTTCGACTGTTCTATGATACACACCAACCACCAGGGGCAGACACTCCGACCAGTAGGTTAGCTTGCTGCTGGGGTCCGGCCAATTGGGACTGGGCAAGATGGGCCGGACATACCCTGGAGCCCTCCTGCAGTCCCTTCCCAGCCTGATCATGCACCGATGGGGTCCCTCAGCCTGGCCTGTGCCCTCTTGCAATCCGGGGACCCTCAGGGATGTTGGATAGCTGGTTTCGGCCTGATCTGCACAGGCCAGACCAAGGAACCCCACCGGTGCACAAATCTGTGCACTGGGCCTCTAGTTTGTATATAAATATGTATGTTTACTATGGGTCACTTTGAAAACCCAGAGAAGAGTTCAAGAGGAAATGTACCCTATCCTATGATCTTGACCTTGAAAGGAGTCGCTTTAGAAGTCACCTCCTCACAGGTAGCACAGCCTTCTCCAGAGTAGGAATTTGCTTTTCATTTATTGTCATGGTTACCTTGCTGTGAAACTATAGTAATAATATTTGTAATAGTAATCATTATCGTTCACTGAGTAAGTATTAAGCATTTTATATTCCTTATCTCATGTCACCTTCAGAGTGACCCTGTGGAGTAGGTATTGTTGCACTGAATTTTACAAATGAGAAAACCAAGGCCCAGGGAGGTGAAGCAACTACCCTCAGGTCACCATATGGCCGGTCAGTGGTGGAACTTGAACTTGAACCCAGAAATGTCTGACCCCAAATCCTGTGCAGCCAACCTCTATGGGTGCTATTGTCATGAACTGGAGTGAGTACTGATGCCTACCCTCAAGCCACGGGGAGGAGCGGCCTAAGCAGGAGACAGCTAGTCCCATGAGCGCCTGGACAATGGGTTAAGGGGAAACATGTCCCAGCTCTTCCAGGCCCCCAGGCAATAATGGAGGTGCTCTCTCTGCAGCATGGGGTCCCCCTTCTTAGTTCTCTTGGGCTTCACCATAGCCTACAGCTTGTGAGGCCTTGAGCAGAGAAGCTGGCAATGGGTTTGCGCTTCCCCGAGACTAGGTGGCAGTGGGAAAAGCTCTGGAAAATGTCTGGTAGGAACAGCCCACCCTCCACCAATTTTCCTGGGCCTGGGCTCCGATTCGCTTCCTGGTTTTTAGTTCTGTCCCTGCAACCACGTTGCTGTGTGTCCTTGGGCAAGTGGTTATGCTTCTTTGGGCCTCAGTTTCCTTGCCTAGAAAATGAGGGGGTTTAACTAGATAGATCTGTGGCTTTCAGTTTCCTTAACTGCAGAATTTGTATAAATACATTTATCAAGAATATTCAGAAAAAAAACACTTGACTTTTTAAAGCTAAGGTGCTTCTCTGGATGGCATGAATTGGGGGGCGGAGGACTCTCCCTTCTCAGCCCCCTCCTCCCACCAGCTGCCCTCAGACACCCCTTCAACACCTGGGATCCTCAGAACATAGGTTGAAAACTGAGGTTCCTCCCAGCCCTGACGTGGCACGATGCTGACATTCAAGGCTCCGGGTTGTGTCCCACCTCCCCCCTGAAGCCTATGAGGTCAGGCATGACAACAGCTCCCTTCTTCATTGATATGCCTCTACCGTGTGGTTTCACGTGTATTAGCGGCCTTGATGAACTGCCCTGGGTCCTTCCAGGCCCCGATGAGGATGCCTGGGCCCTGCTCCCACCATTCCTGAGCCACGGCACCCCAGCCCCTGGAGCTCCTGGCTTTGGGCCCCAGGACATTCCCTATCAGGGCAGTGGGTTTTGGGCAGCAGACTCCTCCTTGTGTCCCCACCTGGGGAAAGCTGCATTTTGAAGGGGCCTCCATAGCTCATCGGTCTGTAAATCAAGTCTTTCCTGCCCTTTTTTCCCCTTTTTGACAAATGTGAATGCAGGACAAAGGGCAGATGGCTCAATTTTAATATTAGGCTCGAATTGAATGTATTCAAGGTCAGGCCATACAAATTCTTCTTGTTCTCTTTTCTGTAAAGAGCAAGGCCTGTCCTAGGCTCAAAGGGAGAACTGAGCACTTCTGCCCTGAAGGTTCCCACCCAATGCTGCCGCCAGCTGTGTGCATCTGCCGGGCAGTGTGTCTGTCTAGGCTGCAGGCCAGTCCTGGGGCAGAGGCTGGACCTAGAATTTGCTTTGTACATGCAAGGACTTTACTAGAAGAAAATGTCACTTTATTTTAGGCTTTAGACTGGGAAGTATTTTGACGATCTGACTATTGCCAGTTTAATTGCTGTAGGCAAAAGATTTTTTAAAAATCTTTTTGATAACTGATTTATACTAAGTATGAGTTGCGTGGAGGGAAATATTTTAACACAGCTAATTATTTGATTTAAAAAAATTGTACTCTCTGGGTTTAGTTCAGATTTTAGAATATTCAGACAGTTTTTAATAGTTTGGTTGACTTCAGTTTGAGTTCCAGTACCTAGTATTTACCTATATGTATAGAAACATTTAATACATACTTTCTGATGATGATAGAGGAGCAAAGTGTCAAAACTTCACCCAATTATTTCCCTTCCTCTCTTCCTTTAGTGGTAAAAGAAATTACCTTTACCTTCGTTTTGATTTGTCCCCAATCAGGATAAAATCTTATAGTGGTGACTCCCCAGCATGTAATGACTGGAATGGGGACAGGTGATGGGGCTGGTGACAATAACTCAGTTAGACCTTTATCCTTCTTCCTTTCGGGGTCTTACCACCATCCTGCTCTAATATCTCTGTTTTGGCAGATGGGGACACTGAGCTCCAGAGAAGTCAGGCTCTCTGCCTGTTCTCACCAGCCAGTTTGGGGTGGAGTTTGGAATAAGTCCCATATTTTCTTTCCTGGGTCCAGGGCTCAGCCCACAGCCTTCACAGGACTCAGAGAGTTTGGAAAAGGAGCAAGAGACCCAGTCTCCCAGGTCAGCCTGGCCCAGAGTGGACACTGGAGGAGGGGTTGGAACTGAGTTGCGAGGGTGGGTGATGGGATCTGGAAACAGGGCCAGACTTGCTGTGTGTGGTTCCTACATGGTGTGTACAGCCTCGTCTGAAGCTCCTCGTGGAAGAGGTCCCTGACGATGGCACCATCTTCTTCATTCTTGTCTAGCCAGAGGCCGCAGGGGAACGTCATGCACTTTCCAAGAGATGGGGCGTCCACCTCTACCCACTCTACAAACCAGCCTGGAGCCTTGCCTGGAGGGAGGGAGAGGAGACACAGAACCTATCAAAGACTTCAATATGGTGGTTTCCTATCGGTAATGTCAGGGACTCCACGCGCCCTTCTCTACTCAATGGCTGATGCCTACAGCTCCACCATGAACGGGTCATCCCTTTTGCGTGAAGCATTGCTAAAATGATGCCTGTAAAAACACGTACCCAGCTGGCGCTGGATCACACTCCGGGCTGCTGTCAGTGGCATTAGCAAGAGCAAAGGAGCATGGAGAAGAGATGACAGGAGGGCAGAGTCTGAGGGGAGGGAAGCAAGGACACTGTCCAGGGTGGAAGGCACTCCAAACAGGGAACCCAGAGGTGCCAGAAAGAAACTGTGTTAATTTCACCCCATGGCAGCGCCCTGGCCTCCGTTTGTGATTCACGAAGAGAAGGGAAATCAGTGAAGGATCAATGTTTCTTCCCGGGAAAAGGAGTTCTGAGGCTTACAAAGGCCATAGCAGCCAAACAGAGAACCCAGCCCCTCAACCCCAGGTGCTAAGAGGAGGGCCTCCTTCTGTGGGCTTAGAAGACATGGTTTGAAGACCAAGTAAATGAGTCCAATTTTACTGAGAAAGAACAAACTTGGGCACATCCTTTAGTAGTAGTGTCAGTGGCTTCTAGAAAGAATTGGCTAGATCAGTGGTTCTCAGAGTGGGGTCCCCAGACCAGCAGCCTCAGCATCACATGTGAGAAATATGAACTCTTGGACCCCACCCAGACCTGCTGATTCAAAGACTCTGGGGATGGGACCTAGAAATCTGTGTTTTAATAAGTCCTCCAGGTGGTTCTGATACACACTCAAATTTCAGAGCCACTGAGCTAGATCAGGGATTCTCAAATCTGACTGCACACTAAAATTACTGGGGGTGGGGGTTTAAGGAAAGTATTTTAAATTGTCAGTGTCCAGACCCCACCCCAGACCAATTAGATCAGAATCCTGCATGTAGCCAGGGCTCCACTGGGCTGCAGGGATTTAGGAAGCTGTGTAATTATGAAAGGCAGATAACATCCAAATTTCCCCCAGATTCTTTCCCAGACACACACTGGGACCTGTCTGTGGTCCCTAAATTCTTAGCAGGGAGCAGAGGGAGGGAAGTCAGACCTGAGTTGTCATGGCCGATCCTGACTCTCCATAGATCTCCCAGGTCCAGCGCTTCCACTGTGAAGACATCGATGCTGTCCCTCTCAAACGGGTTGCTATTGGTCTTGGAGGATTTCAGGAGGGCCATTCCTGTCAACCAAATGACCTCAACATGACTGGCTGATCCTGAGACCTTTCAAACCTAGTCTGCCCAACCCTTTAGTCTTTCCTCATAATGACCAACTTTTGAATTTTCATCAGCTTTAGACTGTGCAAGTACCACCCACTGGGCACCTTTGGAATATTTTATTTTGGTGGGTATCTCTTTATTGAACTTCCCAATAACCCTCTGAGGTATGTATGTTTGCTTCCAGTTTGTATTTAAAGAAAAGAAGACACACCCACAGGCCAGGTGCCTTGTCTGAGATCATCCAGGAGAAAGTGGTGGGGCCCTAAGTCAACGGCTGCTCTCCTTCCATACCCCTCACGTCTCTACACCTGGGGAGAAGCCAGTGAGAAAGCCACCTTCCCCATGTTCCCTGGGGAAACAGGAGCTTCCCTGAAGGGCGGGGCATGTGGAAGGCATGGCTTCCAATGCCCCCCACCAACCATCTCACATATGCAATCTGTCCTGGGACCTTGGCTGTGGCATCAGTCTGAAATCAGAGGTGGTCTCAATATTATTGCCATCCCCTCTGGCCTCAGCATGTACCACATTGTCTTCAAGTTCCTTTACCCCTGTAAGTCCCAGCTCTGAGCACTCTCCAGGTAGAAAGTCGTAGACTCTTAACAGACAGACCTTGGTCCAATGTCTGGTTTTGCCACTTAACATCTGGACGGCTTTGGGCAAATGGTTTAATTTTCTGAGGTTTTGTTTCTTCAAATGTCAAAAGGGGTGGATGGGGAATTATTAATCAATAGGGATAACGTTTCAGATTAGTGAGATTAATAAACTCTAGAGATCTGCCATACAACACATACCTATAGCCAACAATAATGTACTGCACATACAAAGTTTAAGAGGATAGATCTCATGCTAAGTGTTCTTCCCATGATAAAATACAATAAAATGATAAAGGGGGATTCTTAAAAGGGATTTTTTTAAAAGAGAGAGGGGGAGGGAGGGAGGACCAGGATTTCCTTGGAACATTCTGCTGAGTCTTCCAGTCTCTCTGGGGATAATGTGGGTGAACCTCAGACCTGCACTGTTTTCTTACCAGTGTCGTCTTGTGTACCAAAGAGCGTGATGAAGACATTGGCATCTGTGCCTGCATTCTTCTTGTCCCCAGTCTTTATGGTCACTTGGAATGTGGTAGATTTATCTGCAGGAGAGGAGTGTGGAGAAGTGAGTGGCAGATGGCTCCTCCCCTGCAGGAAGGAGAGAGAAACATACTGAGTGTGTTTCTATGTTCATGTTGACCATTCCTATGAATCGCTGTGCTTTCAGGATGTGTTGCTCTGCAGTTGCCTTTAGTCTGGAAACATCCTGAAGGCAGAGATGAGGTCTTCCTTACCTCCAACTCACACTGGAAGCCCTCAACCAATAGAGTTGTAGGATGCTTAGGGGAGACTTGGGTGACTATGAGGGTCAGAGGCTCATCATCCAGAAAACTTAGTCTGACTCCTCCAGGTTTAGAAGACTTTTAGGAATTTGAGTTGCAAGGAAGGGAGCACAAACACCACAGAACTCTTGAAAGTTCATTCTTTTTCTTGACAAAAATGTATTAAGGGCCTCTGATGTGCCTGGAAGGGAGAATACAAGGCCAAGTCAGAACCACCTATTCTATTCTATTCTATTCTATTCTATTCTATTCTATTCTATTCTATTCTATTCTATCCTACCCTACCCTACCTTATACTATCATATTCTATTTCATTCCATACCTTTTTTCTGTACATACCCAGGCTTATGCTGGACATGTATGAATATGCTCACCCACCTCCCCATTCTTGCCATGGAAGAATGAGAGGGCAGTACAGATAGGATGCCAGAGGAAGAAGTATCCAGAGTTCACAGGGGAAGGAGGGAAGATGGAGACCTAGGATGGGGCAGAGGCAAAGGGGAGGGATGCTGGAGGGAAGAAATCAGCCCTAGTTGAGGAAACCTTTCTGCTCCAGGCCCATGTTGTCGAGGGCGTTGTTTTCACCACCACCCCCACCCTCCTCGTCCTCGCTCGGCGGCAGCACATAGGACTCATCCACTGACAACAGCTCCCTGGACACCTGGCCATCATCCTCCTCCACTGCCAGCCAGCGTTGGCATGGGAAGTAGTACCTGTGGGGGTGGGGAATGAGGAGAGGTTGGGAATATCTCCGTGGAAAGGTCTCATGAAGGAGTAGTCATGGGTTGAGAAATTAGAGGCCCTCAGTGGGGAGCCCAAATGCTCCCCTGTCTGCCCTCCATGACATTGCCCCCATCCTACCTTGCCTAGTAATCACCCCAGCAGTGTCACTTACCTTTTGCAGAGAACAAATGTGGGGATGAGTCTCCAAACAACCCATTAAAAATGCTGTGTAGCAGGGCCTGGGGCACAGCTGACCCTCAATCAGGGTCATATTGGAGGCATCTAGTGAAGAGGGGCTCCTGGGGACTGTTCCAACCCTTTCTGGAGCTAATCTGTTAGCCAGACCACTTTAGCAGAGAGGGTTGCACACGGAGCCCTTACTGTGGCTTCAATATAAGGAAATGAAGACATATAAACAGACAACAGGAAAAGAGGGTGAGGAAGAGGAGGCAATGAAGGGAGCAAAGAGTGGAGAAAGGAGGGGAAAAGAATGGGGAGGAAGAGAGATGAGTAATGAGGGGGTTCCATTCCCAAGAGTGATAAAACTAAAATATCTGGTTGTAAACTTAACAGGAATGTGTAGCAGCTGTGTGTAGAAAATTGTAAAGCATTGCTGAGATACCTAAAGAAACTCTTGGGTAAATGGAAATGTGTACCTTGCGGGTGGCACTTAATATTTTAAATATGCAGTTCCCCACACATACATTTAATGGCATAACAATCAAAATTCCAATAGTTTTTTTTCAAATCACATAATGTCTTAATTTGAAAAGGTAAGACTAGCTAATATTTTTGAAGAATAATGAAAGAGGCCAAGTAGTGACAGATATTACAAAGAGATTATAAAGCTACAATAATTTAAAAATTGTTGGACTGGCCCAGAAATGCTAAATCAATGGAACAGATTTAACTGACCCTAACAGAGCTGCAAGGGGAAGCAGCAATGTTCACAGTTTGTTCCTGTCCCTACGTTTTCTGCAACACTTATCTTTTTCAGCTTAAAATGCCTTAGATTTTCAGAACATCTGGAGAAGTAAGCTGGGCTGGCATCATTAAGCCCATGTATCCAAAGAGCAAATGAAAGGCCATGAGGATGGAGCAACTTGTTCAGGGTAACCTGGCCAGTTCCTGGCAGAGGACCTACCCCAGGTCAGGACCCTGGATCCCAGCATGGGGTTGTCTAATGGCTCTTTGGCACCATCACGACGGCCTCATAGAAATCCATGATGTCAGGCCATGTGAGAGCTGTGCCTGTGTTCCCATCTGGAGCAATCTCTTGGGCTGGTGGGGCAGGAAGGAGGTGGGAAGAGGGGTGAGCCTCCTCACCCCCTACCCTGCATAGAGGAAAGCCAGGAAGAGAACATGCTCCCAGAGATACCAGGCTAAAGGCCAAGAACTTGTTTACATTACAAATATGTTTTTATTGGGTGTCCGCTACATCCCAGGCACTGGCAGGCCCTGGGCAGCAACAACACCCACTTAGGATCTTCCTTGCTTTCCCCTCTGCCTCTCCCCTGCCTCCAGCACATCCCAAGAGGCAATGGGGTCTATTGCTAGAAATACTGCATAGCACATTCATCACTGATGGTCTGAAGTCCTGGTTCTGGTTCTGGCACAATTTGATTCTGGGGCTATAGTTGTATTTCCCTTGGGGGTGATCCTTCACCTGTCGGGAGGAAAGTACCCCCTTTCCAACCTAGCTCACAGTGGGCCTGTGGGCCAAAGCTGCCCACCGCTTGCTGATGTACATTCCACACACTAAGCATGGATTTTACATTTTTAAATGGTTGGGGGAAAACCTAAAGAACAACGATATTTTGCAACATGTGAAAATGACATGACATTCCACTTTCAATGTCCATAAGCTTTACTGGAGCACAGCCACAGCCCCTCATTTAGGAATCATCTATAGCTGCTTTCCTCCTGAAAAGGTCAGGCAGGTGTGACAGAGACTGAGTGGCCCCCAAGTCTAAAATATTTACTATCTGGCCTTTACAGGTGGCCTAGAACATTAGAACAATGTACTTGAAGTTGCTTTATATCTGGAGAGACATATAGGTGACTAAGTCTGGCCATGGAGAGTGGGCCAGTGATGGTCTGGCAGGGAAGGAAAACCCAACTTTCTGAGTTGATAGACCTCAAGAACTGGATTGGATATTCTATCAGACTGCTACTTGAGATGGCAAGGAACTCAGGGGGCAGCCCAATGAGAGGGAAGGGAGGGAGGCAATGCCCATCTAGCCAGTTACATGGACCAAACCTACATTACAGCCCCCCAACTACCTCCACCCTCAGGCATCACAGCCACCCCACCCTCACCCTCAGGCATCACAGCCACCCCACCCTCAGCCCTCATTCCAAGACTATCTTAGTGGCAGGCATGACCTGTCCTCCTTCCCCTCCAGCCCCACTCACGTGGTCTCATTGTTCATGTCGGTTATGTCTACTCTGTCCAGGAACCATCCTGCTTTGCTGCCGCCTGCGTTGTCATGGCCAATCCGAATCTTGGTCAGGGGCCCCAAGTCAATGGCACAGACGGTGAACGTGTCTGTCTGGAAAGGGCCAGGGTAGCACTCAGAGGGCGGTACCCTCCCCACCTTGCATCAGCTTCACCGTCCCAGGGTCTGAGGCTGTTGTGAGACCCAAACCAGGAAGGGACACATGGATTTTACGTTGTGGGATATATGTTTTGGGCAGGAGGGCGAACTGCTGCTTGGATATGTGCTATGTGTGTACATGTGTGCATAAACTCCTTCAGCCACACATTTTAATTAAGACCTTCAAGGAGCCAAAGTGTAAATCCAAAGTGATTTCCAGAAACAGAAGTACTGGACTTGCTCGCTATTGAGGTGGGAAGATTGAATGTGGACGAGTGTATGTATACGCACAGGAGGAAGCAGGAAACAGATGACACTGAGTGAATAGGGTCTTCTTAGCTATCACTTTTTAAACTCTTTAAACCCAGATCATAGTGGCTATAATTTTTTTTCAAGAAAAGTGCTGAAACAGAAATAAACCATGATCCTTAAGTCATGGGAAGGGAGAAAAACCAGGGCTCTCTGAAATAAATCAGTGAGGAGTCCAAAAGTATTTTAATGAATTTGATTTCTTTCTTTCTTCCTCTGTGTGGATGAGGGAACCTGGCTTAGAATGGGAAAGGTGATACGAGGGACAGTCTTCTAGCCAGAGGATATTGTGCAATTTCTAAGGACAAAGGAGGCAGCTGTATTTTTCATGCTTTCCCACTATACAAGGAAGGGGAGTGCATTTCTTTCAATGCTAAAAGTTTTTGTGGCTTCAGGATATAGTTCTCAGCCCGTCTTTCAAGGCCCTCATTCCCCCACCCCCTGGGTTGGTTTCAGCAAGCTTCCCAGAGGCAGTGCCCACCTCGGCTCAGCCTTAACCACAGCCCTGCAGGAAGACTCAGTATCCTCAACCTGGCCTCCACCTCTCTACCCACATCTTTGTCTTCAGAGAGCACCTCTCACTGACATCTTTGCACATCTGTACCATACTCATCTACCAAGTCCCTTTATATCTCTCTGTGTCCCTCAAAGTGCCATCTTATGGTCACACTTCCTTCCTGAACCCCTGCTCCACCCACTTAGCACTGAGTGTCTGCTACCCATGCTATCTCCGGTGAGTTCCTGTGGGGTCTTGGAGCTGGACCCCCACCTGTGCCTTTCTTACGTTCCCCATCGAAACCGTTGGTTCTTACAGAGGAGGCACTTCCATGACACCTGGTTGGGCTGAACAATGCTCACTGCTGGACCTGGCAGCTACTGGCAGGGGGGGTGGAGGGGGCGGGGGCGGGGAGGCCTTGGGAACCACCAGAAGGCTCCCTCTGTCTGAGTCCCAATCACCCACCCAATGGCCAGAAGACTATACCATACCTGCCCGGGCTGAAACTTGCTGGACTTGTCTGAATTCCTCAGAGGACGCTCCCCTGTGTCCCCGTACTCCTCGCCATAGATGGTCAGGAAGACGTTGGCATTGGTGCCAGCTTTGGGTACGTTCCCTGTGATAACCTGGACCTGGTAGGTGTTGGCTGGAGACAGAGAAAGACACAGCATGGAGGATGCACGGGCCTCTGAGTGGGCCTGAGGATCAGTCTCTTGGATCCAGGTAGATGGTGGAAGCTAGATGTGTCTACAGATACCTCCACATCTACACCAACCTGGAACGAAATCTGCCCTTCCTCTCTCCACCCAGGACTTTTTTTTTTTCTTTTCTATATATCTCAAGAAGTCTCAGGAAAATTCACCCTGAGCAGCCCTCCTACTTTATGTCCCCAACACTGAGTTATATCAGGGTTCCTCTAAGTCAACCATTCCTGAGAGCCCTGGGACAAAAGCAATGCTAACCCCAGATGGGAACTGTCCATGGTGGCATTTAAGACACATGTCAGGAGAGCTATTTGGGTGCCCACCTATGGGGCTCCCATGTGAGAGGAGAGCTAGGCACCTCCCCCTCCCTGGGCTCCCTTGGGGGCGGGGGGCTGTCTGATCCCTGCTCAGGCTTACGCTCAGGACCCGACCGACCGGCGGGCGCCAGCTCCACGACAATTTCATTGTCCTCCTTGCCCCTGGCCAGCCAGCGGTTGACATCGAACTTGTACTCCTCAATCACCTCCTGCATCCCCGGCCCGAGCTCCTCCTCTTCCTCCTCCTCCTCAGATGACTCCTCCTCCTCCTCTTCAGACGAGGACTCCTCCGACGAGGATTCCTCCTCATCCCCCTCATCCTCCTCGTCACTGCCCTTCTTCTTCTTCTTCTTCCTCTGCAGCTTGGCCTTCAGCCGCTCCTTCTTGAGCAGCTGCTGCAGCTTGTCCTGCTCCTTCTTCTTCCGGGCTTCCTCCTCGGGGGTGAGCTCCACCTCCTGCACCAGCAGGTGCCGCAGCCACAGCATGTCCACGAACCATCCGGGTGAGAAGCCCTCTCCCGTGTGCCCCAGTCGGATCTTGAAGACCTCCCCAACATCAACTGCCTCCAGCTGTGCAAAGAGGGGAGCAGTGGTGGGGTGGCCCCTGGTGTCCTCCCACCTCCCGTGCAGAGCCAGGCACAGGCTTGGTGCAGAGTCACAGTTGGAGAGTCCCAGGCTTCAAAGCTCAGAGCTTCTACCAGCTCCCTCTGTCCTACACACCCAGCCTTGTTTCTCGGCCCACCTTAGAGGACCTCTCGCAAGCCCCACCCTCCACCCAGATGTATTTCTTTCTAAACCCCTGTGATGGTCAAGATGATCTCCCTGTTTCTTCTCTCTCTTCTCTCCTTTTCCTTCCTCTCTCTCTCTCTCCCTCCCTCCCTCCCCCCCCCCCCCCCCGCCCTACTTAGGGGATGGGCTCTGAATCTGCTTAGTCCCTTCCTCAGCACCTTGGATCTCCTCTTCAGTGTTTCCCAGGTCACAGTGTCCGTGTGATCAACCTGCCCAGGGAGGCCCACTTCTGGTCCCCTCTCCCCACCTGTCTGCCACCCGTGATGCATCTGCCTCACCCAGCCAGTCGGTCTGCATCCAGAAGATGTACCGCTCTGTCACATCTCCATGACTGGTCAGTTTCCCAAACACTTTCCCTGACATGGACTATTTTGATCCTTTCAGGGACTGTGAAGCAGGCCAGGCAGGCATTATAAAGCTAGGTTTGAACGGGTGGAAAATCTGAGGCTCAGAGAGGCCCGAGGCTAGGGCTGCTGCCTCTTCAGCAGTGCATGGAGGGGCTGGACTCAATGAGGCCCCATCCAGCACCAGCGTTCGGTGCACCCAAGGACTAGCTGCAAGTCTGAAGAAGTTGAACTAGAAATACCAGGCTCAGCTGGGAGTGAGGGTGAGCCCTGGCCCCGCCCAGTCAGGACCTTCTCTACTGGGCACTGGGTTAGGACTTTTTCTAAAGGCTCAGCTGCTTGTGTCACACAAACACACACAGAACACCAGCCTGATCATGTTCCCTACACACACACACACACACACACACTTATGTCTCATATCAAAATTCTACATGTCACCCAATGAGCACCATCCTTGCATTCTCTTCTCCTGCTAACAATATTCCCATATCCTCAACTCTCTTCTCCTCTACTCAAAGGGGCAGGCTGAGGCCCAGGGCACTCAAAGCAGAACCAGGAGACCCCCAGGCCTCCCAGTATCCTGCCTGGGGAGATGGCCCTGCCCTCAGGCCGACAGAGCTGTGGAATCAGAGGCCACCGGGCTGGAAATGGATGCAGTAACCACGGGCCTAGTGCCATATTTTGCTAAATTAGATTTCTCTACTCCCATGGTTCTCAGAATTGGCAGCATATTAGTATCACTACTCGAGCTTTTAAAGAATCCCCATAAATTTCTCATTTAACTGATCGGGGTATGGACCAGTTTTTCCTTAAAGCTCCCCAGGTGATTCTAATAGGAAGCCAGAGAACCACTGATCTAGTCCAATCCCTTCATTTCCAGGCGTCC
This sequence comes from Myotis yumanensis, assembly GCF_028538775.1. Taxonomy (NCBI): domain Eukaryota; kingdom Metazoa; phylum Chordata; class Mammalia; order Chiroptera; family Vespertilionidae; genus Myotis; species Myotis yumanensis. The sequence goes on from NW_027223758.1 coordinate 82,034,193, forward strand.
CCTGGGCCCTCTGTTGGCACTTCCGCTGCCTTCCCCCCACACACCTGGAACGTGTCCTTGGATGCCCGCTCAAAGACTTTCGAGCGGCTGGAGAGGAAGAGCACCTCTGTCTTGCCTTTCTCGCCATAGATCTGTATGTAGACTCGGGCAGTGGTGGCTGCGCCGCCCACATCTCCCGTCCAAACCTCAACCTCGTAGTGGACCACTGCCATGTTAGTGGGAGAGAAATGGGACATGCAGGGGGAAAATGGGACATTAGGTAATCACAACAATAGCAATGATAGTAACAAAAATATTTCCCAGGCCTGTGCCATGTGTCTGGTGCTTCACAGGCATTATCTCATCTAAACTCATCAATATCATGTGTAGATACTATCATCCCCATTTTACAGGTGGACAAACTGAGGCATAGAGGAATTGAGTAGGTGTCAGGAGTGGCAAACCCAATCGATCAGACTCCAAAACCCAGTCGCCCACTGCACCACACGCGTCCTCGGGCACTAGGAATGTCGAATAGTCAATACAGAGCTGGCACGCTCTGCCGTGTGCCTCCCCCTGGGCCAGCGGTTCTCAACCTGTGGGTCGCGACCCCTTTGGGGGTAGAACGACCCTTTCACAGGGGTCGCCTAAGACCATCGGAAAACACATATATAATTATTGTTTTTGTGATTAATCACTATGCTTTAATTATGTTCAATTTGTAACAATGAAAATACATCCTGCATAACAGATATTTACATTACGATTCATAACAGTAGCAAAATTACAGTTATGAAGTAGCCACGAAAATAATTTTATGGTTGGAGGTCACCACAACATGAGGAACTGTATTTAAGGGTCACGGCATTAGGAAGGTTGAGAACCACTGTGTTAGAGGGTGGAAATATGTTACAGGTCTGCACCACTAGAGGGCGCTTCCCAGTGGAGAGCCAAATGCCTTCAGAACTATGAGGCCATATTTTTTCAGTGACTATTTTAAGACTTGCCCTTTCAGCAATGCTGTAAGACAATATCATGATTTTTTTTTTTAAGTAAAGACTTATTTTCAACAAGACGAGGATCTTCCATTACCATGGCAATGTGAGAAACTGGAGGCTGAAAGCAAGAGGACTAGCTGCAAGTCTGAAGAAGTTGAACTAGAAATACCAGACTCAGCTGGGAGTGAGGGTGAGCTAGCACATGGATAACAGGGGATACAGTAAAAGCTGGCATTCTGAAGGAAGAGGACTCCCAACCCCATTCCGACCCTCGGTTCTCAGAACAATGAGCAGCCAGGGTGATACAAAATTAGGTCAGATAAAAATGAGCAGTCAGAGAACAAGAACAAGCTATTGGAAATTAGCCTGTGATAGCTGGAATGAAGTATTCCATAAGGATATAGTCAAGAACAGCTCTGAAGAACAAAAAGGAAATTTCCAAAGAACAAAATGACAAATGATATAAGGGTAAGAAAATCAGAGGAAGTCCAATATCTTACTAAGAGTTCAGTTCTAATGAAAACAGAGGAAACAGAAAGTTGTCAAAGAACTAATACAAAAAAGTCTCCAAACTAAAAAAAATGCTTCTGGATGGAAGGAGCCCATGAATTCTAAGAACCATGGATGAAACTAAATCACAAAAGGCAGTGAAGACATCATAAAGTTTCAGAATGCCAGAGATAAAAATAGGATCCTAGAAGCTTTTAGCGGGGGGGGGGGGGGGGGGGGGGGGGGGGGGGGGGGACTCTAAGGGCTTGGATCACAGAATGGCACCAGACTTTTCAATGGGAACACAGGGAGCTAGAAGATAGTAGAAAAATTCCTTCTAAACTCTAAGGGGAAAAGTTCAACTCAGAATTCTGTAGCAAGCCACACTATTGATCAACTATGAGGATAGGCGAAAGACATTGGCAGACATGCAAGGTCTCACCATTTCTCTTCCACCTTTTCTCCGGGAGCTACTAGTAGAGAATGTGTTCTACTGAAATGAGGAAATAAATCAAAGAAGAAGAAGACGTGAAATCCAGGAAATAGGACAACCAAAAAAGGAGGAATTTCCAAAAAGATGGCAAGAAAGGGAGTACCAAAAGGACAGCTTTGTGGCAGCCTAGAGGGCAGAGGTTCCCAAAGAAATGTCTTAAGACAGAGATTAGGGGAGAAGGAGGTAGAGAGAAAATCAACAGAATTCCTGTTGGGTTTGCACACATGTACAAATGTTTAGTTCTGTTAGAGACATGGCAACAAGATGGTATTGTGGGAGAACTGTGTCTCCCCAAATTCATATGTCGAAGCCCTAATCCCTAGTATCTCAGAATGTGACTGCGTTTGGCAATAGAGCCTTTAAAAAGGTGATTAAGTTAAAATGGAGCCATTGGGGTGGAGCCCAATGCAATATAACTGGTGTCTTTATAAGAGAAGATTAGGACAGACTTGTTCATGCAGAGGAAAGACCATGTGAACATAAAGTGAGAAGGCAGCCATTTGCAAGGCGAGGAGAAAGGCCTCACAAGAAACCCAATCTAGTCACACCTGATCTTGGACTGCCAGCCTCCAGAACTATGGGAAAATAAATTTTTGTTGTTTAAGCCACCTAGTCTGTGGTATTTTGTTACGGCCGTCCTAGCACACTTATATAGACAGGTGGCTGTACAGAGGGGTATATAGAAATGCAGATAGGTATATAGAAAACTATGCAAGTGAAAAAAACAAGGCTATCACTAAACTCCAGGAAAAAAAAAACAGAAAATTGTATACAAGATGGAATTCAACCAGTGTATAGTAGGTATTTCAGCAGTGAATAATATTTGCATAGTCATAATAGTGTAAAAATTGAATTTTGACTTAATTTTGTTGAGGGCTGGAAGGAAGGGAAGCGTGTAGGTGTACACACACACACACACACACACACTTACACATGCACATGTGTTAAAGAGCTAAATCCTCCTTTTCTGGAGTAGAAAGTCAATAGTTAATGTCTTTGACTGAAAAAAAATCAAGAAGTTGATAAAGCACATTATTTAAATATGGAGGTACATTTCAGGAGAAAAAGCTAAAGTAATTGAAAAGTTGTTACCTTTGAAGAAGGGGGCTGGGGCAGAGGAAGGGAACTACTGTGTTTTTACCTTTCTGTTGTTAACTAGTATCTGTATTACTCTGTTGGAAATCAAGTTCTAATTCATAAAAAGAGGGGAGGAGTTGATTCCTCACACTGTCAGGTACCATTACAAAACATGTGTATGTGACACAGCCCTCAAGGAACCTGTAGGTTAGTTGGGGACAGAAAATGCACACACGGAAAGACACAAAGGTTCTGGAAAAGAGAGGTGAGTTTGTATCGGGGATCCTCTCAGGGAAGCTTCCTGTGGAGGGAGCCTTGCGCACTTGTTTCAGGGTAGATGTAGAAACGCAGAGGTGAGGAAAGTGAGCAAACGCAGGTTTTGGTCCCACTGTCTTCCTGACCCTCTCGATAACCTCTTGCTTCTCTGAGCCCCACCATGACCTATGGCTCTTGCATTATGTGCAATAGGTGGCCAAGTCACCTTGAACTTTGCCTTCATTCACAGATGTCACCACCCTGTCCATAAAGGCCCCACCCCCATGCCATTTTTCATCACAACTCTTACTTGGCCGTATATATTTATTGTTTGTCTCTCCTGGTGGAATATGAAATCCATGAGGATAGAATTTTATCTGTTTTGCTCATGGCTGCCCCCACAGAGCCTAGGGCAGTGCTGGCTCAGAGAAACATCCTATATAATAAAAGAGTAATATGCAAATTGACCCTAACAACAGAACTACCAGGAACGACCAGTCACTATGACGCACAATGACTACCAGGAGGCAAAAGCTCAATGCAGGAGCTCCCCCGTGGTGATCAGTGCACTCCCACAGGGGAAGCTCTGCTCAGCCACAAGCCAGGCTGACAGCTGTGAGTGCAGTGGTGGTGGCAGGAGCCTCTCCCACCTCCTTGGCAGCATTAAGGATGTCCAACTGCGGCTTAGGCCCATTCCCCCTAAGCCATCAGTTGGACATCCCCCGAGGGCTCCCAAGCTACCAGAGGGATGTCTGACTACCAGCTTAGGCCCAATCCCCCAGGGAGCAGGCCTAAGCCAGCAGGCGGACAACCCCCGAGGTTGTCCCAGACTGCGAGAGGATGCAGGCTGGGCTGAGGGATGCCCCCAAGCACACAAATTTTCATGCACCGGGCCTCTAGTTACATATATAATAAATGACTGAACAAACAGCTTTATCTCCTCAGTCAGTCTTCCCAGGGGAAGACATGCACTAAGTCCTCCTGTCCACAGGGCTGAGAATGTACATTTCTTATAAAGTCACATGCTAACTTTAGCCCAGGACAAAGTGCTTCATCCTTTGACTCCTCAGTTTCTCCATCTGTGCAATGAGCCCTCCTCCCTTCTGGGAACCTGGTACCAGAGGAAGCCCCCATTTTCTCCCCTCACTCTTCCCCTTGGAGATAAGACCTAAGTTGCCCCACAGTCTGTCCTCCAACCCCACCACCCCACCCAACAGGGGAATGATGTTGCCATCCCACCCCTGCCCCCTCCATACATTTCTGGATCTCCACGACCTCACTGGGATAGAGCTCCACCTGCAGGCGCCCGTCAGCCTGGTTCTTGTCCAGCCAGCGGTTGGCAGGGAAGGTGTACTGCTTGCCTTGGCGGGGCACACGGATCTGCACACTGGCCAGGAACCAGCTGGCGCCCATACCCGTGCCGTCATGCCCGATCAGCAGCCGGTTGATCTGGAAGGAAAACCAGGCTGTGGGTGAGCAAGGAGCTGGTGCCCAGAAACCTCCATGCCTCCATCCCTATCTCCCCAAACACCTGCCCAAACTGTGACTCAACCCCAGTTTCTCAGGAGAGGGAGGCTAAGCAGGAGGAGGCTGGGCCCCGTGCCTGTCTGCCAGCAGCCAGCTGGGGGCGAGGGCACCACCTCTCCTGTCTGGAATCTCTGCTCCCTCTTTAGTCCAGCTCACCTCCGGCGGGTGTTGTGAGAAGCAAGTGGGGGAACAGGTGAGGCATGAACTTTGAAAGCTCTGGTGTGTACTTAGGCAGGTACTTAATACACAATTAATAATAATGTGGTGACTTGGCAAGAAAGCAAACATTCACAATGTTAACCATCTGTGGCTGGTAGCCATGTCACTGATGTGGCTTTGACTTGTTTTAAACATGCACTGTTGTATGTGTGTCTGCATTTCTTCTCTGACACTTCCATCCTGTAGGTGACCCTATGTGGACAGCCTCTCAGGGGGCTGTCATCTGTGTCCAATTCCTCCTCCCCTCTTGGTCTGGGAATGTTTCCTCTTTCCAGTAGCACTCAGTACTTTACTGGCTTTGCTATTTTCGTTGTAATTCTAACATCTTTGCCCACAGGCAACATAGATGATCGTGTAGATGATCATGTTACCATCCTTATATGTACGTGGCTCTGCAGTATTCAAATTGCTTTTATGCTTTTTTGAAATGTTGTTTACTGGGCAATTCTAACATTAGATGGAATTATAAGATAGCCTTTGAGGTCCCTTCCAGCCCCCCAGATTCTCCCTGTGATGGGTAGTCAGTGTCTCTTTGCAGCTGATCTACAGTCACTAAATACATGCATTCCATCCCCGAAGAGACTCTGAAAGCTTCACCACTATTCACATATCTGCTGCTGTTCTAGGTCATAGCAGTAAAACAACGTACCTCATTAACCCCCACGTGGGCATTTTTTCCCTTCAAAATAAGTTCATCCTTGTGTACATGAGTGGTATGTGTGTGTGTGTGTGTGTGTGTGTGTGTGTGTGTACCCACGGTCAGATAGATATATGCAGGGAGATGGGTGAGATGATGTCATGCAGTCCTGGGAAGGAGACTTACAGTCCCAATGTTCAGGGTCTCGAGGGTAAACTCATCCACGCGGCCACGTTCAAAATAGTCACTCAGGTTGTTGTCAGAGACAAGAAGGTCTTGCTTGATGGTGTCAGATTTATTGCCATAAAGCTTGATGAAGACTGTGGAATCGGTGCTGGCCCCAGGGACATCCCCCGTCTTCAAGCGGATATGATAGCGGTAGTCTAAATAGTCCAAGGCAGGAGGCAGGAAGAAAGGGGGTTAGTGCAGGGCCAGCAGGAGGCAGCATGGAGCAGAAGGGGGAGGGGGGCGGGTCTGAAACCAGGGGTGGACTCTTGCTCTCTCTAAGTAGTCCTGTGACTTGAGACAGGGTTCCCTTCATCCCTGTGGGGTCCCCTCATCTACAACAGCAGAATCCTACTACCTGCTCGACCTGCCCCACCGAGTGTGAACATTCAAGGAACAGGAATGCAGGCAACACTAACTTCTCATCTGATGGATGAGAAATCTGAGGCCAAGGGAGCATCGACCCCTTAGTACATTATATGCACAGTATTACTGCTAAGTATTCTGACCTCGGCTTTATACGTGGGGATTTGGAGCCTCAGAAGCTTATGTGTTTGGCTCAAGAAGTCAACAGCTGGTCAGTAGCCAGCCAGGAGTGAAGCCCTAATGTGGACTTAGTGTGGACCTGAAGACCCCTGTTCTTAAGTGGGACACAATGCTGGGGTTACTCTATTTTATCACCCAGGAAGGTTTGCATCATCTGTGCACAAGGAAGGACAAAGCATCTAGGAAAAGGAGAAAGAACCCTTTTTAGCTTTAGTGCTATTGCTTCTGTTACTCTAATCAAGCGAGGTCCAAATGCTCTCAGGGCCCCATCCCCAAGGCCACAAAGAGCCTGTGTGCACAGCACAGACAGACAGATTTCCAGATCCTCCCTTGGAGCCCCTTTCTCTTTACCCTCCCGGTGCCAATGAAGTGAGGAGCCTGTGCTTTCTCCAGGGTTTGCTTCTGTGTAGCCAAGGGAGGGCGCCTGTCATGCCCAGGGCCCGCCAGCACCTGGTCACAGAACAACTTACTCTTCAGTGTTGCATTGCTATCACTGGGCAGCAGCTCTCGGACCAACTGTCCATCATCCTTATCTTTGTCCAACCACCTGGTGGGCAAATGAGGGGCTGTTAGCTCTTTGAGGGGGGCAGGCAGACAACCAACCATCACACATTTTATGCAGAGTCACCAGGGAGGCCAGCACTTTGAACTCAAGCAAAGGAAAATGGTTCCTCTAGAGCTAGAACGAAGGATCCCAACCCAGACTGGGGAGGGAGGACTGCCCAGAGGAGGTGATATTTGGCTGAAATGGCAAGGATGGCCAGGAGTTATCCAGAGGAAAGGGAGGCACATTCCAGAAGGAACAACATAGGCTGGGATAAGCTGACCGAAGGCCAATGTGGGCGGAATGCAGCGAGTAAAGGGTAGGTGCCGGCAGATGAGCCTGGAGGGGTGGAAGGGCCACTCGATGTGGGACCTTGGCAATTATGGTAAACAAGTTTGTCCTAAAGGCCATGAACACCTAGGACATCGCTATCATCAAAACAACCACCTTTTTCCCGAGAGCCCACCTGTGTGTGCGCTGTGCTAAGGGCTCTGGGGTGAGGAGAAGACAGAGGAGATAACTGAGACACAGTCCAGCCCTTCGAGGACCTACAGTCTGGTTAAGAAGACAGGGTAGACTGGTCGAGGCACTGAAGACAGGGAGGGATGTTAGATCAAAGTAACTGCAACAGGAATTCAAGGAAAGGAGAAAGGGTCGAGGTGAAGGGGCTTTGATCTGAGCCCTCAAGGATGAGTGAGATTTGCCAACAAGGAAGTGCTGGTGTGGACCCTGAGGGCTGGGGCTGGGTAACTGGGACTCATCAACCTGCTGCCATGGGCCATGGACCCAGCTCTCTGCTGGTCTTCAGCCAGCAAAGACACTGGGCGAATTCATCCAAAAAGCACTGTTCCCTCTGAGCACAGAGACCCGCCTGAGAACTCAGACAGTCTACAAGCACGGGTTGCCTCGGCCCCAGTACTCAAGATGGTCTGTGATACGGGATGATGGGCAGAAGAGACATCCTTGTTGTTCTCCAGGGAAACGAGGAAACCAAGATACTTGTGTCTTGACCAAGTGTGTCTCCATGTGCCTATGTAATCTCTTGTAATAGTCACAGTGGCTACACTTTGAAGACTCTAGAGACCTTTGCAATGAACATAAAAGTTTCAGGTGGGAACATCCCAGTGGCCCACTGTGGCTGGGAAACTGCTCTTCCTGGGCTCCTGGGGTGTGTGTGTGTGTGTGTGTGTGTGTGTGTGCACACCTGAGTGCGTGTGTGTGCATGGACAGGGAAGAGTAGTGCATTCACAGCTGGGCTGTCCCAGTGCGGCCCCAGAAGCCTGGGCCAGCCCCAGTGAAGTGAGTTGGACACGCAGCACTTCATCCACAGGTGCAGGACTAGCCTGGACCCAGGCCTTGCAAAGACCAGCAGTCCTAAGCTTCAAATTAAGCTCACTACGTACACCTCCCAGACGTTGCTACTGGTGAGTGTAGGGGGCCAACTTGACAGCACAAAAAAGACCCACGAATATTGTTCTTCATTTTTGAAATGTCTCTATCAGGAACTTCTAGAAGTCAGTGGGAGCCCAAACTGGCTACGAAAAAAATCCAAATACTTAAGGAAAAAAATAAAAGAAACTTTACCTCATTGATAAGCTGGGGAAGGGAAATGAAAACAAAGTAAGGTGTCTTGAAATATATTAACAGGGAAGAGATGTATTGGAAGGCTATCCAAATAAAAAACAAACACCTTTGATTCAAAAGTTTGATTCAGCATGTAACTCTCTGAGTTAACTTTCGGTTGAATTCTGAAATTGTCACATTTCAACATGAAAAAAATGCTGACATCTTAGAACTTAAGTACACACGCTAGCACCACACAGGGACACTGGTGTGCTATCCATCACCTGTGGGTTGGGGACGAGCCTAGCACCACCAGCAGGGCCATCTCTTTCTGCACCAATTACTTCCCTAAGCCACTGTTTTGCTCCCTGGTCCTGCTCGTAGGGCTGGGTCTTCCCAGAACTGGGGTCCATAACCTAAGCTGGGAAACTAAAAGCAGGCAGGACCCACATACCTGAGACATGGGAACTCCACATTGTCGCTCTCAGGCTGTCCCTCCTCTCTCACCAGCACCCGGTCCAGGAACCAGCCACTGCCCCCGCCTATGCCCGTGTGTCTGATCCTCACCCGCCTCACCTTCCGCATGGTGACAGACTCAATGGTGAACTCATCGGCCTTCAGAGGGGGAGGCAGGGAGGACATGGAGGACAGGGAGGATGTGAGGCCAGTGAGACGGTATTCCCCTGGCACCCAACACCAAGGGGGAGACACAGCAAAGCCAGAGCCCCAGCCAGATGGTCCTTGAGCCTGTGGGTGTCAGGCATGTTAGGTCCCCACTCCCCTTACCCGGAGCCAGCCTCTTAGATGGCTCAGTACCAGCCGTCAGCTGTGCTTGGCAGAGCAGAGTGGGGAGTGAAAATGGGGGTGGTGAGGGTGAGGGTGAGGGCGGGGAGGGGTGGTGGCTCATTGCTGCAACTCACGTTGCCTTTCTGAAACATCTCGTCGTTATTCTTGCAGTTGTACAGCAGCCGCTCCCCCGTGTCCCCCACGTCACCATAAAGGCAGAGGTAGACACTGGCATCTGTCCCGGCCCCTCGGAGGTCCCCGGTGCATACGGTCACACGGTGCCGGGCCACTATGGGCAGAGAGAAGGGCCACCACTGGCTGACAGCCCCTGCCTCCCATACCGGCCCTGCTGCTTCCCACCTCTAAGCATGGCCTCCTCCTCTCCGCTCAGCTCTCGTCTGCGCTGACCTTGCTCCTTCCCCAGCTATCAAATCCCATATCATACCCCAGTCCCTGCAGACCTGCAAATCCCGGTCCCAGACAGACCAGAGGTTCCCACTTCTAGTCCATCATCAGAATCCCCGGGAAACTTATACAAATTCAGGTTCTTGAGCCTCACTCCAAGCCTCCCAGGTTTTAGTTTCCAGAGGTGGGGCCCCTAAGACTGCATTGTTTGCAAGCTCCCTGGGGCTGGCATTGCAGTGTTTGGGGACCACAGTCTCCTGCCAACATTTTGGCATTTGATTCCATCCAACCCAGGAGAGCTTTTTGCTTTAGGTTTTTCTCTAATTCATGTGTGTCCTGTCTTCCCAAGGAGGATAACTCTACTTTGTGAACCAGAATGGAGCCTTCTCTTCGGAACTGTCCAGCACTAAGGACATGCCAGGAAGACGAGCAGAGAGAAAGGGCACATACACAGCCACCATGGGACGGGCATCAGCTTCTTCCTGTGTTGACGATGTACCGTGAAGGAAGCAGACCTGCATCTTTGCACATTACAGCCTCACTTTTCACTTAAAACAATATCTGGCCCTAGCCGGCTTGGCTCAGTGGATAGAGCATCAGCCTGCGGACTGAAGGGTCCCAGGTTTGATTCCAGCCGAGAGCACATGCCTGAGTTGCGGGCTCGTTCCCCAGTAGGGGGTGTGCAGGAGGCAGCCAATCAATGATTCTCTCTCATCATTGATGTTTCTATCTCTCTCTCCTTCTCCCTTCCTCTCTGAAATCAATAAAGAAATATGTTTTTTAAAAAACAAAACAATATCTGTTTACTGAACCTGGTAGGCGTGAGGTGCCATAATTAGTACAAGAATTCGTCAGCGAGCAAGACAAACAACTCCTGCTCCCATAAGTGAAAGCAGAAGAGTGGAGAGAAGAGATGAACAGTAAAATCATAAAAAAATTATGAGCAGGAAAATGTCTGAGTTATATCTGTGATGAAGATCACATAGTGGAGTGATGCCACAAAATGCAATGGAGAAATAATTGCCTTGTTTTCAAAGAAACTACTACTGAATGTGAGCAGGCAGGGTATAGTCACTGACCCAGGAGGCAAGAGACCTTGTTCTCTGTCCAACTCTGTTTACCCAATGGAGAACCAGGGCAAGAACTTCCTCAGTTTCTTATCTGCATGAGGCTATTTTAAGGGCCCTAGAACACTAATATTCTGTAAGCATACATTTTAATTAAAAATGAAGAAGAGCTGAAACCGGTTTGGCTCAGTGGATGGAGCGTCGGTCTGCGGACTGAAGGGTCCCAGGTTCGATTCCTGTCAAGGGCATGTACGTTGGTTGTGGGCACATCCCCAGTAGGAGATGTGCAGGAGGCAGCTGATCGATGTTTCTAACTCTCTATCTCTCTCCCTTCCTCTCTGTAAAAAATCAATAAAATATATTTTAAAAAAAGAAATGGAGTATTATAAAAAAAAAATGAAGAAGAACCATAAAATAGTGCTAACTGCAAGCATTGGCTAATTAGACTAACAGACTGGCTGATCTCTTTTTAGATATGTGTTGCTTGGGGTTTCTATGTTTTTGAGTATTTAACTCTGTTCAAATAATTTCAATAAATGTATACTGAGCTTCTAATGATGTGCAAATGCCTGAAAAGTCACACTACGGAAATATGTATAAGGGCTACTAGAACTATGAGTGACATCATTGTCTATATATTCTTAACTCTATAATTTTGCAATACTACTTTACTACTAACAAATTACGGACTACCATGAGTATAACAAATAAGTTAATTATATTAAGTGCCAATTCTGATCAATGTCTGCTTGGATGCTATTTGAGGGCTATGAGGCTCATTTCATACTCAATGGCAGAGAATGCTGTGATCGCTCAGTAATGTCTGCCAAGGAAAAGGACAGAACATGTGCTGTGTATTTGCCAACACGCTGCTACTATAACCTAGAGGCAAAATGATCTCCCTTTACCCCTTTGAATGTGGATACTGGACTCCATATTAAAAGCTTTGTCCCGGTCCTATTAGCTTTAAATAGAGGACCCATCAGGAGCAGCCAAGCATGGCTACCAGATCCAGCCTTCCATTTTGGGGAGCATCCTGTACATAATTTGAAAAGGATGTTTCCTTTCATTTCAGGGAAGCTCTAGAGAAATATTGTCCAGTGCATATTCTTCTCATCCCCTCATAACCAACCTAAAGGCCCATGAATCTCCCCTCCATCCCCCATACCCATCACCACAGAGCTCTGGCACCAGGCCTTAGAGATGGCTCCTTCAAGATGGACTTGAGGCTGGACCTCTAAATCCTCCCTGGCATTCACAGGGAGCCTGATGATGCGCAGTGGACAAGACTACCAGCTCATTGGCCAGACCCTCATTGGCACACCAAGTAGAGGCTCCACTGCCTCCCCCAGATGGACAACTGGTGAGCACTTACTGCCCATTATCCTCCGCACTGTTGGGCCCTCTGCAGTCATCTCCCTCACGGTCTCATTGTCATCCTCAAAGGCATCCAGCCAGCGATTGCAGTTGAAGTTATATTTGTCCTTGGTCAGAGTGTTCATCAAGGTCATCTGGAATGAAGTCCTGGGGTGAGCAAGTGTGTGTACCAAAGATATTCACCCATGCCCTGTGGTCCTCAAGCTGCTATCTGATCTCAAGGAGGCCAAGGCCATTATCTAGAGATGACTCTTGTGGAAAGTAGAGTGCCAGTTTAATGCGTATCCTTCAGGCCCCTGAGACTTACATTTGCCTAGCAGCCAGGTGCTGGGGCAGAATGCAAGGTAAGACTGCACACCTGAGCATTTTCTTAGTCTACTTTGTAAGTCCCCGCCCCACCAGGAAGTCCCTGTGTGCTGTGTCCAAATTCGTGTCTTACTGTAACCTTTTTCCACCCTCACTCCAAACATATACAAAGCAAATTGAGGTGACAGGCTCATCAGAAAGGGACCATTCTCGCTCCTCTCCCAACCACCTCCCAACCCCTGAGATGGTGCATCTTACCTTTTCTAAATGCCACCCAGAGCCAGGAGTCATGCTATCATGCCATGCCCGAACCTTGTAAAACCTGCCGAGATCCGGGAGCTCAAACTACAGTGAGAAATAACAAGGTTTGAGTGGGGACAACCAAGTGAAATGTGTTTATCCTCATAGCTGACCCCTTGCCAGGAGGGAACCTGCTTCGGGCTGTTTCTTTAGCAACAAGGATGGGTTTGCTTCAGTCCACTCTCATATACTGTATCCTCTCATGCCCTTGTAACCAGAGGGTGAGATATAGACACGGACAGCTAGGCTTCGGTCTGAGCTCGTGAAATTGAACAAAAATAACTGACCCACAGTAGGATCCAGACTAAAGAAAATCTTCTAAGCAGTGAACTTCCAGGAACAAAATCCAGATGGCAGCCCTGCAAATTAGTACAAGCCCACAGCCCCCGAGCTCTGCTGGGCATTGAAACAGACAAAAAGATCAATACAGCAGCCGTGCCCTTCCCCTATGGGGCTTTCAGTCTAGCCAGGAAGACAAACACAGAAAGAGCAATGAACTGAGCGGTATAATAGCGGCACCGGTGGGGTGCTCTGAGAAGAGAGCAGCACGTTGCAAAGTATTCTTACCTAAAGGTCAGAGCTGCACTTCTGCTGGCAAAACAAGCCTTGCTCTAGTTATATATGTATCTATACGGGAAATTTAAAGGTGTATTTCTTTGAAAATGTTCTAAAATTGTCGCTCCCTTAAATTTGCTCCTCACTCTCTAATTCAGTCCAGATCGGGTGGTTTGACACTAACTGGCTTCAGGATCTCTGGGCTCCCGGATGTTCACAATCCTTCCACACTTGCCTCTTCCCCCAGGCTTGGTTCTGGACTGTCTGATTCAGATGAAGGGCCAGAGCTAACCCGCCCCCCACTTAATGCATTATCCATAGATCACATGTGGCACTCCTCATGGGGACCTCAAGTCTCCATTGCACCTTTGTATCCTCACACTTCACCCAACCCTGGCTCAGAAAACCAGAATCCCATGACAAATGCCTTCCTCCTTCCTCCCTCCCACCCTGTCACACTTCTCTCCTACCCTAAACTTCTCAATTATGCCCGGTCTTAACCACTTGTTGTTGGGGTTCAGGAGAAGCGCATCTGTCCGCCCCTTCTTCCCGTAAAGCTGGATGTAGATGGGAGAGTTGGTACCAGCTTTCTTTAAGTCAGTCGTCCAGACCCACAGGGACCAAGCAAATTCTGCAGAGACAGGTCAAGTTGCACCAAAAACTTTAATAAGCAAAGAGATTTCCATAGTACCAGTGGGGAAGAGGAGCAAATCAAAGGTGATCAGGACTGAAGCACAGGTTATGCATAGGTGTGCCCCACTCTCACAAAGCCCATTGTAACAAGTGCCAATTTTAGGCAGCCAGGGATTCCTTGCTATTTGAAAGAGGGAGACTTATGTTCCTTTAATGGAGGAAGCGTAGCATAATGGAAGAAGTGTTTTATACAGGGAGAAGGGTCTACTCCACCTACCTATGTCCAGTGCATTCAGAATGCACAGTGTTGAGCCATTCATCTAGCCCAGCAGTTCTCAACCTGTGGGTTGCAACCCCTTCAGGGGTCAAATGACCCTTTCACAGGGGTCGCCTAAGACCATCGGAAAACACATATATAATTACATATTGTTTTTGTGATTAATCACTATGCTTTAACTATGTTCAATTTGTAACAATGAAAAGACATCCTGCATTATCAGATATTTACATTACAATTCATAACAGTAGCAAAATTACAGTTATGAAGTAGCGACGAAAATAATTTTATGGTTGGGGGTCACCACAACATGAGGAACTGTATTAAAGGTTTTCGGCATTAGGAAGGTTGAGAACCACTGATCTAGCCCATCATGGCAGCTTATTCAACTTGGGGACACCAGAGTACCAGCCTTGGCCTTTCCTGCCCCTGCCTGGGGGGCCGCCAGGCTCTGGGCCTTTCCACCTACTTTTCATCCTCTTCTTCCTGAGAGACACCATCTCGTAGAGCTGCCTCTCGATCAGCCCATCCATCTTCTTCTCATCCAGCCAGTTGCTGCAAGGGAAGGTCTGCTGGATGCCGGTGAAGGGGCACAGGATCACCACCTGCAGGAGCAGACCACACATTGGGACCAGCTTGCAACACTCAGCAGCCTCCTCAGCCCCATGTTTAGGGTCATCTACATTAGGACCTTCAAGGAATGCACTTTCTTCCCATTGCTTGTCTCATTTTAGATCCAGAAATACCTCTTCCAAGAAGTCTTCCCAAATAGGTATCATCCATTCTCCAATTTACCAGCCCAAATCTCAAACCTTTTCCTCTATACTCAATAACCTCTTTAAATACCATATTTCCTTAAGCACATTGTAAACTCTCAATCTGAACCAAAGTAACTTGGATACGAAATTAATTCCCTATATTTATCTTGTAAAAAAAGATCAATCACATGAAAGGTAATTAATATCTGGAATTTAATACAAAAACTAACTGCCCTTTTCTGGACTTGAGCTTCATTCAACCTTCTCTCCTACACCCTCTCCATCTGAACCTCCATCCAAACTCATGGTTTTAGAACATGGAAGTCTATGTAGCCCAGGCCACTCACACTGTAGATGTTCAAAGGAAAGTTCCTGGAACACCCCAAAAATCTTCTATTAACATACACTGAGACAAAACTCATAATACAGTATGCTTTTTTTTGGGGGGGGGGGAGAGAAATATATGACTGGGGAAGGACTCAGAGGAGTTTCAAGAGCATTGAAACTTTTCTATTTCTTAAGTTGGGTGGTAGACAAAATTGACTTTGGTTTTATCTCACATTTGTTATATATATTCTTTAAAGCATATATTTAAAAATACGTGTTGAGAGATTTATAAACTGAACGAAAATGCCACACCAGGAATCGGGATAGTCTACAACCACTGACTGAGCACATCTGGGTCCCCTACCCTGTGTCTGGCCCTTGGGTGCATAAACAAAACAGCCCCATTCCTGACCATCTTCAAGACAAGGTGAATGGGAACATTACCATCCAAAATGCCCAGTGAAAGGCATTGCCCACGTGCTCTGTTACTGACCCAAAGGAAGGAGGAAGCAGGTTAGAGTTAGTTCATATTTAAAAGTTAAAGAAGAGAGGGAGCATCCCTTACCTTCTCACAGTGCCAGCCTCTGTTGGCGCCAACATTGCTGTGTCCAATGGAGACCCGGCTAAGGGGGCTGAGGAGGACGGCCAGCTCAATGTGGAAGATGTCTGTGCGGGCACGGTCAAACACACCACCCTCCAGGTAGATTTTTCCACTGTTCTTATTCCCTTTGGCCCCGTACATGACCAAATAGATTTTGGATTTGGTCCCAGCCCCCGGTAATTCCCCAGTGAAGATGGTGACAATGTATGAGATAGCTGGTGTGGAAACAAGAGGGGAAAGAAGAGGGTTCAGTGCCTGCTGCTTACCATATCGTGCCCACCTTCCCCCTCCCTGGCCACCATCTCCCAGGTCTCCCTCTTCCATACATCCTTAATCCCCTGGTCCATTCCCCAGATGACACCCAGTGCCGCTCTCAACCTCACTTCACCTCTTTCAGAGTTTGTGTGTTAGTGTATCTGTGTCTAGGAATAAACAGCAGGTATTATGACAGGAAGCTGCCAGCCCTAATCACAGGAAACTAAAAGAGAAGGAGGAACCTGGGATAGCTAAGAATAGTACTTATTATTAATGCTAATTATCATGTGCAGATTCTTAATAGCTGCCGGATGAGTTCTGCTACGTCTAATTTAATTGTAATAGTCAACTCCATTAATAGAGATTTATGTTCAGGGCTATCTGACTCATTTAGTTTGCTCTCTTGCTCATCACTTAAAAATATAATTTTTAATAGAGGGCACTTGTTGATGTGGTGGGATGAGGGGAGACTGAGGCAGGAAGAGAACATTGTGGGGTTCTGGTCAGTCGGGAGGTGTCTGAGGACTTGGAGTTCTGGGGGAGAGCCAGCAAGGGAAGATTAAACTCTAAGATGGGGCAGAGTAAGAGAAAACACCAAAGACCGACAACTGGACAGATCTGGTCTCCTTCATTCATTCTGTTCCAGAGTCTAAGGCAGCCGTGGGCAAACTACGGCCTGCGGGCTGGATCCAACCCGTTTGAAATGAATAAAACTAAAAAAAAAAGACCGTACCCTTTTATGTAATGATGTTTACTTTGAATTTATATTAGTTCACACAAACACTCCATCCATGCTTTTGTTCCGGCCCTCCGGTCCAGTTTAAGAACCCATTGCAGCCGAAACCGGTTTGGCTCAGTGGATAGAGCATCAGTCTGCGGACTGAAAGGTCCTGGGTTCGATTCCGGTCAAGGGCATGTACCTGGGTTTCGGGCCCATCCCCAGAGGGGGGTGTGCAGGAGGCAGCTGATCGATGTTTCTCTCTCATCGATGTTTCTAACTCTCTATCTCTCTCCTTTCCTCTCTGTAAAAAATCAATAAAATATATTTAAAAAAAAAAAAAAAAACCCATTGTGGCCCTCGAGTCAAAAAGTTTGCCCACCCCTGGTCTAAGGGAATGGCACATTAGTCCTTGTTAATTCCCTTACCTACCCTGGCTGCACCTTACCCTCTCCTTCACCCCTTGGCCCCAGAGAAATAAAAATCCCAAACTTATTTGGAAGCTAGCATGTGCAACTACACAGATGCATTATTCGTTCATAAATTTATACCTTCTTTTGCTCAACAGACATTTATTGAGTGCTTATTATATGCCAGGTATTGGGAGAATATGAGGATGAAAAAGAGTGGCCACTGCCCTAAAAGAATGGGTCTCCAGCTTTATTATCCAAAATACACACACGGATGCTGTTCTCACACGAGACATACTCCCTCGGCCTGGGTCGCCAGCAGTGCCCAGCCTCTGACTGCCATTTCTCCCTACTGGAGGCAAGTAATGGCATCATGGTTACAGGGATTATGTTAAATCCGTTCTAATGTATGTTTTTAGGTAAATAATTTGTGGATTCGAGTTACAAATGACTTGTGCAACAAAGGTCAGGCCAGGCCAAGGTGCCACAGCGCTGGAGCAGAGGAGCTCATGGTGCCCTGAACAAAGACGGGAGGAATTGTCCTGTGTAGAGAAAGTGGGGAGGGTTCAGGGAAGTGACTGGAAGGAGGAACTTGGGAAACACAAA
The DNA here is from genome assembly GCF_028538775.1 of Myotis yumanensis. NCBI lineage: Eukaryota > Metazoa > Chordata > Mammalia > Chiroptera > Vespertilionidae > Myotis > Myotis yumanensis. The sequence continues at coordinate 82,052,126 of NW_027223758.1, forward strand.
ATAGAGAAATGGCATTACAGGCTGAGAAAAAAAGGCATGAGGTAAAGAGAGAAGAAGAAGAAGGGAGGGCAGAGAGAAGCTGTGGGGGAGGTGGGGGGAATGAGGAGGGGTGCAGGTACAGGAAAGAGTGAGAGGTATGCAAAGGAGGTGGAGGAGATGGAGCGGGTGTGGAAGTGGTGGGAGAAGCTGTTGAAAGATCCTGCTAATATGGTGAACTGGAGCCAGTTCAAGGAGCAATTTGAATACCACACCCCAGAACCTGGACTTATCCTCTATGCAGTGGGAGCCATGGGAGGCTCTGCAACAGAGCGCATTCTCACGTGTGCATTCATGAACATAGATTTTCTAGAACTTCCACAGACTTTCATGCTTGGAGTTTTAGGTTTTCCACGGAATTCATACAGCATAGAGATTTAGGAGGTAGACCTAATCCTGGATTTGTCAGTTACCAGCTTGAGACCTTGAGCAGGTCTTTAAACTTCTATGTGACTCCATTTCCTCATCTGTGAAATGAGAACAATAACAGTTCCTATATCACAGGGTCATTGTGAGGATTAAAGGAGATGAAATGGGTCCGGTGCCTAGCAGAGGGTTGGCATATAGTAAGCACTCAATATTAGGAGGAGTTAAAACAATGTCCTTATAAATGCCCACATGTATCAGGAGTTCTGGCTTCATCCCTTCTTTTGCCCTGGGCAGTCGGTGCCTGCTCAGGGGCATCTCTCCATCACCTCTGGCATCAGCATAGCCCCAGACTGCAGCTCAGAGAAACAGAACATTTTCAAGAGCAGGAAGAATGTTCTTGGAAGACCCAGTTGGCTCCCACTTGATTGCAGTCCTCCAGGCCCACAGATGAGAACACTGAGCCTCAGGCAGAAAGCAAACTATTAGCCAATGGAGTCTCCTTTTTCTTTGTTTCTACCTGTGGTCTCAGCTCCACCCACGAAGATATCCCTTTGGATTTTGCCATCGTCTTCATCCAAGGCCAGCCAGCGGTTAAGAGGAAAGTCATATTTTCTTTTGTTCGCAATATCTTCAATGAGGATCTAAGAAGAAGAGAGGGAAGGAATGTTAAGTGTCAATCCAAACCCCCCATCCCTTGAGTGTCCTCTAAGAACACACTGCCATCTTCCTAGTGGCCCATGAAAAACTCACCACAAGGACCCAGCTGTGGCCTGGAAAGCCTTGCAAAGCATTGAGAGTCACATAGGGATGCCTGGCAAGTGCCCCTACTTGAATCACTGAGCCACTGTTCCCTCCTCTGCTGCAGATCATTTTTTGAAGTTGAATGCAAGACACTTGGCAGGATGTGCCCTATGAGATGGGTGTGAGAGCTGGAAGCCTGGAATTGCCGACAGGAAGGTCATTACCTTCCTTATCTGAGGAAGGTTGGGGTTCTAACCTTGGTGAGAAGCAGAGTCTATGCAGAGGGATCGGCAAGCCTCAAATCAGGCACCCAGAAGCCCAGGATCTGGTGATCAGGTTAGAAATGCCAGCCATGGACAGTGAGGCTGGTGGAATTGGCCACTGATGAGGCTTCCTGTGGGGTCTCACCTGTGAGCTGGGTTGGCGAGGTGAGATAAGGTGTCTTCTAGAGATTACCCAGGAGCTCAGGGCCCCTTCCCAAAGGTCCCGAGAAGACCCAGCTGAAAACTCCCTCTAACATAAATGGAATCATCAATAACTGGAATGTGTCCTCCAGTCCTTGCACTGTGCAGGCAGAAGATCTGGTGACAGACAGGCCTGGGAAGTAACAATGTCTGCCCGGGTATTCCCAAGACTGCCCGAGAGAGGGGGGCTCTGATTTTCAATAAAAACTCACTTCCTAAGATCCAAGTGTCTGCAGGGCGGAAACAGGGCACACATGGGGCTGCCGGAAGGCATCTCACCTTGCGTTAATCTGGTGTCCGTCAAAGAACCTTTGAGTCTAAGCGCTGGCCTCCTGAGGACTCCGCCCACCAGACAGGAACCCAGGCCTGAGTCAGTGACTGGAACCAGCCATCCCACCAGGCTTCTCTCCCCAGACAAGCCAGCTTTCAGGCCTCAGTTTATAATTAGTCCCTTGTGAGTTTGGTTGGTGTGAGTCATCCCCAGAGCCTGCTGATTTGATTGAAGGTCTGTACTTTTAAAGCTGAGTGGCGGTGGCACTGCCCAGAGGGGTTCTCCCAACTCATCAATTTGCACATTTTTGTGGCTTTAGTCTCCCAGGGTACGGGTAGATGGGGGAGTCAATGACAAGGGTATGATCCAGGTTTCGGCCTGCTTCCTAACCCCAAACTGACTTTCACAGAGTTGGGAAAGCAAGGTAAAGAAAGACAGGACTTAATTTATCAGATAAGTTGTCAAGTCTACTAATAAACCTAGATATACAGATGCACCATCTCTGCCTTCGAATGTTCACAGACCAGTGCCAGCTAAGGTTTGAAGGGCCAGGGAAACACCCTCACAGTTCATAGCAATGTCATCAATCAAGGGCCTCGACTGGCCTGGTTTGTGATGGAAATTCCTGACTTGAGAAGTTTAGCTAATCTGAGAAATAAAATGTGCACCACTGAATACCTCTATGGGACAAAACTAGCTTGCATAGCTGAACCCAAAGGAAAGTGACATTTGAATGAATACTCAAATAACAACCAAAGTACCAAAAAAAGAAGAAGAAAAGAAAAAGAAAGACCAAAAGAGAACATAGCAGCTTAAATACTGGTGTAGCAAGTATAGCGGTCCATGAATAGTTCAGAAATTTTCCAGATTCATACTGAAATATGGGGACAATTATTTATGACGTCTATTGGCCCCAAAATCTGCAAGATGAGGCTGGAGGAAGCTGGCATCTGGGGGATGGAAAATTTTGGAACATATCTAGCAGCAAATGGTGATGGGTAAGGTGAGAAGGAGCAGAGAAGTGAGACGAGGAGGGAACTGACACAGGCACTCAGGTATAGAGACTGTACAGGGCGCAGAGGGTTCTCCCAAGGGCATTCTGGCCTCTGCTGATATGGGTCCTGGCTGAGCTCTGACCCCCGCTGTTTAAAGGGCCATTACCAAGGCCCCCCTCCAAGAGAGGCGTAAGCAGCTTTCTCACAAGTTACCCAGGCACCTCTGGATTTTCACGGAGTTCCTTTTAAGAATTCCAGACATGTGTTTGCTAACAGAATGAAATGGTGGTATTCCCTCCAGACCACTGTTCCGTGGATTCTGCTGTTATGGCAGAGATCATTGCAAAATAAGGCGGGAGAGACAGAAGCACCCTTCACCACGAACAATAGAAGTGCACACCTGGAAAGAGAGAGTGTCTGTGTGTGAACCAAACAGACAGACAGAAGCAGAACCAATGATCTAATAAAAAAAAACAACCAAGAGCTATTTCCCCTGTGGAGGAATATTCTCCACGTGCAGACTGTAGACCAGCCCATGAGGAAGATGATGCTGGCCTTCCACGAGGCAACAGAGACCAGGAGTCATGCATACAGCAACAGGGACACAACAAAGTCACAAGGCAAAACCACTGGGTTAAAAAAGCCAAGAAGGACAACCGACCCCCGAACAAGAGGAACAAAAGATGGAGCTGCTAAGTGGGGGTCACTTCTTTGTCACTTCTTGTCACTTCTTTCCAGATGGTTCACAGATATGTCCAAACAGATCCAGGGCCTCAGGGCCTTTGTGTCCTCCCTGATGTGTCTCCAATACATGGAGTTGGTCTTGGAGTCAATACGTTTTCAATTGATGTGGAATGTCAACTATGATTCATAGCAGCGCTCTCTCCTCAATATTGGAGTAACTTTCACCAATTTTACATAAATAAGCTGATTGGGGCAGAAGCCCATTCTGTGCTTAGCAACTGGGTGGCTCAAGGGTCGCCTGCCTCCATGCCCTGTGCCAAAGCACCAGCCACAGGGGCAGGAAAGGAACAAAACAAGTCTCTGTTTTCAAGGAGTTTTCACTCCTTCTTTAAAGGCACAGATACCATCTCCAGTAAGCAGCCATCACCACATTCCAATTGTGGTTAACTTTTAGAGCTCTAAGACCAGGAGGCAAAGGACAGGCGAGTTTTTACACAGGAGAAAAAGGGAGGGAGGTCTGGAGCTGGTAAACCCACTTTGAAATAAAGCTCAGCATCCACGAGTTAGCAGAACAGACCTGGGTTCCTGGGAGAGCGAGGGAATGTTCTATGGGGGAAACTGAGGCCAGCAAAGAAAGGTGGGATCTCCTCCTCCTTCCTGTCACAAGGCTGCCTTTCCCCACATGCTCTGCAGTTGACCCATCACACTGAAACACTGTCACATATATGTAACTTACCATAAATACCAGTAACTGTAAGTGACAGCTTCTGGTGACATCCCTAGCACTCTCGCTCCTTCCTCTCTACACTGTCTTCCTCTCCTCTAAGCTACCCCCACACACGCTCCCTCATTACCACCTCAGGCCACCTCATTCAATAAAGACCTGCCCTCGCTCACCTCCCTAAGACCACTTCTCAGTTCTCTGAGCCCTGTGCCCAGCACAGATCTCTTCCACATCCCTGTCCCTGCTACTGATCTTCATGGCCCAGCTCCAGCAGGCCCTCCCCGACGCCTCTCAGATCCCTGGTCAGACACGGTGCACCCCCATAACACCTGTTTGTACTCAAGACTCTTATCTCATCCTGCTTTGCCTTAAAGCGGGAGATTCTGTATCCTCATCTTCAAACTGGGAAACGGTCTGATCAGCACTCATGGGCCCCCCTAGGACAGAATGCTTGTTCACTGAAAGCTGGACTTTGCATCAAATTTTGGAATATAAGGTACCGTAAGCAACCTGCCTTACAGTGAGTAAGCAATGATTTAAGGACCTGTCCTATCTCTTTTAGAAGCAGGACCATGTTTATTATAACAGCCACAGTTGGTAGCGTGGGGCCTACGATGCAACAGTCACTCAGTTAATGTTTGTTGAATGTCGAGTATTAATTGGTGACATGAGGGCACATTGGGCTTCTCAAGGCCCCTGCAATCCACTCCCCGAGCTTCTGTCTCTCTTCCTATCAGGGACAGTGGTGCTGGTTGCACTGATAATCCCCACAGCATGCAGCAGGCCATCTGCTCAATTCTGGAGTTTCTAACACATGGCGCAATGGGCCGAACAGACTGGGAGTCCAGAGAACCTGGGGTAGTACCAGTCCTGCCACTGAACAGCTGTGGGGCCCTGAGCAAATCTCTTTACTGAAGCAGATGGACCAAGGACAGGCCCACTGGCCGAATAATGTTCCATCTTGTGACTGCTGATCTTTTGAAGTGGTTGTTGAACTGAACTGACCATTTGAGTCGATCACAGTTGTGGGGCTAACCAGATGTGGGGACCAAAGCCACGCGCAAAGCCTGGGGAAGGGAGGATGTCAGCCCGGGAAGGGGCAAGAGGCGGGGTAAGGGATGTGTCGGTCACACCAAGGCCCATCAGCCCATCAGCTCAGGCTGAGCAACACACATGCGCGATTAACTAGACAGAAAAAGAGGGAGATGACCTATGAAGGGAATAATGATACTGGCTTTTGGATTTATCCCACCAAAGCCTTAAACACAAAGGCCACAAGAGTGGTTGTCATGTGAAGTTCAGCCGGCAACCTCTGGAATGGGAGTGCTGTCTGTACGCATGTCAAACCTGATGATGCAGTCAATCTAACAGCCTCTTTAATTGGTGTCTCTGGGGAGCTGAGGGCAAGCAGATCAATCAGAGTGAACGAGGGGAGGGGCAGCCTGGAGACCAGATGGGCGAGGCAGGAGCATAAGGCTGCTATCCCTGGCACATGGGAAAGTGGCCAGAGGTGGCCCCGAGTCTCCCCCAGCCCCGGGTTTTCAGCTTGCACCCACCTTGCCTGGGACCTCCAACCCTCATTCCTCCTTTCTCATTACACTTTATTCCTCAGGAAAATGTCTAGTAAATCCAGGCACGCTGACCTACAAAATGCTTGAATTGTTTGCATGTCTTATCCCCGGGGAGCATTTTGGTTGCTTAAGATAAAGGAATACAGGCTGTTAGGATATTTTCAGAAAAGCCAGTGAACCTTTGAGAGAAGCAACCACCCTTGGCTTTGGGGGGATGGGTAGGGCCCTGCCTACCAGGCCCTGAACTCACCCGTGTAGATAATATAGCCCCAAATTGAATAACCAATCTCACACTGACAGTAGCCTGCTTGCTTGGCCTTTGGGTTTAAGAACTTACATGCAAATATGCATAACCCATGGACACAGACAATAGTGCGGTGAAGGCCTGGGGGTGGGGGGATGGGAGAGGAGTGAAGGGGGTCAATGGGGGGAATAAGGGAGGACACCTATAATACTTTCAACAATAAAGATAAATTAAAAATAAAACAGTATCTGAACAGCAAACAATAATAAGGGGGAAAGAAAGGAAAAAGAGAGGGAGGAAGAAAGCATCATTCCAAAGAATGAGAAGAAGAGCAGAACTCTTGGTGGGGGGAAGATAATGAACCAACATAGGCCCTGCTCCTAGATGTTTTCTGGCAAGACTTTAGAATGATAACTATGAAGAGACAATTCTGCAAGCCTCCTGGCTTGGGGGTAGGAGGTGGAGAACCCCACACAACAGCTTTTCCAAAAAGAAACAAAAGTCTGCTTGGCCTCAATGTCAGATGTCAGAAGGCAATGGAACAAAATTTATGACATTTCAGAGGACAAAACTGTCCTCACACTTTGCCAAGCTGCCCTTGCCTTGAGCATGAAGATAATGAGCGGCCCTGCTCTGCGGTGTGAACCTGCCTCCTTCACGAAGCTTCGTGAGCTCACTGGTGAGTGGCCCATGCGACCATGAAGGAACCCAACCTCATGAAGTGCAGCTGCAACAACGGTGTCAAGGTCACACCTGGACTTCAGGTGCACTTTGCTGCTCCTTTCACTAACCCTCCGGAGGATGAAGGAACTGGGCTTCCAGGTACTGCTCTGAGCCCCATCCTGACTGAGGTCACAAAATACACCTGCATACTCTCCCACCTCTGCCCAGCGGAACAAAAACCTCCCTGAAGACACACCTCCGTCTGTGCATTGGCTGTTTGGGGTCTAGACTCCTGCCCCATTTCTTCTCTCATCCAACCAGCATTTGGCCTGCTGGCACCCTGTATAGCACCAGGATGGCTGCTCTAAGGGCCAGACAAGCCCTCTCTTTTCCAAAGGAAACTTGGCCATTCTTTGCTTTACTAATTCAGCACCCTGCCCCATACCATGGGCTAGTTATGGAGAGAAGTGTAGCAGACATTCTAGGACAGTGATGGCGAACCTTTTGAGCTCGGCGTGTCAGCATTTTGAAAAACTCTAACTTAACTCTGGTGCCACGTCACATATAGAAATTTTTTGATATTTGCAACCATAGTAAAACAAAGATTTATATTTTTGATATTTATTTTATATATTTAAATGCCATTTAACAAAGAAAAATCAACCAAAAATTGAGTTCGCGTGTCACCTCTGACACGCGTGTCAGAGGTTCGCCATCACTGCTCTAGGATGTTCACTCTACACCCATGCCCATAACCTTCTTCGTAGCCTATTTCTACTATGAAGACTGGAAAGCTAGGCCCTTGATGTCCCAGTTTCCATGAAGCCATATCATATTTCTGGCCAATAAAATGCAGGCAGAAGTTCCAAGGCGAGTGTTACTTCTCTCACAATAAGGAAAGGCTTGCCAGAAAAAAAAAAGTCCTTTTCCCCTTTCGTCTCCCCTTCTCTTCCTGTCTGGAACACAGATAAGATGGCTAGAGGTTCTGCAGCCATCATGTGATCATGAGGCACCACATTGAAGGATGAGAGCCACAGTGCTGAGAATGGTGATGCAGCAAGACAGCCAGTGTCTCAGAAAGAAAGCAGCTGCACCGGCCCTGAGCTGGCCACAGCTGGTTTCCTGTGAGATGAGAAAAAGAAGCCCCTAATTGTTTAACTCCGCACTTCAATTTTCTGATACTCACAGCCAAATACCTTCCTAATTGATAAAAGAAGACAAATGAAGTAATAACAAAATCTTACTATCAGCTTCATTTTCTATAGTCAAGTTGTTGTAAATCTGAGCGTTTTCTGTTTCAAGAAATAAGACCTTTTTCAAAACTATATTATACCTTAACCTTTCCCTATCATCTGTGATGAGCTGAAATATATTGATGCCTCGTGACTAAGGGAACTATATGCAAAGGGCTGGTAGCCCATTTTCTAAATAACCTCCAACTTCCATCAATTGCTAATATTCTTTTGGCTGTTTCTATCTCCTATGACTCCCATTACAATTCTCAACAGTCCTACCTATTATAGTGCCTCTTTCTGCCTCTAATTTTTGGCTATAGGTTTAAATGCATGTAGCAATTTTGTTAGAAAGGGTTGTAAGTAAGCATTAGGCTGGGATGAGAGTCCGAGGGGGTCTTGCCATCAAAATGAAGGTAGAGCAAGGCATGAGCTTTCCTTACAAACTTTGGACCAGATATGTTTTAGCTTCTTAGAAGCCTTGTTGTCATCTTCTTGATTTGTAACTTTGTCCTGGGTAAGTGAAATTATGAAGGACCTGAGAGTCAGATATTTGAGGTATAAAGCAAAATGAGCCCCAAATAAGTCATAAGATTAGGGTCAAATGAACGCTTGGAGTAGGCAGGGTTATAAACATTCATGAGAGGGAGAGATTCTGGTGGGCCAGAGTTAGGGGAAGCTTCCTGGCAGAGCCCTGAAGGGTAAACCGGGCTCTCTAGGAAAGTGATAACATGGGCAAAGTCTTGGAGGTATGAGGAGGGCAGCATGGTTGGCCTGCGGGCTCAGGCAGAAGGGTAGAGGCAGATAGACCGTGAGAGGAAAGTTAGGGCTGACGTGTAACTCCCTGAAGAGCCAGAATCCTCCTCCCAGGGTACAAGGACCAGAGACAGGTGCTGAACCCACCTTGGACAGGAACCAACCTGCAGACGCCCCCTTGTTGTTGTGGCCAACAGTGATCTTCATCAGCTGCCCCAGATCAGGGGCATCCAGTGTGAACTTGTCTTCAGCTCCCTTTTCAAAGTTGTTCTTTTCACTCTCCAGCCTCCGTTCCCCTGTGCACACGACATGCAAGAAAATTATAGCAAAGACCAGAGCAGGAGAGGGAACCAACTCCAATACCTAATGGTCTACCCACTGAAGGATGGTCTCCAAGGTCAACGAGGGGAGGAGGTTTTGTAGCGGGTGACAGGTGGTATGTGGGCATTTTCTGTACTTCCACTCAATTTTGCTATGAACCTAAAACTGCTATAAAAATAAAGTTAAGCCTGGTGGGTGTTGCTCAGTGGTTAAGGTCCATCTCTGAACCAAGAGGTCATGGTTTGGTTTGACTTTATTCCCAGGCAGGGCACATGCCTGGGTTACAGGCTTGATCCCCAGTAAGGGCCTTGCAGGAGGCAGCCAATCAATGATTCTCTCTCACCACTGATGTTTCTATCTCTCTCCCTCTTCCTTCCTCCCTGAAATCAATAAAAATATTTTTTTAAATGAAATAAAGTTAAGTTTTTTTAAAAGTCAACAAAGGTAACTTGAACATATATATGTGTGTGAAATATATATATATATATATATATATATATATATATATTTGAGAAATTGGTATATATAATTTAGATCTTGCTCTTCTGTAATTTTTTATTCATATATTTTATTGTCTTTCCTTTGTCATGCAAACTTCTTTTGTTTGAATGGAATTTATCAATACTTTCCTTTATTATTTTTGCTTTTAGTGAATAGTTGAAGAAACTTCATTCTGAATTGAGATTTTAAAAAAGACACTCTCTTAAAGTTGCTTCTAAAATTTTCAGAGTTGTTGTTTCACGTGTAAGTCTTTAGCCCATCTGGAAGTTATTTTTGTATATGGTGAAAGGTAAAAAAATCTAATTTTATCTTTTCTCATATGGTGAGACAATTGTTCACACACCAGTAACTGACTATTTCATCCTTTTCCCACTGATTTATAATGCTGCCTCTATGTGTGTTTCTGGACTCTTTATTCTGTTCCATTTGTTTTTTTTTTGTTGTTTATCCTCTACCCATATCACACTGTTCCAGTTTCTAAAGACCTGCAATGTCTTAATATCTGGCAGGGTAAATATCCCCATATTGTAAATATTGTTAATATACTTTTCAATATTCAAAATTGTCTTGGCAATACATAGTTCTTTATGAACATGAATTTTATTAGCAGCTTAAGCCATAGGATAGCCCTTTGCAAGTGTGATTAAAATTTCCCTGCATTTATAGAATAATATGAGAAAATTTGACTTCTTAATAAATTTAAGTTTTTTCTCATCCATGAGCATAATATATTCCTCCATTTGTTTAGGTATTCTTGTATATCCTTAAATAAAATTTTATATATTTCCAGAAAACTCTTTTGTTAGAGTTATTCTTAAATACCTTATAATTACTATCAGAAGTCACATGTTTTAAATTAAATGTTTGATTATTGTTTTTATTAATTTTTGTATATTAATCTGGTATCCAGAACCTTTATTAAACTTCCTCTCTCATTGATTCAAATGACTTGTAAATTCTCCTAAATTTTGTAAATGATGATTATTTTTTATGAAAATTAAAGTTTGTTTCTAAATGGAGTGAAAGGTTGGAGTTTCTCCTAATTTTATTGACTTATAATCAAAGAATGTTGTCTCAATGATATTGACTTATTTGAGTTTGTTAAGACGTGCTTTGTGGGTTAGTATATTATCATTATGTGCTTGAAAAAATGTGTGTTCTCTACCAGTTGGATGCAGGAATCTACATACTTTCATAAAATCAAGCTTATTAACTGTGTAGTTAAAATCTTGTGCAGCCATACTAAATTTTTATCCATTTAACTTATCTATTATTGAGTATTGTGTTAAAATCTTCCACTATGATTATTTACCAAGTTTCTCCAAGAATTTTGTTAATTTTTACTTCACATATTTTTGGAATAAGTTGCTAAGTTTATACAAGTTCAGAATTATCATATCTTCCAGGTTTATTTTTGGTTTTTTTTGTTATTGCCTAATATACTTCTATATTTAACAAAGCATTTTCCCTTAAAGATTAATTTGATGGATACTAATATAGCTATACCAGCTTCTTTCCTATTGCTGATATGTTCCTGGAATACTTTATTCCATCTTATTTATTCTCAGCCCTTCTGTATCATTTAAGCTGAGTTTATTTATTTTCATTTAATATGAGAACATATATCCTTTAACTGGTGAGTTTCATTTATTTCTACTTATTGTGATTATTTATATATTTATCTTACTGTTTGCTTTTAACTATGCCTTTTCTTTATTTCTCTTTTCCCCTTTCCTGCATTCTATTGGATGGATTGATTTTATTCTTTTTACTTCCTCAATTGGTTTAGAAATTATACATTTCTATTTCTGGTGATTAATTTTATAATTTTAATATGCATACTTGACATCAAAGTCTAAATTTAATATCTTTACTCTCCTAGGATAAGAGAATGCACTGGGACCAAGAACTTTATTATGTTTTAACAATCATTATCTACTTTCCTTCTCAAAGATTATTGTTTTTTAGTGTTTTGGGTCCACATTTTCTCATATCCTGATATAGTCATTATTGTTATCACTTTGTATATCAATGCTTGCTTAGATTGTCACATAATTATCATTTTTTTGGCTCACTTTTGTTTCTTTGGGGTACAATTTCCTTTTTCTTTGAGCATATTCTTTAGGGGTTGTTTAAGCATAGGTCTATGAGTGGTAAAGCCCATTTCTCTTTGTTTGCATGGAAATTCCTTAATTATGCCCTTATGCTGGAATTATAACCTAGCTGGGTACAGAACTCTAGGTTGATATATATTCTTGTTCAGAATACTGAAGATATTATTCAATGAACTTATGCCCTCTATAGGTTGATGATAGGAATTTGCTATAAATTTAAATTTTTTATAGAAGGTAACCTGCCAAATCTGGTTACTTTTAAGTTCTTTCTCTTTGCCTCCGGCTTCACCACAATGTATCTAAATGTGGATGTTTTTATTTTCCTGTTTAATGACTCATTTTCTTACTTTAACTTGAAGATTCATATCTTTGCTCAATTTTGAAGTTTCAACCATTATCTCTTCAAATATTTCCTCTCACCTGTTATATATTCTCTGTTTCTGGAACTCCTGCTTAACATCTATCAGGACTTATTCTCTCCTTCATGCCTCATGACTTCTCTTTTATATTTTCCAACCCCTTTTCTCTCTGCTACATCTCAATATTTTGCTCATATTTATCTTATAGTTTACAAATTATCTATTCAATAGTTTCCAATTGTGTGAATTAAGCCATTTATTAAGCATTTATATTTATTCACTATATTTTTATTTCCTGTATTTCTTTTTTTAATTTTAATTATTGATATTAGAAAGAGAAAAACCTTGAAATGTTGTTCCTCCTATTTATGTGTTCATTTGTTCATTCTTGTATGTGTCCTGACCAAGGATCAAACCTACAACCTTGGCATATTGAGTCAACCCACTAACCAACTGAGCTACCTGTCCAGGGCCATTTCCTGTATTTTTGTTTGCTGTATTTTTCACGGTACCTGTTATTTTCTTCAATTGCATATTTCATGTTGATAGTTTAAAATACTTAAATTATAGTCTTTTTCAGGTTACTCTATTATCTGAAATTCAGCAGGGGGGCAGCGGAGGGTGTGTGTGAGTGTGTTAATTTCATTGTTTGTTGTATCTATTGGTGCTTAGCCATGTTGAATTGTGTCCATAAGTGTTTTGTGGTTTTGGAAACTGAATGCATCTTCAGTACTTCATCTATAGGAATCGCAATTCTTCTGCTAAGCACCCAAGGGTATTACTAGCACGGAACCAATTTTCCGTATTTGTGGGAAAGGAAGTCCCCCAATTCTTCTGCTAAGTACCCAAGGGTATTACTAGCATGGAACCAATTTTCTGTATTTGGGGAGAGGAAGTCCCCAAAGCACACTTGTAGTGTAAAATCAAACCTCAAGCCCACATGTGGTACAAGCGTAAGGTAACAATTTCTCAGCAATTGTCTTTTTAATCTGGAGCTCTTGCAGAGATAAGTTTACTATACTGATGAGCAAATGTTTTCCTGTTCTATTTTTTCACTGAAAATGTTCCTGTGAACCTTCAAGACTCCTGACTTTATGTGTGGTTCTAATTTTGCATATCTTGCCTCATGAAGGGCCAAGAGCTCATTTTATGACCTCAAATGGTATAAAATCCACCCTGTAGATTGCTGAATGTGAAAGCTCCCTCTTTTCAAGAGCCACAGCATCAATTCGTAGCTAATATTTTGGTTTTGCGTTCCCTCTTCATTTCCGGCACCTGGAGACTTTTTTTATTCTTATAAGCTCAGCAATGCATTTTGAGTTTTTCAATATATTGTGTCCAAAATTAATGTCTCGGTAGCTGTACTGTCTCCTATGTTTTTCCATTAAATTGGCAGAAGCAGGAGAGAACCATCTGCCTCAGTTCCGCTGGCCTGAATTTCCTCCTAACACCTGTAGCTGTGTCTGTGTCCTCAGTTCCTGCTCCATCTATGAGGCCAAATCTAATTCTATCCCTGGTCCCATTCTGGTCTGCCCCAAACCACTACATTGAATCAGGCCAGGCCACATCCCAGAATATAACTCAAGATGGACATGCAGCTTAGGGAGACAAAGAGGGTAAGTGAGAATGAGTTCCATGGTTATTGGAGCTTGGATCTGTTCTAGGGTGCAGGACAATTTTAAATCAAGCCAAAACCTAAGCATACCTTACCCTGAAAACACATTACACACATAAATTTTACAAGATGAACACCTTATTGCCCAGAGGAGCCCATGACAAACCACATCATAAGAAGAGAGAACCTCAACAGAGGAGCCTAGAGAACCTGGGGCTGCGAGGAGGGGAGGAAACAGCCCACCTAAGAAGCAGTTTCTGGGCATGGTTTGTGAAAGAAAGAATTTCAAACCCATTACCTGTGTCTCCATATTCTCCAAAGATATTGATGAAGACATCCGCATCTGTTCCTGCACCAATGACATCACCAGTGTACACCTTAATTTCATACCTGTTACCTGAGAAAGGGGTCAGAGAAAGCCTTAGTACATTAGGATCCTGAGGAGGGAAGAACAGAGGCCCCAAAGTAACTACCACACCATCCACCCTTCCCTCTATCAAGGCATGAATTGTCATGATCACTGTCAGTAACTGAGCAACAACCAAGTTGCCTGACACTGGTTCCAAACATTCCTTGCTAATACATAAGCATATCAGATCAACACATTGTACACCTTAACCTTATACAATGTTATATGCCAATTATAGCTCAGTAAAGCTGGAAAATAGTCAAATGGTCATTTTTAAATTGATTGCATAGCATAAATCAGAGGTAGAGTGGACTTCAGTTTTTATCTACTAACATGTTGCCTTGGGATGCATGAATCAGCCCAAATCCAAGGTACCCCAGCACATTTCTCCTGGATATTGAAATGCCTTTTACTGGGCCCCTTGCATCTGCTCTGCCTTCTCCAATATGTTCTCCATGCTTCATCACAGTGTAAAAATTCACTGGGGAAAATGGATTCTGTAAATGAAAATTGTCAAGGCTAAACCCAATGCAAAGACTAGAGGCACCAATAGTAGCCAGCAAATGCACACTTAGAAATTACCTCATTTAAAGACCTGTATCTGCTTCTTCCATCTTTGCTCCATTCCTTGAACACTCAAATGTCTCTGCCTTGGCCTTAGCCCCAGGGGTGTCCCCGAAGGCCACTGCTGAACAGCAGTCAGTCAGAAGGGGCACCAGGACTCCAGAGGGCACTGAGCACAGGGAAGCAGGAGAAAGGATGGGGGGTTGGGGGGCTGGAGAGCATTTGTGGAAGGAGTAGCAGACATTCTGAATCATTCCAGAAGGTGGAATTCAAATTAGCGGGTTGAATTATAAAGAAGGATATTTTAGCTCAAAAAAGCAACGTTTCTAGTGGCCAAGCCTATCCAACAAGCAATGGGATGCCCTTGGGAAGTGAGTTTCTCATCCCTTAAGACACATAGGCAGTTATCAGGTGCCAAGCACACGGGTGGACAGCCATCTGTCGGAGACGCTGTGGAGAACTCGCCAGAGGTGAGAGAATGTGAGAACACTAAGGGTCCTTTTCACTCTGCAATTCCACATCGTTTGGCCAGGAAAGGGAGTCCTGCAGACTGTGCAGGGAAGCCAGGAGATGAAGGAAGCATCTCAGAAGATGGGGGAGCTACCCAAGGCCATGCCAGATGAGGCCTGGGAAGCAGGAGCCCACGCAGGGTTTTGGGAACACACAGCATCCCTGTGCTGGGCCAGTGCCCACAAGCAGAGTGTCAGGGCCAAAGTGAGGCAACAAGGAGGCAGCCAAGGGTCAGGGATCCAGAGAACAGACAGCACTGGGGTGGGAAGGAGCTTCCAGGACTTTCTGGCTGAGGCTGTGCCCAGGGATCGGGAAGCCAGGGGAACGCAGTGCAGGAGGAAGTCAAGTCAGGCACACGGGCGGACAGCCTTCAAACCTCTGAGAACTTTCTATGGCAAAATGGGGTCCTAGGGCCCCATGCAGTTGGCTGAGTACAGAGCAGGATCCTGTATGTCAGATGACCTTCAATCACACTAGGGGAAGGGGGATGCCACACCTCATAGCTGCTCTTTAAAGGGTCCCATAGCGTGACAATGAGGCTGATGAGATTACTGCTCTTCCTCCTTTTTTTTTTTTTACATTTCCTCTTCAAGCAGAACCCCAGACTATCTGACTATTTGATTTGCCATTTTCCCAAAAAAGGCCTAGGGCCCTGTGCCAACCCTAAATTGTAATTAAGTGCATATATCGATGAAAGAGCAAGCTGAATAAAATAGGGCTCCCTTCTCTCCGTTGGCAAACTGTCAGCACAGTGCATCAAACCCTGCTCCCCAAGGGTCCTGTGAGAGCCCCATGGTTTCCTGTGACCAGCATCTTACTGAGCACAATCCAGTTGCAAGTGGATTTTGATAGGTTGAGTCCACCCCTTAATCTGATGATCAGTGAGAGGGTAAAATGCCCACCTATGAAAACTGGCTGCCCTCCTGGTAACAGGAACTGGTAATAACACAGGGAGAGGTGAAGGGCTTATGAAAATCTCTGCCCTGCCCTGAGGCCAGAAAGGAGAAAGATGATAAGAAACAAAGGTTGAAAGAGAATGGGCAGGGCTGACCCCCCTTCTGGGGCAAATCATACTGAACATTCACACAGGCCTTGCAGCTCGCAGGGCACTAGCATGTCCTTGAAGTCATCTGATCCCCACAATAGCCACCTGACACAGGAGGGGCACGTCCTGTTGATATTCTCATTTACAGATGAGAAAACTGAATCTCAGAGGGCAAGGTGGCATGCCCGAGGTCACACAACAGCTAAATGATGCAAGAGGGGATCAAGGCCAGGTCTCTGGTCTCCACATCCAGGGCTCTTTCTGGGACATTCCTGGCCTCTTGTGCTCTCTGCCAGGGGCCGGCAAACTTTTCCTGTAAAGTGCCAAGTTGTCAATACTGTAGGCTGTACAAGCCATGTGGTCTCTGCCTCAACTACTCAATTCTACCACTGTATCACTAAGGCAGCCATGCACAATCTACGTAAAGGCACACGGGCGTGGCTGTGTCCCAATAAAACCTTACGGACACAGACATTTAAGTTTCATATAACTTTCCTGTGTCGTGAAATATTCTTTTTTTAAAATATATTTTATTGATTTTTTACAGAGAGAAAGGGAGAGGGATAGAGAGCCAGAAACATTGATGAGAGAGAAACATTGATCAGCTGCCTCCCGCATGCCCCCACTGGGGATGTGCCCGCAACCAAGGTACATGCCCTTGACCGGAATCGAACCTGGGACCCTTCAGTCCACAGGCTGATGCTCTATCCACTGAGCCAAACCGGTTCTGGCAGAAATATTGTTCTTGTGTTGATTTTTTTTCAACCTCTTAAAAATGTAAAAACCTTTCTTAGCTCGAGGTCCACACGGACAGGTGGCAGGCGGTGCTTGGCCCACAGGCCATTGTTGTCAGTCCCTGCCCTGAGCTCTCCTGTGCTCTCAGCATCGGTCTGTGTGTTTCTAGGTGGAGGACTGTGGGCAACTCAGCACTCTGGGGCCTGGAGCGGGAGCAGAGCTGCCTGGTGCTGGCCTGGTCAGCTGCTGGTTGCAGGATAATCACGGCACATCCTAACCACGAGCTAAGCAGCTCAAGGCTCCAAAGGATGGAGAACTATTGCCCTTTCTCAGAGGTGGAGGAGGTGAGAAGGAGCATGTCCAGAGCCTAGTGTGGGCAGGCGGGGCCAGCTGTCCCTGCCTCCACGATGCTGTGTGCCTGAGCTGAGCCTGAAGTTCCTTGAGTCCAGTGAGAAGCCGGCACGGGTTGGACTTTCCTGAAGGTGGGGACAGATGGAAACACCAGTTCTGCAATGTTAGGCATTGTGCCTTCAACTCATTGCCTAACTGAGAGCAAGCAAGGAGCAGAGCTGGGAAGAAGGGAGAGATCAAGTTGGAGGAGGAGCTAGCAAGGCATTCATCACCCTGAGCGAGCTTGGGAGGAGGAGGGCCTAGTGATGGAGCTCGATGGAGTGATCGAGCCAAGGTTGGCCCATGGTTTACACATCTGGCACATCATCTGTCAGGAAACTCCCAGCACTGAGTTTTCTCTGGCCTGTCAGCAGGACCAGCAGTAGCCCACACAGTGCCTCTGTGCAGATGAGAAAAAAGGATCCCTTCCTCAAGACACACTGCTGCCATCTGTTGGATAATTGTCATAAGAAATGCAAAAATCTACAACTGTGTTCTCACAGAGACACACTGGGGCAGCGCTCAGCCAGCACAACCCAACCGGCAACCCCACCTTCCAGGCAGTAGCCTTCTTCCACTAAAGCCAATGTGAGCTCCGAGAGGCCAAGCTAAGTTGAGCATTGATCTGAAAAGGATACAGTAAGGACTATAGACCGGGGATTCAGTTAATCACATGGTGCCTTCCAAAAATCAGAGCTGGGCTGAGCTGGCAGAGTTAGTTGCAGCCTAAAGACAGGTTGCTTGCCTCAGGCCGCAGCAGAGGGTGGTCTGTCCTTGTTGCCCAGTGGGAGTGGGGGGGACGACACATGCCCAGCATCGCCCTCTTTCTTTCTTTCCTCTGCTGGCCCCATGGCAGAGGCCCAGGCTGCTCCCATCAAACGGGAAATCTGTCTCCTGCAGGCCGGCCGGAAGCTGCCTACATGACTTCCAGAAAAGGCAGGCAACGGCAGGCCCGAGCTGCCTCCTGCGTCTGGTGCGCCAGCCGCCCCCACGGCCTCCCCTGCACTGTCTGGAACAGTTGGCACACGGCAGTGACAAGATCCATCTCCATAGAACCACTGTGGGCGCGGGGGAGGCACAGTCACGGGGGCTGGAAGCCCCCATCCTGGTACCGTGTGCACACTGAGCCAGCCAAGCTGCTCATCATGTTCATGACAACAGAAGCCAAGCAAATGCTCTGTAACGAAGCCTCCATCCCGCCTGCCCAGGAAGGGACCATCCCACACCCACCAGCATTTGCGCCTCAGAGAAAGAAGCTCACGTGGCCAGGGCTTTTTTAGGAAGCAGAGAATCATGAATGAACTGGTGGTGAACTGACTCACGGAGTTTTTTCCCCTTGCCTTTCACCCGTTCTCAGGCCCCGTGTGATTAGACCCTGGCCTTGTTTCTTTGGGCAGGTGAGGGGTGGGGAGTGGGTCGGAAGGAGGATGACTGGACTTTATTTTACACCCCCTCAAATCTGCAATGGCTCACACCCTGACACCCCTCACTTCGGCTCACTGAGAGCCAGATGTAAAGAAGTGAGATATCATAGGCGCTAGGCGGAAGGAGAGAAATTCAGTGGGGAGACTACCCAGGTCAACCCGGGTATGGAGAGGACGTGGTCAGCGGACCCACGGATGAGCAGCAATGCTACATGCCAGGAGCTGGGGCACAGCCACTGACCAACAGCCCTTCCTCCATGCTGCCCCCAAAGGTTTCCTCTCTTCCCTCAGGTCAGAGGCCCAATCTCTCAGCCAGATTCAGCCCATTCTTCAAATAGGACTGGAACATTTCTGCTTTCTCAGCCTGGCTGCCCTTGCACACACACCCACTTATCAAAATAATAATAAGAGCCTCTGATGGTTGCTGAGGACCTACTATGGGCCAGTCACACCTACTATCTCATTTAATCCTCAGCATGACAGACCCAAATGCTGCTAATGTCACCATTTACTGATGAGGCAATGAAAGCAGAAGGTTAAGAAAGTTAACCAAGTCCCCATGGTTAGAAAGGGTGAAGCCCAGATTTGGACTCAAGGGACTGGACAAGAAGGTGCTCTCTTTCAACCGAAGGACTTGTATGCATGCATATGAGCATAACCAATGGACATAAGACACTGGGGGGTAGGGGAAGCCGGGGTATTGTCAAGGGTGGGGAAAAAAAAGGACACATATGTAATACCCTTTGTAATGCTTTAAGCAATAAAAAATGAAAAATAAAAAATAAATAAAAAGGAAGGTGCTCTCTTAGTTGTCATTTCACCCCTCCCTGGTGTGGTCTGGGTCTAGCTCGAACCTACTTTCCAAGCCTGCAGTGCCCCAAGCAGATGGGAACCCCTTCTGTGGCTCTCACTGGGCTCACTCTGGCTAACACTCAGAGCTCAGGGGAGAGGTCAAGTAGGAGACCATAGGTAGCTAGAATAGATACCAACAGCTGTATCAGGACCAAGGCAATGTTGGTATCATAAGTCCAGAATGTCATGCATACAAAAGCAGCACTGAGAAAGTGCTGTTTCCACAAATAGAAAAGCAAAAGTTATTATAAACACCCATTTGAAAATCAAAATAACCAAATATAGGGCAAATATACAATTTCATGCATCCCCCAAAGGTCCCTGCTGCTGGGTTAAAAGAGAGCATGGACTGTGAGATCCCCAGAGCCTGAGGCACAGTGAGCTGTGAGTTGGAGGGCCTATTCTCAGCTGTGTGAATGAGATACTGTGCCATCAGAGCCCTTAGTTCCCCAGGTGCTCTCATTCTCTTTGAAAGCCTAGCAAACTCCTTTTCAACCGTAAAGTCTTAGCTTGGGCATCACCTCCTGTATAAAGCCCTCCTGATTCCCCCTTCCTCTATGTTTCTATCAGCTTTCATTGGCCATCGCTCACTTAGAACATTCTATACCTTTGCACTGTGATTACTTGTTGGCCTACCTTTCTCCCCTTCATAATCTAGGCTACTGCACATTTACCCTGAGCACAGGGTCTGGTGCATAAAAGATTCCCAATAAACACCCACTGAATCACTGCATGACATTGGAGGAGCATGACCTGGTATCTTGAGCCAGGGTGACCAAGAGCAGGTCACTTAACTCAATGGGACTTGTGTTTTCTCCTCTATGACATGGATAAAATCCCTTTTGGTCCTGAAATTATCTGATACTCTTCCCTGGGGCCTCATTCAAAGCAGTTTTCTTCTTCCCACTCTTTCCGGAGATGATTTTCTGCATTGCTACGTGGGAGCAGATGGGGTGGGCGGGAAGCTGCTGTGAAGTTCAGAGGAGGAGAGTGATGCGCGGCTGGCCCAGCTCTTCCCACCCTGAAGTCCTCATCACTGTGAGTCCACGGGCCCAGGACCACCTCGTAGGGTTCTAAGAAACAGTTACTCCTAACAGCACCTACAGCAACCAAAGCTCAGAAGGCCCTGGAGAACATGAGTTTTATTAAGGGTACATATCAAGGAAGGGAAGAGGATTGGGAAGAAAGGTGCTTCCCATAGGCTTCAACGGCAATCAAGGTCATGCGTCCATTCCCAGTTGTCTAGACAAGCCTGCCAGATTCTAGAGGCGGGTCCTGGCACTGAGTGGTTCCAAAGTCCTTTCTGATTCTGAGAGGACAGAATCCTGAGTCTGTGCATCTCAGAGTCAGAGCAAGCCTAAGAGCAGGAGAAGAAGACAAGGAAACATCAGAATAGCAACAAGAGCAACAGCCACCATGATATTTACTGAGCACTTACTCTGTGCCCACCGTGCACTAAGTCCTTTGTGTTAATCAGCTCAACCACTTTATGAGTGGAAATTCATGTTATCCTCATTTTACAGATGAGAAAATGGAGGCAAAGAGCTTAAGGCATGCTTGCACCACTGGTGGAGTGGCAGATTCAGGATTTGACCACAGAGAATAAGAGTCCAGAGACTGAGCTCATAGGTGGGAGGTATGCACTATGTAGAAGAATAGAAAGTAAAGGGGGGGCAGCATATCCATAGCATAAGGGAGGTCACCAAAAGCCAATCTCCTCTCGCCCTGTGGAGGAGGGCTAGTCCTGGGCCCATCTTTGTCATTTGGTTGTGAAGGTAAACACTCTACTAATCCTGAAAAGACACAAGAGGCCAACCAGAATGCCCAACTCTATAGAGGAAGAAACTACGGCTGGAGAGGAACTGAGATCTGCCCCAGGTCTCATCGCTATTGGGTGGGAAGCCCAGAACTAGAACTCGGGGTGTAGAGACTCATGTGCTTTGTGACCCAGAGAGTTATATGTTTTAATTAATGGTTTAATTACTCCCTGGTATTATCCAGTAGAAGCTGGGAGCAAGTCGGGCCTGTTGGCTTATTTGGCAGGACCCTCATGATGGAAGTTGTTTGCATCAATCACTCAGAATGCTTTCAATTTGCCATTGCTTTTGCACCATGCAGTCCTCTGGCAGGGCCGCAATTCACTGCAGGTAGCGCAATTTGCACAGGCCCTTAACACATTAATCACAACCCCTGTCTTGTCCCGTCCTTTCTTCAAATGCACCCTAGGCACTTGCCCAACATGGTCTTGCTAAGACCGGGAGCACATCTGGAGTTGTGTGATAATCACTGTATAGCACAGTGTGGGCTGCAGTGAAATTATAACCCAGTTACCTGATGAAATAACCATGCGTGGAAACAGTGATCGGGTTGGACAAATACAATCCCAATCCCCAGACTCCGGGCAGCTTACAGCCC
The DNA here is from genome assembly GCF_028538775.1 of Myotis yumanensis. Taxonomy (NCBI): domain Eukaryota; kingdom Metazoa; phylum Chordata; class Mammalia; order Chiroptera; family Vespertilionidae; genus Myotis; species Myotis yumanensis. The sequence continues at coordinate 82,074,130 of NW_027223758.1, forward strand.
CAGACTAGCTATACCGTCTGGTATAGTTCTCTTTCCTCCGACAACTAGCCCCTCAGTCTCTTTTGGAGCATGGCATAAAACAGGCTGCAGTCATATTTATTATTAATCCACCAAGGACAAATACTTCTTAGAAAAAAAACTTATTCCTAAGGAGGCCTAGTGAGCAGGTCCCAGCTGGCAGGGGAGGGAATGGGACCCACCACAAAGTGGGCCCTTAGGAGAGCAAGGGCCCACTCTGCTGTTGGCAGAGCCTGGCTCTGAAACACTGACGAGCTGTTGTGCCTGGACATTAACACCCCCGGGGTGTGAACAGCCCCAGGCCAGCTGGAACTTAGCTCTCCATTTCAGAGGCCTGTCTCATTGCCCAGAGCTTCCCTGAGCAATGTGGTGTGGGCTCATGAGTAAGCCACGTGATCATCTCAATGCTATTCAAGGTGAGAGAGTTGGAGGGTGGCACTGGGATGGGGACAATTACTTGGCCAGAGGCAGGGAATGATATCATATCGGCACTAAGAAGTCCACACAGAGTCTTCCAAAATAGGTCTAACCCACACTTTCCTACCACGTGACAGCCCCTAAACCTAACCCTAACCTAACCCTAACCCTAACCTAACGCTAAACCTAACCCTAATGCTACCCTAACCCTAACCCTAACCCTAACTCTACCTTAACCCTAACCCTAACTCTAAACCTACCCTAACCCTACACCCAATCCTAATCTTAACCCTACACCTAATCGTAACCCTAACCCTAACCCTAATCGATAACGCTAAACCAACCCTAACCTTAACCCTAACCCTAACCCTACTCTAACCCTAACCTAAACTCTAACCGTAACCCTAATCCTACCCTAAGCCTAACCCTAACCCTAGCCTAATCCTAACTCTACCCTAACCCTAAATCTAACCCTATCCCTAATCCTAACCCTAATGCTAATCCCTAATCTAACCCTAATCCCTAACCCTAACCCTGAAAAGTGGAGATAGTAATCAACCTTACCTCCTAGCGGTGCTCTGGATTTTAAATTAGATAGTAATTGCAAAATGTACACACATGGGACACAGACTACAGAAGTATTTTGTCTAAAGGACATGTAGCTAGTAAATGGCATTGTTGGGATTTGAACCTAAGACTCTATGACTTGCAATTTGGAGCTCTGAACCATGATGCCCTCTACCCTCTTTATGGGTGCCTGGTAGTAAGGCCATCTGTGCCCTCCACTGGACTGTGAGCACCTGGAGGGCAAGAACCATGTCCTCACCCCAGACCCAACCCCTAAGAGCAGCTCAGGGAGGCATCACCGACGGCAGCTGCTAGTGATGATGGGTCAGTTCAAGGCCTGAAGACTGTGTTTAGTCTCTGGACAGGGGTTGCCATCCGTGTGTAAATGCCAATGTAGCTACTCTCCTTTTCTGGGTTCTGGGTTGTCAAAAGGTGAACCATTCCATACAGGGTGGAAGAAATCCTCAGAACAAAGTCAGGTATTCATGGTAATGGAGGGAATGCCAAGAGGCAATGGCAGGAAGGAAATTTCACTAAACTTCTGGAGCAATTTGATAGCCAAGACTGTGTTCCCAGGGATAACCAATGTGGTTATGCTAATGTGGTTATGCTGAAAAAGTGCCTACCACCTTCCCCAGGCCCCATGAAGTGCCAGGACCCCTGATGCCCACACTAAGAGGGAGACAAGCACAGGGATGGCTGCTAACTCCCTGTGAGTGTGCACACATGTCTGAGATTCTTAGTCAGGAAGTGTGATGCCTGTACCAGTCCATTGAAATGTGGGGAGGAAGCCAGCCAGCCAAGACTGGGACACCCACTCCTGCTGACTCATTGGGGATAAGTCAGGAGAATCCAGGATTTTTTCTCCAGCAGCCTGAAGTCTTTGGCAAGAACTTAGGACTTGGGGTGCAGGCACCATATTCCTCTTTTCTTCTGGGTAAATAAGAGCCCTTTGATTGCAAAGTCAATATGGTATATTGCCACTGTTACAAAGAGTTAATGAAAATTTAGGATGTATTAAAAGAAGCAAGACATCAAGGAACCCTGAAGACAAAACAATCTTTAAAAAGAAGACCAAAGTTGAAGGTCTCACACATCTTAATTTTGAAACTTCCTATAAAGCTACAATAATCAAACAGCATGGGACTGGCATAAGGGCAGACAGTTAGACCAATGGAACAAAATGGAGAGCCCAGAAACAAACCCTCATGTATGTATGGTCAAATGACTTTCAACAAGGGTGCCTCTATTTTCTAATTCTTCTGTCATGATCAAATTTGTTTTTTATAATAAAAGATCAATAACATATCTTTTTTAAAAAAGAGAATAAATTTGCAAGTTGTTATGATAGGGATCAGGGGAACAAGTCAAGTGTTCAAGGTCAGCTGGGAGATGGGAGATCAGAGGTAGACAGAGAAACTGAGAGCTGAAGCCCATTGGGACAGAGGATATGTTTGTTTCTTCCCAGCTGGGTTGCAAGAGAGAGTGGAACTTGAAGACCAAGAGTAGATGCTGGAAGGCAGAATCTACGGGGTGTGTCAGTCTTCTGTTGTGACCACGGGAGTGTCACTTCTGGCTGCCACGTGCCTTTCCCTCCGGTGGCCCATGACTCTATGTGACCAGGATATTATGATGAATGTACCCACATGTGCTAGTCCTTTTTGGAAAAGTATGTTCAATAATAGGGTGAGGTGAGGAGGTCAGAGCTTTAAAGAACAAAGATGAGATAAAATGGGATATGGACTACAGTGTGTGTTTTTACATGCTTTGTTCCTGAGTCCTGTTGAGCTAATATGACTGAATTTAAGGCCTCTGGCCAGACATGCACTTGAAATAAGCTGTTTCACTCATGAAAATCAGGAGCCGGGGGCAGCATGATGGAACGCTGGAGGCAGCCAGTTCTGATTCCCATCCACCATGCCCTGACTGTAACGTGCCTTCCTTGACATCAGAAGGGAGGTAATGGAATAGGAAAGCAGGGAATGCTGACCTTGAACTCAGTTAACATAGATACCCGTTAACAGGAGTTGTTGAAACACAGGATGTGTTCAGGGCTGCTCCCGTCCACCCCTCTATCATGTCTCTAGGTCCTCTGACATTTCCCCACTTCCCATACAAGCTTGCTCTTGGGAAGGCCACAAGGAAGAGGTGGGGCTTCACCCAGGCCATAGACAACAGGAAGACCCTGGAGGGTGGCAAGGTGAGATGGGACTGCCCAGATGCATGACAGAGGCCTGGGTGAGCCCAGCCCTAGCAGGGAGGGACAGTGGGCGAACCAGCCTGGCACTGACCTGTGGGTATGTCCATGGGGTTGAAGCTAGCCAACAGGTCACGGCACCACTGGCGGTCACCTTCCACCTTGCTCAGCCAGCTGTTGCAGTTGAAGTAGTAACGGAGGTGAGGCCGCTTCGTGTCGGTCAGAATCACACGGTCTAGGTACCAGCTGGGGTGCAAGCCTGTGTTGTCATGCTCAATCCTGGGCAGAAGCACACACCCACACTGTCATGGCAGCACAGAGATGACTCCCGTTTCACGCTGGACTCCCAGTTGTTTACTCCAAGGAAAGGCTCAATCATTGTTGTTGGTACTTTACCTCTGGAACCCCAGTTTCCTCATCTACCAAGTGGGGATAACTTGCAAGATGCTTATTAATGATGTTCATAAGTCTAGACTGCCTCGGTCTGCCTCTAACTACTGTGCTAGTGTCTCTCAGAGCACATTTCCCAAGTTTGTGAAAAACTGCCTTAACTTGTCTTAACCCAGAGAATTGAACCTCTAATGGGAAAGTTTAGAAAACTGTGACTTGGGGTAGAAGGAAAAGAATCAGGCCTTTGGTCTCCCCTCAAATGACACCAGGTGAGTAATAACACCCAGAAAGTGTCAATAGTGAGGTGAGTTCCTAATCTACCTGCCTCCATCTCATGCCAGCCTGGCTGGGGGCCAAACTCTCACCTGATTTTGTAGATGAGGCCCACATTGTTGGTTCTCACCCGGAAGACATCGGTGTTGGCTTTCCCGAAGGCAGATTTGCTCCTGCAATGAACATGCACATAGCTTAGGTCAGGCGTGGCTCACAGGCCCGGGAGGAAAGCCGAGGGCTGGCAGCCCCTTCCTCCTCCACCGTCCCACTCCTGGATGTGCTACAAGCAACCGAGCCCATTCTGAGATTCCTTTCTGATGTGATTTGAAGAGGCCGGGGCAAGGCCGGTGAGTATTCATTCCTTGCTTTCACACCCAGGTTCTCAGGATACTTGTCATGTACCACTAAGGCAAGCACAGCGGGCAATATTAGCCCCATGTTACACTCAAGTAAACTGCTAGTTGATTGCAGAGTTGGGACCAGAACCTGGCTCTCCAAAGCCATGATCCAACGCCCTCCGGTTGCTCTGGGTTGGGACAGTGGGGGAGGAAGGAAGGCATGATGGATGCCGTGGTACTCTCAGGTCTGCAGGCCTCCTGGCCTCTCCTTTCTTGCCTTGCTCTTGCTGGGGAGAGTGGCAATGGCAGCCCCAAGTGGATGCAGACCTTGGGTGTGAGGCCATGGTCCTGCCATTCCAACAAGAAAGGAAACACAACCCAAATCAGCAACCAGGGAAGCAGGGCGGTGAGAAAAGGCATATCTGGCATCCTGCAGTTGGTGCCAGCAGAAGCAGGTACACCTGAGATGTTCCACAGTGAGGTGCTAGGCGAGTCCAGCCCGGGAGCATCCTAGATCCCATCAGCTTAGACACTGGAGGGCTGGAGCAGCCGCACCATGGAGTCCTCCAGGAACGAAAGCCTGAATTGCACGTGGATACCTGCTCTGTCTTCTGTGTGGGCCAGGACCCCTGCCGTTCCAGCCCAGCCTGCTCGCAGCTCTTCCTGCCCCACGGTGATGCCTCTGTGGGGCTGAGAGCTGTAGACCTCCCTCGGAGCTCCTAGCCAGGGATCTTGCATCGCACAGCCCGTGGGAAAAGAAAGGCCCAGACACATATGCCTGTTTATTGCCATCAATATGTTTCCAAATGAAGAGAGATGTCAAGGGTCTTCTCCCCAAGGCAACAAGGCTCCAGCTCTCTCAGTAACAAAAGGCTTTTAAGGTTCTACAGACTCAGAAGCTGTAACTCTGAAAATAGACCCGCTTTGGCAAGCACTCTGCCCTGGGTGAAGTCTCCTTCTGGTGGTGTGCACAGCATGAGACCCAGTCCCACGGCCCCCCTAAAGCAGTGCAGAGCTCATGAAACCAGGTGACTGTAGACACTGAGGCGAACTGTCAGGGGAAAGAGGCCCCAGAGGTGCCTCTGGGCACAGAGGGGAGGGGACGAGAGTGGCCAACCCTTCTCGGTTTCACTGGAGAGCAAGGTCCCACTCCCAGGCCCGCTGAATGTCCCTGTCAGGTTCTCACATCCAAGGGTAAATAACAGCGCACCTGTGCTTTGTTTCAGAGTCAAAGTGGTGGTTAAATGACTTGGAAAACACATGAACATCAACCCTGTGCATCAGAATAATGTGAATAGAAACAAAGGAACGAATAAGAGGCATTTTCTGTTTCTACATATGAGATACCCCCCCCCCCGAAAAAAGGGGATTTTTAGAATAAATAGACAAGTCTTTACCTCAAATAAATACCCTACAAAACAGTCATCCTGGGGAGCAATAGGATGGAATATTATGCAGCCACTGAAAATTCTGTTATAAAAGAAGATTTCATGAAACAGAGACAAGTTTATGGTAGAGGTTTTAAAAAGGGAGGCAGGTTAAAATCCAATGTACAAACAGAACAACAATACACAGGACACCGATTTCATTTAAAAACAATGAAGACTGGGAGATTCCTACAGAAACATGTCTAGATGGAAAGACTATGATGAAGTGTTGGTTATTTGCTTATTATGTATCCTGGCCTGTATATATTTTTTAGTTTTCTGAAGGGAGCATGTCTTGGGTTTGCAGTGATGAGGAAAGCACAGCCCCAGTCCCAGCAGCCCCCTCTCCCTGGCCCGCAGCTGCCTGTGGCGAAGTCTTCGGAATGAGCATGAGGGGTGCTGGCTTCCTGCACTCAGGGTGCGTGGATTTGGGAAACGGCCAAGGCCAATGTTTAGAGGAAGAGGAGGCTGACTTGGAAAGGGAAAGAGGAGGTGTGGGTTTGGAAGGAAAGCAGCCGGCTTTCTGGGGTACCTCCAACAAGCGTTCCGGAAGAGGGGCTCTCACAGCTGCACTCCATAAGGGGGGCTCCGCGCCTTCAGAAAGGCCCCGTACACTGACCCTGGGGAGTGTGGGTTCACATCCCAGCGTGTTAAATGCTTGGCCATGGTGCTTTCTAATCACTCGGCAAACAAATTTTAGAAAACAAGATGGAAGAAGGGAGACCAGGGCAGAGAGATCGAGGATGGGCCTCTCGGGACCACGCTGCAGCCGTCCAGGGGACCATGGAAACAAAGCAATGGTCTGCGGTGTCTATGAGATGGAGACCAACATCATCTTGGCAAACAAGAGGAAGGCCTTCTGCATCGCTGACTCTCTCTCCTTCGAGGAGGGGGAGGAAAGGATTCCGGCAGGGCCACACAGACTCCCTTCTCTCAGGAAGGGGCCTGGATAATCCCTAATAAGGCCCAATCTCAACCCACTGGGGGTCAGATTCCAGGATCCGCACTTCTGGTGAGTCAAAATGCTAGTGCCTGTGGGTTTCAGAAAACCGACTGGGGTGGGATGGAAACAGCAAAGGACAGGGTTCCCTGGTCAAAGGAAACAGGAAACACTTCGTCGTGCCTTCTGCTGGAGACTGCGGCTTCTCTGTGGCTCCTGGTCGATCTGAAAATGAAGGCTAATGCAGAACACACACCCCTTCCCAGGGCCCCCACCCAGGGGAGCCTTTACAGGCCCACAAGGCATTTTAGCTGCCAACCAGGCAGGGCCAGCGGGCTGAAATGCCAGGTATTCTCGGACACTCTCAAAGGGTGAATTCTCAACAGGAGAACTGTGTTCCAGAAGATACATGAGATCCCATCCTTTTGCCATACTCTGAACACGTGACCCAGTGTTGGGGTGGTCCTGGGTGATGGTGAAGGGAACCCCCAGGCCATGGTTGTTGGCACTTAACCAGTGTGGGGGTCGGGGTGAAGGTCAGCTTATGGGGGAATCGAAATGAACATGTCACAGCCTTTGCCACCAACAGGCACCGAAGTTCTTCTTGCAATAGGAATTATTTTATGTTGAGGGGGAAAAATCCTGATAAGCCATTTGGGAGTTGGAAGGGGAAAAATCTTGGGGCCTCGGACAAAAAGCACAGAGAGAGCAGAAACTGAGGGGAGAGAGAGAAGGACATGGGAGAAGCGACAGAGAAAGACAGAGTGAGACACGTGGCTGGAGCTGTGGAGAAAGGGGTCAGGGAGGAATCCCAGGAAAGGTGGTGGCTTACTTTCAAGTCTAAGGGGCCTGCTATTCCGTTTTAAGATATTTACCTCGCTGCGGTGTGAACTCTCTCTGGTGCCCCCAGCTATCACTGAAATCTGAAATCTGGTACACTGCAAATTGCCTGTAGAGTGTGTGTGAGAGAGAGAGAGAGAGAGAGCCCTGTTCCAGCTGACACGCAGCTTTGTTTTGGGATGGCACTGCACAGTGAGGAGGGAACAGCACAGATAGTGAGATGAGAGATTTGGGGGCCGGTGGGCATTCTGAGCAGGCCACAGGGACGGGTCGGGGTGAGGGTGGGCTGAGCTAACTGCAGCTATGCCTCACGGAGCACGGTGACCCCGCGACCTCTGCAGCTGGGTTACACGGGGACCTGGACCTAGAATTCCCCGGAAAGCCGTGCTCCCTCCCGGACCCGAATGGAAAGGGCCCTGGTGAGGATTGTGTCTATACAATTCTCTCGGTAGACTGTCTCGGGTCCTGCAGCGGCCAGCCTCCCGTCTCCTCCTTCCCCATGTACCTGCTCACCGGGGTCAGATTAATCTGTCTTGGACACAGAGTAAGTTGAACCTTCACTGATCAGCTTTCAAGCAAGACCTTTGCAGTCTGGTCCTCCCTGCCTTTCTGACCTGCCTCCTCTCTGCCCTCACGTAGCCAGTAGGTTCCCTCCCAGCTCCCACAGGCCTGCAGTGCCCCTGAAGCCACTATACCTTTGCAAGGTATTCCCCCTTCTAAAGTACCTTCTCTCCATTCCTCTCTTATCTGAGTCCTTTCCGCCATGTGAGGCCCAGAGGGCGTATCCTCCCCTGCAAAGTCCCGCTCTAGCCCTGCTGATCCCACATCATTCACTGAGCTCTGACTATTGGCAAAGAACTGGGATAGACATGGGAGGCACAAAGCAGACCTCTCCTCATCCTCCCGCTCCACCTGGCATCTCTCTACACATCACCTCCTGCCGCTCCAGGGCACACAGCTGATAGTGTAAAACATGTCCACAGCCCTGAAGCCTCCGCTCCCCATGGGCCCAGCAGAGCCCTCGGGACCAGCCAGACTGGAGTCCTGGCCAGACCTGTGCTCCTGCTTCCCTCCCTGGAGCGCGATGCAGACACAGAGGGACCCTGTCAGCAGACTGCGGGGTGACTGGGGGTGGGGTGGGTTGTTGATTCCTATTGTGGGGCGAGTGGGAGAGGCTGGTGCCTCCATGAGGTGTCAGCAGAGCCTGGAGACTCCTGGCCCTGCCGGCTCATTCCTGCTCTAGACCCCTTTCCCAGGATGCGGGCTGCCCTTCCCCACTCAGATGCCCAGGGACAAAGCTTCACACTGGGTTATGGAAGGTGACCTGGGGGCCATTCCCGAGAGGGTATTTTGACAAATGAAAAAGGTGAGGGGGGAGAGTCTGAGGATGCTGGATGCACGAAAGCAGGAAAGACAGTGAGGAGCCACCAGAAAGAAAGAAAATGGTTCTTTCCGTTTAAAAAAGACAGGGTGGGAACTCTAAAACCAAGGTGGTCAAATCCCCAAGGTCTAGTCGCTTCTCCCTAGAGGAGTGGCCTCTGGGAGGTCGCATGGCAAAGAGGATGGGCATTTCATGTCTTCTCTTTACCGTGCCCACGACACTGGAGGGAAAGGCTCCACAAGCGAGTCACTCTGCAGTGTAAGCAGTGCAAGGAGGCGGGTACCCTGTTCTGCAGAAACAAAGTAGGATGTTATGCCAGCCTCGACACTGCACCTTCACACCACAGCCCACATTCAGGGCAAGCATGTGACACGGGGCCTCATCAGTCTGCTAAGCCCAGAACGCGGGGATGTCCTGGATTGTGGACCCAACCCCTCCACAGCTTCCCCTGCCGCCCCTGGGGGTGCCAAGCCATTAACCCCAGAGGTCAAACCTGGAGCCCAGGAGGCCTCCCGCATTCCTGCCAGGGCCACCAGGCCATGTGCTCAGGGAAAATGTCGACATGACTTAGTGCTGCTCCCTGCTCCTCTCTAGGCCTTAGTTTCCCCATGAATGGTTGAGTTAGATTTGGTGGTTTTAAAATTCCTCTTGGCTATGGAGCTCTTGGAACAAATAGAATCTGACTCAGATTCTCAGTAAAACAACCATAAGTTGAGCTACTCCGGCGGAAGGAAGAATGGGGTGGGCTCAGGACCAGATGATCAGTCCCCTGTGCCATTCAGCACAGATTGAATGCCAGCTGCCCAGACCATCCGCAAGGCCCCTAGACATCTCTGGAATTCAGTGATTCTGCTAAGTGTTACTGCGTATATCTGTATACGCATGTGTGTGGTGGGGGAAAGGATTGAAGAGAAGAGAGAGCAGCCCCTGCTCTCAATGGGTTACAATAAAATGGGAGACACTGGTGTGAGTGCGCACACACACATACACACACATAAGCACATCTGCACAAACACACACACGAGTAATGCAGGCAGGTTTAATACGCTGTGGGTCCCTGGGTGCATAGCATTGAAGCTCATGGCTCTCTCATATGCATGATCTTGTCTCCTCTTCCCAAAGGTCCTATGAGTTTTGTAAAAAGGGGATTATTAATTCCAGATGTTGTATGAGGAAGCCAAGTCCTCGGATGCAAGAGATTTGGCCAAAGTTACATGGCAACTAAGTGGTAAAGCTGGACCTAGACCCAGGCTACTTGACCCCAAGTGTTATCCTCCCACATCAAGGAACAGCTCGTATGGATTCATGGGCATTCTGAGATTCAAAATGGGCATATTCTGCACATAAAAATCAGGAGAGGAACTGAGGAAGGTTGACAGGAAATCGCTGGGAGAGACCTGGCTGTGGTTAGCAGAGGCCCCTACCCCTTACTAGGCCTGTGGACACACGTCTTCTCCCCTGGGTTCCAACCGGCCCAGGACCCAGGTTGAGTTGGTACTCACTTGCTGGTGAGATGGAGCTTGGGAGAGAGCCCATTCTCTCCGAAAATGGTGATGAAGACATTGGCGTCTGTCCCTGCACCACGAACATCCCCCGTGGCTGTGACCACCTCATACACTGGAGGAGGAAAGGAGAAGACAGATGGCAGGCTCAGAAAAACACCATGAGTCTCATGTGGGCTTGGAGAAGCCATCGATCCTGCCAGCCCTGCAGGGGATGCCCAGCCACAAAGGACTCTGTGAACTCCTGCTACCACCTGCAATCTCCTGAGCCACAGTCAGACCCACAGCAAGTCCTACTGTGAGACCAAAACCTCCCGCTTAATGCTGCACACTCATCCGACAGGAAAGGCCGGGGGCAAGTCCAGGTCACACACTATACAGCGTCAGTACCAGAGTCCGGTCCAAGGCCTCCAGATGCCCAGCCTGTGCTCTTTCCAGCCCAGCACATGGATGTCCTCCTAGACACGATCTTCAGGGCCTATATCTAGCTCTTACCTTCCTCTTTGCCCTCTGCACAGCCCTCACCTCCCATGACCTCCTGGGCATTGTCATTAACCTCAGGATACTACTCTGTACCAGAATGGCTACAATGAAAAAGGCTGACAATGCTCAGTATTGGCAAGAATGTGGAGCCATTGCACCCTCAGACATTACCAGTAAGAGTGTAAATTGTTACAAGCCCTGGTAACTAAACACCATGTCCACCTTATGACCCACTAGTTCTACTTCCAACTATAATTCTAAGAGAAATGAGTGCATGTGTCCATCAAAAGACATGTACAAGATCTGTAGCAACTTTGCTCATAATAGATAAAAACCGGAAATAACCCAAGAATCCATCAACAGTAGAAAGGTTAAATCAATGGTGATGCATTTATCAAATGTGATAGTACACAACAACAACAAAAAAACACAAACTACATAACATGTCACAACATGGATGAATCTCTCAGATATAATATTGAGTGAAAGAGAAGCTAGACACCAAAACAGTATACTGCACGATCCCGTTTATATGAAGTTCAAGAACAGAAAACACTAATCTGTGGTGATAGAATCAGGAAAGCTGTTACCGCTGGGAAGGAGAGTGAAGGAGCTTTCTGGAGGTTGGCTGTGCTCTGTGTCCTGTTCTGAATGTTGGTTACACAAGCATGCACAGATGTAAAAATGTGTCACGTTGCACCTTTGTGAGTTTTGTGCTGAAATATATATTATTTCTCAACCTTAAAAATTTTAACCAAAACATTAAAAATGTAGATAGCTGAAGAACTATCTTGTGGAAGACAAATATATTGTGGAAAACTCTTAAAGTCCCTTCATCCACACAAAGAACTGTCAGAGTCAGTTGCTCTTAGCACACGGCCTGGTAAGTGGGAGATGCCCAATAAGTAATTGCCTGGGTGGATGAATGAGATATGAACTCAATCAATGAAATGGATATGAACTATGAAACTAAGTGGACCAGTATTTAAATCCCAATTCTATTACTGGCTATGTGGTTTCAACCAAATTTCTTAGCCTCAACTTCCTCATCTCTAAAGTAGGGATAATTTCTCCCTTAAAAAGGTTATGTTAAGGATTAAATCAAAATAAAGTTTTCAATGGTCATTTTCCTTGACTTGGCATTTCCATTTCTGGGCCCTTATCTTGCAGACACTCTTCCACAGTTGGATGAAAGAAGTGCATTCCATAAGGAGTTGGACTTAATCATCATCACAATCATCACCACCATCATCATCTCCATTGTTGTCATCAGCAGCAGCAAGCACCTCCTCATCATCACTGCATCAGCTCATTCACCACTTTCCAAGGAGGCTGCCTTGGGAGATTGTATCCCAACATGTCTCTGGGCAACCCCTGTCTGGTTGTAGGAGAGGAGAAGCCCGGGGCTGGAGGCTTATGCAGGATGGCCTCTTGGGTCCCTTTGGGTCTCAGATTCTGCTGAGTCATTCTCTTCCCTTCATAGGCCCTGTCTCAGTCGGGCGATACACTGAGGTGCCTTCTCTGGTTTACCTGGCAAGAAGGTGCAGCATTTCAAAGCGGTTCCCATGCCCCCCAGGAGACTAAAAGGATAAGGCCCTGGGCCCGGAGAACTGCCTTCTCCACCCGGACCATAGCCTCTCTCCGGAAAAGCCAGAGACCCCATCTCCCGAGGCCACAGTGGCAGAATCCCCAGTCCCCACTGGGCATGGGACGAGAGGTCAGGCCTCCTCCCCACCACATCCCTTCACAGCCTGGTCAGATCAGGCCCTGTCTGAAGCAGCCCACACCGTGGAGACTGGGCTGGAACGTGGCTCTGGGGATGTGTACAACCTGAAGAGTTGGGCGCTGTGGCTCCAGTGCATTCTGTGCCACTAAGGCCGTGACCAAGGGCAGGTCACCTTGCCTCTCGAGCAGTGGGGGCCTCATGTAACACCTGCTCCATCTACGCCAAGGGTTGCAGCACAGGTGCATCTCCCATTCCTCCCTCAAAGCACCGGCCTGAGCTCCCAGGCACCGCGCTGCCCGCCCACCCTTGGCCTGCACCCTCACCTCGGGCCTTGTAGTACTCATGCTCCAGCTCGTCCTCGTTGTCCTCCGAGTCATAGTTCAGCAGCTCCTCCTCGTACAGCGCAATGAAGTCAATGTCTTTCTTCCTCCTCTTTTTCTTCTGGGGCATCATTTTGCCAGCTGCCCTTTCCTGGCACTTGCTGGCTCACTGTACCCACCTCCCTGCACCTCCTTGGACCCTCAACCCTCTCTCTCTATGCTCCTGTGCCCACGTCTGGTGGGGCCAGAGCCCACACTGGTGTACCCTGTGCCCACCGTGCTGCTCCCGTTCCCCTCACTTCTTTCGCCTCTGAGCCCTTCCTATCCCTGGCCCCTCTCTCTGCCACCCTCTGGCTGGCCACCTCCTCTTGCTCCTGCCCTGGGGTTTCTCCTTGGGCCTCATCATTTATTCATGGGGACTGAAAGCAGGCCATCCTCCTTCCTCCCAGCCCCTCCCATCAGCCCCCACTCTCCCCTTCATGGAGAATCAGGTGAAATCAAACCCTTAGCATCAGCTTCCCACCTGGCCTCCCAGCAAGGGGGCCCAGGGACTCTTCCAGAATCCCGCCCCCCAAAGGCAGGTGGTGGCCTCCCCCCGTGGAGATCCCCCTGGCCTCCCAGGTCTCAAAGGCCATGAATGACGTCCTCAGGCCTGAGACCTTCCTGAGGAGGGCAGGGCCCCAGATCAGCCAAGCTGCCAGGACTCAGAGGTATCCATGTCTCTCCATTATTCATGACCTCTGATCATCTTACGGAGCAGGCGAGGTTCTCACTGGCTTCTTCTTGTCTTTCTCTCTGCTTCCACCTCAAGACTGATGCCTCTGGAAGTGACCATTCAGCCAGGGGACACCTGCTGCTCTTCAGAGATGCTGCTCAGACCAGCACTCAGACCACCCACAAAGCACACACTGAGTTGTGAGTTACAGCATCACTAGACCCAAGCCAAGTTCTCTGGGGAAGCCCACCACCTCCTGGTGACCCACAGTGCCCGACGGGGCAGGCAAGACTAACCAGCATCTGTTTAACAAGAGCTCGCCGTGTGTCGTATTGCCCCCTGCACTCTCTCATGAAACAGGAAAAAACCCTCGGAGCCCACTGCGGTCGCCAAACCCACTCCACAGCCCCATGTGGGGGATGCTGAGTCAGAGCAAGACAACCAGCGCCCAGAGGCCACTCTCTACCCTGATCAGCAAGGAAAGTTTCCTTTAGGGTCGCTAGACTCCTCTTCCTTGCTTGTTCTACAGTATCAAGACTTTGTGAAGACACTTAATTAGGATTTTATTAAGATTTCTTACAACCCAAGTTGCAAGATTTCTATGTAATCCTGAAATACTAGGAATTTTCAATCCACTTGCAACTCTCATCCCTCTGTCCCGGCCGTGTGAGGCCGTCGGAGAGAACTGACCACCACCTCTTGGCCGTGTGGCCTGGACAAGGCCTGCCTCCCATCCATAGGGGCACTAATGACCCAGTAAAGCATACTGAGCCCTTGGGAAAATGCTCAGGAAGTGGCAGCCTCTGGGACACAGTCGGGGCTTAGCAAATGCTTATGACTCTAATGGGTATTTCTTCCTTATGTCAGATGGGGGCGGGGGGTGTTGGTTATTATCCCAGGTTGTTCCAGGAGCCCTCTTTCAGGTTCCATGTGCAAGGGCCCCTGTGTCCTCCTTCCTCAGAGACAGCCCACCACAGCACAAAGAGGCCACAGTGGACAGTCTGAAACATCTGCATCCTCCCAATTTCCAGGGAGGATGTCTTTAAGGGCGTGTTCACTTGTCGCCCTCCCCCTGCTTCTCCCAGCCATGAGCTCTCTGGGGGCAAGGACCACAGGCCAGGTTCAATGTAAGGGCCCCAGCACCTATAACACACCTGGCACACAGGCAGCCTCCATGTGCATTTGTTCCATGAATGAATGAATGAACAAACGAAGTGCAGAAAGATCTGATAAGCAGTCATAAGAAAGAGCTCACTGTGTCCACAAGGAAATGAAAAACACATTAGAAGGAATCAACAGTAGATTAGCAAACAGAGAAGAACAGATCAGGGATGTAGAAACAGACTAGTGGAAATCAACCAATCAGAATGGCAGAAAGAAAAACAAATTGTTTAAAAATTAGGATAGTTTAAGGGATCTCTGGGATCACATCAAGTGCTCAAACATTCACAGTATAGGGATTCCCAGAAGGAGGTGAAAGAGAGAAAGGAACAGGAACTTTATGTAAAGAAATGATGGCTGAAAACTTTCCTAACCAGAAGCAGAGTTCCAAACAAGATGACCCAAAGAGACATATTGTAGTTAAAGTGGTAAAAGTTAAAGATAAAGAAACAAGCTTGAGCCCAGCCAGTGTTGCTCAGTGGTTGAGCATTGACCCATGAACCAAGAGGTCACTGGTTTGATCCCAGGTCAGGGCACATGTCCAGATTGCAAGCTCAATCCCCAGTAGGGGGCGTGCAGGAGGCAGCTGATGGATGTTTCTCTCTCATGGATGCTTCTGTCTCTCTATCCCTCTCCCTTCCTCTCTCTAAAATCAATAAACATATATATATTTTTAAATGATTAAAAGGAAAAATGTATCAAACTCAACTCAAACTGCAACAGGTAGTTATGGGATACACAACACAAAACGATTTAAAATATGACATTAATAACATAAAAAATGAAGAAGGGAGTAAAAACGTCATCCTTATAGAATATATTCAAATTAAACAACTATCAGCTTAAAATAGACTGCTATCCATAATGATGTACATAAACCTCATGGTAACCACAAACCAAGAACCTACACAAGATATACAAAGAATAAAGAGAAAGGAACCCAAACCAAACACTAAAGAAAAACAACAACCCACAAAGGAAGAGAGAAGAATGGAATAGAGAACACCCATAAGAACAATTAAAAAATGGCTATATGTACATATTAATCAATAATTACTTTAAATGTAAATGAATTCAATGCTGCAATAAAGAGACATAGGGTGGCTGAATGGATTAAGGAACATGACCCATGTATATGCTGCTTGTGAGAGACTCACTTCAAATCAATAGACAATGCAGACTGAAAGTGATGGGATGGAAAAAGATATTCCATCCAAACAGAAATGAAAATAAAGAGTAGCAATGCTTATAATGGACAAAAAAAGGCTTTAAAAGTAAAAAAAAAAAAAAAAAAAAAAAAGGCAAAGAAGGACATTACATAGTTATAAAGGGTTCAATCCAAGAAGAGGATATATCATAAATATCTACACACCCAACATAGGAGTGCCTAAATATGTAAAGCAATTATTAGTGGACATAAGGAAGAAATCCACAGTAATACAATAACAATCTATATAATAAAAGCCTAAGCGACAATTATGGCGGAACAACCAGAATGACCGGTCACTATGATGTGCACTGACCACCAGGGGGCAGACGCTCAATGCAGGAGCTGCCCCCTGGTGGTCAGTGCACTCCCACAGGGGGAACGCTGCTCAGCCAGAAGCCGGGCTCATGGCTGGAGAGCGCTGTGGAGGTGGTGGGAGCCTCTCCCGTCTCCGTGGCAGCACTAAGGAGCAGTGAACAGACAGGCAGTAAGAAGTGAGGGATCCTGGACTGTGAGAGGGCTCAGGCCGGGCTGAGAGACTCCCCGCCCCGCCCCCCCGCCCCCCCCCCCCCCCCAGTGCATGAATTTTGTGCACCGGGCCTCTAATATTGTATAATAGGATGTGGAGAAAAGGAAGCCCTCTTACACTGTTGATGGGATTGTAAAATTAGTGCAGCCACAATTAAAACAGTATGGAGATTCCTTAAAAAATTAAAAATAGAGCTGCCATATGATCCAGCAATTCCACATCCAGAGATTTATCCCAAGAAAACAAAAACATAAATTTTAAAAGCAGCAGTACTAGTAATAGATAAAATATGAAAACAACACGGGTGTCCGCCAATAGATGACTGGATAAAGAAGATGTGGTTCATGTATACAATGGAATATTATTCAGCAATAAAAAAAAAAAGAATGAAGCCCTGGCCAGTGTGGTTGGAGAGTCATTCCATGCACTGAAGAGTTGCAGGTTTGATTCCCAGTCAGGGCACATACCCAGGATTCAGGTTTCATCCCCAGTCGGGGTGCATACAGGAAGCCAACCTGACCAACGTCTCTCTCACACATTGATGTTTCTCTCTTCCTTTTCCCTCCTTTCTCTCTAGATCAATAAAAAAACATATTCTTGGATGAGGATTTTTCAAAAAACAAAGTTTTGGCATTTGTAGCAACATGGATGGATCTAGAGGTATTATGCTAAGTAAAATAAGTCAGAGAAAGATGAATATCATATGATTTCATTAATATGTGGAATCTGAAAAAAATGAATAAATAAAACAAAACTGAAACATACCCATAGATATAGAGAACAAGCTAATGGTTGCCAAAGGGTAGGGTGTAGGAAATGAAAATTTAATAAAAAATGTTTCCACTCAATACACATAAAAAATGCATATAAAATGTATTAAAATAGCTAGGTTAAAAGAAAAGTTCACATAATGCAAAAAAATAAAAAATGAAAGAAATAAGTATTAAGACTATTAAGATATTCCCTACCCCCCACCTCCCAAAAATGCTGAGTCCCACCCTGGGTCCCACCCTGGGTCCCACCCCGAGATCCTTATCTCTTGGTCTGGGTGGAACCTTGGCACAGGGAGTTTTCAGGGCTCCCAGCTGATACGGGACTTCTGAGCAGCACGGGGCACTCACATCCCTGGGGCAGCTTTGTTCCTTGGAGCCACCCAGGCTCCCACCAGGAGCAGGCACTCTGCCCTTAAACAACTCAGCCAAGAAGATCAGCTTCGCCTCCTCCCCTGTTCTGCAAAGGGACAGCCCTAAAGTCAGCTCCAAGTCGGAATGAGGGATAGGAGTGAAGTTTAATTGTGGGTGACACACGCCCCCTGCTGGCATAATGCGGTTTGACCTCTGTTGTTAATTAAACATTTAGGTTTTTCGGGAGACTTTAATTATTGGGAAAAACTAGGGAAATAACCATTTTGCATGAGGATCCCTTTGAGAAAAAGTAAAATGAAGTATTCATTTTGCATGAGGGCCCATTCAGAGAAAAAAACAATAAAATGTTCATTAGAATGCTTTTTCAAAAGATTGAAATAAAAATATTTGTGCCCTGGCCGGTATGGTTCAGTTGGATGAGCTTCATCCATGTACCAAGAGGTCGCCAGTTTGATTCCTGGTCAGAGCATATTCCTGGGTTTGGGGCTCCATCCCCAGTAGGAGGTGTGCAGAGGGCAGCTATCAATGCTTCTCTCTCTCTCTCTCTCTCTCTCTCTCTCTCTCTCTTCCCCCCCTTCTCCTTTCCTCTCTCAAAAAAATCAATAAAAACATATTTTTAAAATATATTTATTAGAGATCCTCACGGCATTAGAACGTGACAATTAAGAGGATGGAGTCTCAGACAATAGCAGGTGTACCAGGGACGTGGGCAACTAGAGCTCCCATAGAGGCAGTGTAACCTGGTGCTGCCACTTTGGAAAAGAGCTTGGCCCTTTCTTATAAAGCTAACCAAGCACTTCCCACACGACCCAGAAATTCCTCTCCCGGGTACTGACCTACGAGAAATGAAAACGTATGTCCACACAAAATCTGCATGTGAGTGTTCAGAGAAGCTTTATTCCTAATGGGCAAAAACTGGAAGCAACTCAGGGGCCCATCAACTGGCCATCGTACTCGGCCGCAAAAGGAATGAAGTAGTGCTACATGCTCCCACGTGGATGAATGATGCCGTGTTCCCTTGTCACCCCTCTCCTAAAAGCAAATTACCCATTCCTCAGCCCCATTCACAAGTCCCCCCAAAGTCTGGTGCTGTCTACTACTCCAGCCGGGTCCCAGTCCCCAGCATCCCAGCCCCACCCCACCTGAGCACACTCCCCAAACGCTTTTGTTTCCTGATGGCCTTCATATTCGGGTCCACGTCCCCTTCTCTGACTGGCAGACTCCAAAGCGCAATCCAAGACCTGGTCACTGGTCATTCTGTAAAACCCGCCTCCCGTTTGCTCTGCCCTGGCTCCTGGCACACACCTCACTGTTTTGTAATCCCTTCTGTACCTGGCTCATTGATCAAGCAGGCCTGTGGCTGTGACACTTTTGCTGGGTAGGGGTGAGCCTTCCTGTGACACTGGGTAACATCTCACACGCACCCCTGGCTTTGCTGATCACCATAAGGCTCCTCTAAGTGACAAACACCGTCTCAAGTCAGCAGCTAGGACTGCGGAGTCTGCATGGCGGCCCACATCCAGTGAGTGTGAAACTCCGGCTTTTCTGTCCTCTCTCCAGCCAGGCTGAGCTGCCGCCTTAGGAGGGGCTGCCACCTTCTGTCTTGCTCACCTCCTCCCTCTCTTAGGAGCTGGTCTGACCCAGCCCCACTGCAGGGTTGGGCCTCATGGATGGGTAAGGCCCAGTCTTCCATGGACACCTCTGCAGGTTTGCTCCCAGGCTCCCCTCTGACCCTGTGCCCTGAGCAGGGCCATGGCCCTCCCTTGGGTAGACAGTCCCCAACCCCACCTCAGCTTCTGCCCAGCAGTGCGCCCTACAGACTCCTACTGCCAAGGAGGCCACCCTCACCAAAGAAAAATCCCTTCTTATTTTTATTGTTACTATTTTTAATCCTCACCCAAGGATATGTTTTTATTGATTTTAGAGAAAGAGAGGAAGGGAGAGAGAGAGAAACATTGATGTGAGAGAGAAACATTAATCAGAGATCAAACCCGAAACCTGGGTATATGCCCTCACTGGGAATGGAACCTGAGACCTTTTGGTGTATAGAATGATGCTCCAACCAACTGAGCCACACCAGCCAGTGTGAAAATCCCTTCTTACATGACCTCTGGCGGACACATCCCTACCAGCAGGACTCCATGGGAACTTTCCCAACTCAGTCGACTCTGCAACTCCGGCCCCTTGAGCTTTCCCAGGCAAGAGGGGGCGCCAGCGCTCAGTGTCCCAACTACATGCTCTCTGGGTGGCTCCATGGAAGCCCCTCCCACTAAGCCTGGGGTTGGAGAGGCAGCAATGAGCACCCCTTCACCCCTCTATCTTAAGGCTGGTTCTTTACATTGGACTTGCTTCCCCACAACTTGACCCCTGCCTGGCACCTGGTTACCCCTTCCTCACCCTTCAGCTGTCACCTCCATTGTCACTTCCCCAGGGGAATGCTCTTCTGGACTCAACCTCAGGTCAGCCACACGTGTGTGCTCCTTTCAGTCTATAGTTAAACATTGAGCTGTGACATGTTTTTATTACCTCTGTTCCTCTGGCCAGACTCTATGTCCCGTGAATGCAGAGGTAGCATGTGTATTCACAAAAAGTAGCCTGGCCCAAAGTAGGGGCTCAAGAAATACTTGTAGAGAAGAGGATATATAGACAACGGAATATCACAGTAATGAACAAAAAAAAGAAATCTTGCCATTTGTGACAACATGGATAGACCTAGAGGATACTATGCTAAGTGAAATAAGTCAGGCAGAGAAAGCCAAATACCACATGGTTTCACTGAAAAGTGGAATCTAAAAACAAAACAAACAACAAAAAGAGATTCATAGAAACAGAGACCAAAGGGATGCCAGAAGGGAGGGGGTGGAGGGATGGGGGGAAGGGGGGAAGGGAATATATAGTCTATAATATTGTGATAAGTTTACACGGTGACATGAGATTACTAAAATTAGTGAGGTGATCACTTTGTAGGGTCTAAAAGTGTCAAATTACTATATTGTGCACCTGAAACAAATACTGTATAACTAATATAATATTGTATACCAACTATACTTAAATTTAAAAATAAATACTTGTTGAATGAAGTGACAAGTGGTGAGCATCTGATAAGTGTTTATTAAGTAAATAAATGGACTACATTAAACTTCTGTCCCTCTGCTCATTGATTCATTCATTCAAAAATAGGTATTGAAGTCCTACTTCCGTGGCCCTCAGCCCTTTTTCTTACTATCACAGACTAGAATACAGAGCCCAGGTCCCAGGGCTGACCCTTGAATGATATCCTTAGGTTCCACAGTTGCTCACTCGAGTGTTTGGCATTTTATAAACTGTAATAAGGAAATGTTGAAAAGCCTTGTACCTGGCACTGAAGTTCCTGGGGGCAGAAGGTAAGCTGAGCTCCAGGCTCAGCAGGAGACCAAGGGCACAGAGAATGCTGAAGCTGCTCCCAAGAGAAAGTGCGGAACTGTGATCTCCACTGAGCCGGTGCTGGGGAGCTGAGAACTGGGAGGCAAAGGAGGGAGAGGACGAAGAGGAGGCAGCGACGGGCTGAGGCTGGGGCCGCATGGCATGTCCGAGTTGGGAGGTTGGCCAGTGGATGGGCAGACCAAGGACGTGTGACCCGGGGACTCACCATATTCCTGCTGGGGCTGCCCGTTTGGAAGTGGTTTCCATGTCTCTCCCATCTCCTCTCACACACTCTCGCCCACATCCTAAGATCATTCATATCAAAGGGCTGTGCTGAGGCAGGGGGATCATGAAAATGTCCCTGGGAATTTGCAGAAATCACAGGGAAGGCTTTGGACTTCCCCAAACTGCAGATACAAGGAAGCTAAGCCATCTCATCTACCTCTCCTAGGCCAGGCAGGCCCCAGCCACGGGCAGTTTGTGCATGAATTCAGATTCAAAAATATAGTCCTACTTTAAATAGGAGGTTGACATTGAAAGAACTTTAAAAAAAAAAAAAAAGAGGATAATTAATGCTCAGATGCCTTTGATGCAATTCTGGACCTAAGAGAGGCAGGACTGCATGCTGGGGTGGGTGGGGGCGGGTGGGGGTGGGGGGCTGTTTCCAGGTGGGAGCACATCCCAAGCCCCACCTGCTCTGCAGCCTCCAGCCCTCAGGAACCAGGGGCCCTTCCTCCTCCCATAGCAGCCTGTGGTCCTCGGTCATGACCTCCTGCTCCCGTGTACTGACAATTCAGCGCTCCCCCCCCAGCTTAGTCTGGATCTGGTCTCTGAGCCCTTCTGTGAGCTCACCTGTATCTCTGCTTCGATTGCCACCCCTGCCCAGAGTGGCTGTGCATGCTTCCCAAGACCAGGCACCTCCCAGTGACTGTGCTGTCTGTGTCAGGCCTCCTGTCCAGCCCAGTCCCCCAACACGTACACACACACAGCCAAGGCCAGAGCCCTTCTAGATGAATCATTTGCCTGGTTTTATTGGGTGGAAATTGAGGGCTTTTCAAACACAGTGACAGATACAAAGGACCCTGATTATGTTCTGAGGCATAAGTCACAGCGGACACTTCGAATCACTCAAGGACCACACACAAGTCGGGGTTATGCTGCAGGAGTTGGTAGGAGCCCCTGCTCCCAGGACAACATTTGCATAAAAACAAATAATGCTGCAGCCCCTCCAGACGCCTGGGAGGGCACAGAGCATTCCTTTCCAAGGCGGGGGAGGAGCAAGTCCACAGGGCAGAGGATTTTAAAGCATCGCTGCTGCTCCACGCCCAGGTCGAGTGTCTCCACATCCCAGCGAATGAACAGCATCTGTCTTTCTCATCTCCAATGCGAGAGGCTGCATGGGACACAGCGCGGTGTGGTGCGGGGCAGATGAGGCTGAGGAGCACATGAAGGTGTGAAGGTCACGTCCATGTGGCCACTTTCTCTTTAACATAGGAGGCCGCTCAGGGATGAGTTGATGCCACCACCTCTCAGGGACAAACTCCGCTGGCTGCCTTCACCTGAACCCCAAGGCAGGCAACTAACATCAAGCCTGGCTGAAGCCACGTGAGGGCAGTGGGCACATGGCTGCAACCCCCCCCCCCCCCCCAACCACCACCACCCTCACCCTGTTCCTCTGCTGACCTCACCGTCTGTCCCGGCTTCATTTGGGGGAGTGAGGTGGCAGGAGATTGACTCCTCTGTGCCATTGACAACCCATTGTATGCCCATTGAGTTAAAGGTTAGTTTTAGGTTAGTTAAAAAAAATACATATACATCTATTTCATAGCTCTTTGAAGAAGAGTATGGCTTTCTGAATGGGGGTGTAGACAGGTCCAGAAAGAGAATCTGTAAGCCACCAAGCCTAGCTGCACCCCTACAATGTGTGTGCAGAGTGTGGGAGTCCCAGGGAGAAACAGCTGTCCCCCAAAGCAACCTTGAGTGGAGGAGCTTGCTTAGAAGCCAGTCAGAGTGGGGGCCAAGGGTCCTGCTAGCTCCCTGGGGGCAGGCAGGAGCTGTGGCTTGGGACCCACCAGCCTCCTCCCACACAGCCACAGCACCCGGGAGCTGGCACCACAAGCCGAATGCCAACTCCCTCCACAGCCCCGCATTGCTCAGGCCTGTGGCCTCCAGGGACTCTCCAGTCGTCTGCCTCCCTTCCCACTCCCCCACCCCCAGGAAGGGCCACCCCATGCTGCTGGCTCTGGGTGCCCTGGGTGCCCAGGGTTTGGGAACTAGAGAGAAATGAATACCAAACAGGCCCCTCCATACAGACGCTGGGCAGGGCCTGAGGCCTGGACCAGACTCCAAATCAGCCTAACACCACAGGGAAGAAAGCAGAAGGGCCATGGGAGCTACAGCAGGACAAGGCCACCTCCCCCTGCCTCTTTGGAGCTTGGGCACACCACCAGCATTCCATTGCCAGCCCCGTGTGACCTGGGCACACTCCTGTTATGGTTCTGGGCCTGTCACCCTCTTCTCAGGAATACAGGGAGGCCCCCTGAGAAAAGGGATGGCGAAGGCGTTTAAAAAATAAAAGGTCTTAGCCAGTTTGGCTCAGTGGATAGAGCGTCGTCCTGCAGACTGAAGAGTCCCAGGTTCGATTCCAGTCAAGGGCCTGTACCTTGGTTGCAGGCTCCATTCCCGGCCCTGGATGAGGTGCATGTGGGAGGCAGCCGATCAATGCCTCTCTCTCATGGATGTTTCTCTCTCTGTCTCTCCCCCTCCCTTCCACTCTCTCTAAAAATTAATGGAAAAATATCCTCAGGTTAGGATTTAAGAAAAAAAAAAAGTAGAAATGTTCATTTATGGTGAGCATGTCAAACTCGTGGTCAGCGGGTGAGTTTGACATGCTTGATCTATGGGAACAAAAAAAAGTCATATTCTTCAATTCACAAATGAACCCAGGCCTGAGTCACTGCAGAGCCAGCTCTGGCCCCAGCCGAGGTCCTGACTCCCCTGCCCCCCTCCCACGTGCAACAAGGACACAGGTGGAAGCAGAGGCAGAAGGAGGCTGCCCTGGCCACGGCCACAGACCGTGGACCGGGGACCACACTGCAGGCTCCCCTGCAGGGAAGGTGCAGAAGCGTGTCTCCCCCGTCCCCTCCCTCTGTCTTGGGGGAGGGTAGCGGAGAGCATGGCAATGTCAGAGGGAACATGTAAGTCCCAGAGAGTTTGCACCATGGATAATGGCCTGCTTCACCTACCGAACTTCAAGATGGCGGAGGGCTAAGCTCTTAAGCACCAAGATTGCTATGAATGTGTTGTAGGTGTTTGGGGACGGAAATACTTATAAAGTGGACCAGAGGCTCCTTTCCCTTCTGATCCGCAGTGTGCTGAACCGTGTTGGAGGGTTTTCCTGTCTTGGCCTGACGTGGACATCTCAGGGTGAACAGATCTGAAATGCTTTGCTGCCCTTGCGGTGATTATGACATACTTGCCCCTCCCTGAACTATTTGCCCCTCCACTAGGCGGCCTCAGATCACTTGGGAGTTTCTGAGATGCAGAGTTTTGGTCTTTTCTATGCCGTTGCTATCCGGCGACTAGCTGCCACCTCTGCTATATCTAGCACCTCTTGCCACTCTCTTCGTCTGCTTGATCGTGAGACACCAGAACCAAGGTCACTGGAACTGAAGCGAAGATTAAAGCAGACGCCATGAGGGATTTGCTGTTAGCAAAACGTCTGGTCTTTGATGCAGAGCTTTATAGCGTGGATGCAGGGGCTCCAGATTAATTTTCCTTCAGAGTCCCCGGCTCCCTGCGGGCTGAGTGGTCCTGGGAAGCGAGGTGTGCTTGGACTTCGTTTCAATAAAATAGCAGTCATTTCCTCCTCTTACAACTTTGCGGCTGAATTCGGATCTTGGGCTGCCACAGGGATAGGGTTCACACTGGGACCGCACTGCTGGGCATCTTCTGAGGGAGGGGGAGGCTCGCCTCCAGTTGGAGGGAGGAGAGATCGAGGCAGAAAGCAGGTACTAACCAGCTGGTTTCACCTCTGAGCCTTTTCCAAAGGAAGGTGGGAAAGGCGGGGAGAGCACGATGCCAGTGGGTGTGAACCCCAGCCCGTGTCTGTGGGACCCACGTTTCCTCGTCACCACCTTCCACATTTGCTTTCCATGGTAGGGAGTGGGCAGAGCGCTGGGCCTGGCTTTGACCCCAGTGGGCAGGACCCCTGATGATTCTATTGTGCACACAAGGTTGAGAACCACAGTTCTAGAGCAAATAAAACGTTAACCCCAAAGCTGAGCAAGTCATTTAGTTGAAGGAAATAAGTTATTTGGTTGCCAAGGGAACCATCCCCCGACTGGAAAGCGTGCCCGTCACTGATTTCTGGCTTTTGTGCCAAGAGCTATGTTGTGGTAGTATATCTTTCTCTCTCTTTTTCTTTCTTTATTATTATTATTTTTTTAATGAAAAGACTACGCAGGGGAAATATCTAAAGACTTAGAAAAGGTGGGCAGGGCTGCCTCTCAGGACACTGGC
Source organism: Myotis yumanensis (assembly GCF_028538775.1). Classification (NCBI taxonomy): domain Eukaryota; kingdom Metazoa; phylum Chordata; class Mammalia; order Chiroptera; family Vespertilionidae; genus Myotis; species Myotis yumanensis. The sequence goes on from NW_027223758.1 coordinate 82,099,629, forward strand.
TGCCAGGACTGCTGAGCCCAGCTGGCGAAGCGAGACCAGGTCTGCTCTGACCCTCAGCAAAGGTGCCTGAGCGCCAGAAGCCAGGGACCCACCGAGGACCCAGAACAACTGCTCCAGGCAAAAACAAAAGCATAATCCTATTACAGGGGCACTGAGAACAGTCCACGTCACTTAAGAACAGCCCATATCTAAGTGATTCTGCAGGAAACAAGCCAGCCACAAAAGGACGGCTACTGTGTGATTCCACTTATATGAGGAACCTAGAGGGGTCAAAGCACAGACAGAAAGCAGACGGTGGTTACTGGGGCTGGGTAGAGGGGAATGGGGACTTGTCTTTTAAGAGGTGTCCAGTTTTGGTTTTGCAAGATGAAAAGCGCTCTGAATATGGGATGCACAACACTCTGAATATACTAACTGCACACTTTAAAATGATTAATTTTTAAGATGGTAAATTTATATGATGTGTGTTTTACCACAATTAAAAATGAGGTACATACACACACACACACACACACACACACACACACATAAAATCTCCGATAGTGTTATGGCCAAAACAGATTTCATAAATGTTAGAGATCCCTGAGCAGTTACTTTTCATTGCTAGTTTAATAGCGGGCTGTATATTATGTTTATATTTCTAGAAAACGCAGAAGTTGGGCTGTGTGCCAGAATTCTTGTTTGCTCTCTTTTCCTCACTTAAGACTGCAGTCTGAATGTCAAGCCACACACCAGCCCGCACCTACCAGCAGCAGAGCATCCTCTAGCGCCAGGACCACCTGGGATGTCATACAAGCTGATTCCCCGGCATCACCCCCACCTCCCCAGGTTCTGAGTACAGGGGTGGGGGTTTAACAAGCACCCAGGGGTTTCCATACAGGCGACCTACAGGCCACCATTGGAAGTACACACTGCTTTCTCAGGACACCTTACAGGATGTGATCAACCTCCACAGGACAACAGAAGGCACGCCCAGCCACCAGCACAGCCCTAGCTTGGCCTTGCCTGACCCTGCACCACAGCAGCCTCCTTGAGGAGGGTGCCCTGGTGGCAGGGAGAGGCAAGGTGAGTGCTGAGCTCAGAGCAGCACTTCCCCTCCTGCCAAGGACAGAGCCTCTGCAGTAGACATTTGCAAAGCTCAGCTCAGCTGTCTCAGGCCACTCGTTTTGGCGACACTATTGATAAATCCCTCATTACCAGCCTGTACCTCAGCACAGGGATATAAGATCCTGACAAATCTATTTGGTTTTGAGGAGGGAAGAAAAAGAAAAAGAAAGAAAGAAATGCCTTTCCCTGCTTTAGTTTAAACTAGAGAAAGAGGGTTGGTTAGCAGGCAAGAGGCAGATGAGCAGGATTATAATGTAAACAAAGAGGGGAGCTGAGACTGGGTGATGAGCCCACAAGCCACCACATCACAGATGTCCCGGCCTCCCGGGCCCCGAGCTCCAAGGACAGACGGGGGTGTCTACACAGCTCAGTGCTTCCTACATAGAAGGTACTAGGCAAAAAACAATCAACAGGGGCTCGCCTAAGCTGACAATTTTGAAGGGCATTACTCAGTTTATTAACTGGGTCTCCTGACCCCTGGAGCCCACTAGGTAACCAGAGGCCTCATTGCTGTAGCAAACAGCCGGCTCTGTGCCAGTGCAAGGGCACCAAGATGGGCCAAATTGGGAGGCTTCCCCTAGGGAAGGACAGACCCTGGGCCCAGGACACAGGATGCCCATGCCATGTGCTATGAGGATGTCCTAACAGAAGTCAGTGATGGTTGGGGCAGAAGCACAGAGGGGAGGATGCAGGGACCACAAAGTAACATCATCTGCAAAAGTGATAAAGGAGAGGACAGAGGGAGGCGGGGTGTGGGCCAATCCAGGCATTTCCAACAGCTATACAAAGCACAGCACCTGGAGGAGTACTAGCGGGGTGGGGAGCGGTGGCAGGAGGGTCTCTGGGAAGGGAGTGAGCCACCTGGGAACACGCCCTGCATGTCTGGGTAAGGAATCTGGACTATATGGTACAGGCAGGCAATGGATTCCACTAAAGATATTTCCAGAAGGTAATTCTCTGGAAGCAGAAGATCAGTGAGATGGGCCTGCGTTTAGGGCAGAAGGAATGCAAGTAGGGAATAAATTCAAGGGCTATTTATGAGTCAGAATTGACTTGATTGGAGAACAACTAGACACAGGTGGTGAAGGAGAAGGAAGAGCAAAGGGAGACCCAGGTTTGAGGTAGAGTGGCCATCGGTGCAGTAGAGCCATTCACTGAGGGATGACTGGGGAAGGGAGAAGAGAGAGGGAACCTGTGCTCACTGGTGTCTAGTTTGTGCCGGCACCATGCTAGGCATCGTGCAACACTATTTCACTTGACCCTTGTCACGGTTGAAGCTAGTGACCTGGCCTCGTTCATCTGAGCTTCCAGGGGCTTCAGCAGCTCCTCCAAAGTCACCCAGCTAGTAAATGGTAGAAGGTGATGTGGGGTCACAATTGCCCATTTAACTACACCAGTTGAGGACATATTGAGCTTTAGATGCCATGCAGGTACAGACGTTCAGGAGGCCATGGTGAGCATGTTTTTGATGCTCAGAGAGAGGACCAACCTGCAGGGAAGGGGGTTAAGATGCAAGGATGGAAGAGACGTGAGGCTGTGAACAGATGAGATTTCTGAAGGAATGTTCCCAAAAGGAGAAGAAAGCCCTGAAGTGGCATCACAGAAGATGAATCACAAAGGGGCCTGAGTGGGAGCATTTAGGGAGACAGGAGGCAAGTCAGGGGTGGGGGGAGAGTGGTTTGTGAGGAAACAAAGGAGGAGAAAACTCAAAGACCAGAGGCCACGCCTGTCACATGTCACATGGATGACGACAATGAGACCTGAGAAGCAGTCCCTGCTTCGGCAATTATCATCTTTCTCCCGCCAACCTTCAGAATTCAGGATGGACTTGGGCATGTCCTTCTCTCTTAGTAACTGTCCACAAGCCAGGAGATGCCAGCACTTAGCACGGCTCTTGTGTGTGCATGTAGGACTCTTGGTTCAGTGTCTGGACACATCCACCAGACCGCCACCTCCAGGACGGCAGCGGGTATGTTGTGCTCATCACTACCATAGTTCCCCAGCACCTGGCACAATGCCTGGCACAAAGTGAGTGCTCAATAAATATCGGTTGAATACCTGGCTGAAGCCAGTTCTATGCTTGCCCTCAATTGTCAGAAAGCACTGTCCCTGCCTCCTTCCCACGCCCTTACAAAGTCAAGGGCGCCAGGCTCTCTGCAGCCCCAGGTGACAAGCGGGCAGAGTTGCCGTGACAGCATTGCTCAGAGGCCGCATCTGACCTTGAGCCACCTTCCTTTTGGCTTGGCTAGGCACCAAGTCATTTACTTGTTTTTGCTGCCTTTCAACCCTGGGGCAATGGATTTAGCACAAAGGAAGCTGTGATTTTGTTTTGTCTGCGGAGCATCAATTTGCCCTAAATAAGAATGTAACTGGTAGTCTATACCGCAGGGTGGGAGAGGGACAAGGTTGAGAGGAACATGGTGGGGGTTCCGAGTCTATGCCCAGCTGTCTCTGAGCCTTTGAAAAACGTTTTTCCTACAAATACTGGCTGCAGGAGAAAGAGCATGACCTGGAAGGCAGGAAATGGGGTGAATCCCAGTTGAGGCACTAGCTGGCCATGTGGCCTTGGGCAAGTCACTCACCATGGTGTCATTTAATGTGTACCCTTCCTGGTCATCTCTGCTCACCTGCAAAATGTGGAGATGGCCTCAGCTCGCCTCCAGTGCCAGAGGGAGGGTGTGGGAAGGGAGGCCCCTATAAGCACAGACTGTCTTCCAGACCCAGGATCAGCCTCTCAGAGCAACGTGACCCTAGAGCAGGGTCCAGTACGTGCAGTGACATCTGGATCAGGATCCCTCTGGATGGGAAGTGGCTAAGGCTGAGGTTTGGAGCACAGACTTTGGGGTTCTACAGACCTGGGTGCAGTTTCCTCCACTGGGTGCCTGACCATGGGCCAGTCACTGAATTGTTTTTGAGCCTTAGTCTCCTCATCTTTCTAATGGGAATCTTCTAACCTAAGGGGGTCCTGTGATGCCTATAGGAAATCATGCAAATTAAGTGTTCAGTCTTGGGCCTGAGAATGAGCACAGTAAATCTTAGATGGTACAATCATAAATATTTATGGCTTAGACCTCATACATCATGAATGTCTCAAAAAAAATTTAGGGATTATAGAGACCCTAGAGATCAAAGCCTCTAGTTGTTTATGAGGACACTGAGACCATAAGGGAGAGGAAGAGACTTGCCTTGAAACCTATGGGCGGGAATAGGGCCATGAGCCATGAAACCCAGTTCCTCCATGGGGTGACTCCTCATGCTCCATCCCTGGCTCCTACAAGGGCCCTGGCTGGGCCAACACCAGCTCCCCACACCCTCAGTGTGAGAACCCTGGTGTGTGGCTCCCCCAGGCTCCAGCTCCCCAACACTACCCCTCCTGGAACACGCTTCAGGTGGAGGGTGTGTCCACTGCAGGCATCGGTAAAGCCCCAGGCCTGACTTGACCCAGGTCACCTCTCCATTCTGGGCCTGTTTCCTTAAGTGGGACATTATGATCATTAAGAGCCTCCAGTTCCGGCACGCCATGGCTTCCAGAACGGGGCTCAAGGAACCACAGACACGTGGCTGGAAACCTCAGGACACCAGAATCTTTCCCAGAAGCTCCTTCCTTGGGAGACACAGGCAGAACCCAAGAAAGCATAGCCATGCGTCCTTGTGCAGTTTTCCCCGTTTACCAAGGACTCGGGCCTACCTTGCCTCCTTGGCTACGTCCCTGCTGTGCCGAAAAGCAGATGGAGCCGCAGAGCAGCCTGAAGCTTTTTCAGAGCTCAGAACGAAGGGGGAAGGTCAGCATCTAGAACAGCGTGTGCATGGAACACGCGCTCTGTACGACCCACCAACACGAAGCACAGGCCAAGGCTGAGAGCCCTGGACTGAGCCTGGAGGCCAGGACAGCACCTGCCCTCGCCTGTCTCCTGCTGGCTGGCCTGTTGCTCTGCTGTAAATGAGGTGATCAGATGAAAGGCCCTGCTCCCAGCTGTGCTCCCACAGCTCCTCCCCCTCTTCCTCAGGGCACCCAGCAGGTGGGACCTGGATTTGCTTATGGTCTCCCTCCAGCCCCAGAGTCAGAGATACCGCCTATAAAGGCATGCCTCGGATACTGGATACTGAGAGAGATACAACAGCAATAAACATAAGTCGTAATCTTTTTTGTTGGTGGAGGGTCTTGCCTTCAATTTGTTAAAAAATGCAACATCTTTCCCTGTCTGGTTTGGCTCAGTGGGTAGAGTGTCAGCCTGCGGACTGAAGGGTCCTGGGTTCGATTCCAGTCAAGGGCACATGCCTGGGTTGCAGGCTCGGTCCCCAGTAGGTGGTGTGCAGGAGGCAGCCGATCAATGATTCTCTGTCATCATTGATGTTTCTATCTCTCTCCCTTCCTCTCCAAAATCAATAAAAATACATATTTTTTAAAAAACACAACATATATGAAGTGCAATAAAATGAGATGTGTCCATATTCATCATTATGTCCAAGCCCAAGCCCAGATCAAAACAGAACAAGCTATGGGCATGTTTACAGAAAGGAGGGAAGAAAAGGAGAGAAGGAAGGAGGAGGAAAGGGAGGGAGAAAGGAGAGAAGGGGGGGGGGGAGAAAGGGAGGGAGGAGGCTGAAGTCCCCCCCAGGACTAACATTCTAAGATTCTACAAAACTAAGTTCTAAGGCAATTTATCAACAGTGTCCATCCGGCACGGCCGAGTTAGTGGTGGAAACGTCACGCCGGAAGCAAAGGGAATGAATTTCAGCTGTGAAGTGACCTATTGACCCCTCTCAGCTGGACACAGCTAACTTCCCCCAGTGCAGGCCCTGCGGGCACATGTGTGTGTGGGCTGCCTGGCTGGCCACGTGGGTGGTCCCGCCTGTGCAGATCCCTCGGTGATGCTGGTGTCCGGGGCCATGATGGGCTTCCTGCCGCCCAGCTCACCGTTTACTCGGTTCATCCCCGAGCCTTACGGTTCCTGTTCAGGAACACGACATAGCGGCGTTGTGCAGTATTCAGGAACATAAAGAGGAATGGGTCTTATAAATAACTCCTGGTTAGAACAGAGCTGGAAATAAGGAGCCAGAAGAGGAAGCAAATCACTGAGCGCTTATGAGGCGGTAACATTGGCTTGAAAACCTTAGTGCAAATGGCTGGTCTGGTTTATGTTCTTCTCATCAAAAGATCAGATGCAGGATTGAACCCGGAGGCACCAAGACTGTGTGTGTGAAGATATGTATGAAACGGTGTGGCTCTCCTCAGCTGATGGGGTCTCTGCGAAGATCCTTACACAGGCCTCGCATTAGCTTTCACTGGTCACTTAATGGGCTCGGTCAGTAGGTGTAACCTTGGCTGATAAGTCTCTGGACCTCTCTGGGCCACTCTGTCTTCACAGGAAGGTCTGGTGGCTGAGCTGGCTGCTAAGCTCTGAGATTCTAGACAGCAAATCATGGCTGAGGCCTCTGAACGCAACTCAGGAGCCAAAAAGTCTGAATTAAATCTTGCCGTCTCTCTTCCATTCTCCGTGGGGCCTTCCGTTAGCTGTGACAAAGCCAATACAGTGTGCTCTCTTTCTTGGATGCTAACATTGAGTGGAAATGTGCTTTATTCCCGGGCAATCCCCAGCAGCATGCCACCGTGGGCCGGGCAGAGACACGGGGCCCAGACCAAGGCCCTGGAGGCCCAGCACAGAGCTGACTCTGCCCCGAACCCCACCCCTGTCTCCGGGCCCACGGGTGAGTCCCAAGCATGAAGCTGAACTACCAGGTAGTGACAGACAGCCTTCCAGCCAGACCTTCGCCCTGCCCTGCCCAGCGCAGGAGGGAAAGGAGGAGCAAGGGTCTGGGGGCCGGGCGGGCAGGGCAGCCAGCGCGCCCTCAGCAGCAGCTGCAGGTGCCCGTGTGCACGCGGAGGATGCCGCGGCTGTGCAGGTGCAGGAAGTTGAAGATCTCGGAGGGCATGGCGTGAAAGCCGGGGCGGGGCTTGACGTTGTCATAGTAGTGGTGAGTGATGTAGAGACCCGCAGGGTTCATGGGGAAGGCCCAGAAGCCGAACAGGTGCACCTCCTCGCAGAGCTCCAGCGCGGCCGTGGCCAGGATGAGGCCGGTGCTGATGCGCTTGGCGCGCACGCCCAGGCTGAGCCAGTAGCGCGACACGTTGACCAGGTACTGCGGGTGGAAGTAGTAGACGGCCTGCGGCGCCTGGAAGTCGTCCAGCACGTACTTGACGCGGATGGACACGTCGGTGTTTCGCGTGTTGTAGAAGGCGGGCAGCAGCACGGACGCGTTCTCGTAGCCCTGCAGCACGCGGTAGAAGGGCCGCCGCCACTTTTCCAGTTTGTGGAACCTGGGCGGGCGCAAGCGAGAGGGTCAGCCACTGCGCCCTGAGCCCCTGGCCCCCAGGCCGCCAGACCCCCAAGCCCCGCGCCCTTGCTTCTCCAGCCCTGCACCCTCGGGTCTTTCCAAAGGAGGGGGGGACTCTCGGGCCATCCCTGCCTCCTTTCATCTCAGTCACCTCAGCAATGAATGTCTAGGCGTCCCCAGGACAGGTATATGTTTGTAAGTGGGTGCAGGAGAGGACAGTCGGGGCCCAAAGGGACAAATACCTAGTGTGTGGCTGCCAGGGGAGGGCAATGCTGCACTCACACAGCCGAGGCTGGCCGGGGTGAGCTCAGTGGGATGGTGAGGGAGTGGAGGCCTTCCCTGGAGCCCTCAGGGCATTCACCTGTCCAGGCTTCCCTAAGATCCCTAATGGATCTCAAACCAGCTGCTGATCTCTCTGCCTGCCCCTCTCCCCACCACCAGCAGCCCCTCACTTATCTTTCCTTTACATTAAACAGCCCTCAGGTTGGCTCATCTCACAGGTGTCAAATGCTCCTTCACTCTGCTGACTGTCCCTGTTCCTGGGCCTCTGACCCAATTTAACAACTCCCCCCCACCCCCCTCCTTACCCTTCATCTGACCTGGATGGTGTGACTATGAAACAGAGGTGGAGTTTTAACACATGAACCTCTTCCCCTGAGGCCTCCCAGACAGATCCCAGGAGGGAGCCAGGTGGGGAAGAGATCTTTGCAGGAGGCTCCTCCCCAGTGTTGCCTGGACATACAGCATAGGGAGCCGCCCTCCCCACACAGACTGGGAGCTCTGACCCAGCACTAGGTGAGGACAGTCTAGACCAGCACTGTCCAAAAGAAATATAATGCAGGCCACATATATACTAGTAATTTTAAATGTTCTAGAAAGCACATTTAAACAGGGAGAAAATGGGTGCAATTAATTTTTATAATACATTTTATTTAACCTGATATACTCAAAAGGCTATCGTTTCAACATATAATCGATATAAAGATTTCATGAGAGAGGGGCCATCCTCTTCTTCACGTTACATCATGGAAAGGGGGGTGGTGACACTCACAGATGGCACATCCCACTCTAGTCTGGCCACACTTCAGTGCCAGTTGCCACATGTGACCAGTGGCTACCATACTGGACCCCACAGGTCTAGAAAGAGGGCCACTGACCTCTCTGTGATGATGCTGGGGTTCACGGTGACCACGTCCGTCTTCACCCCCACATCCATGGTGTACTTCTCTGAGATGGGGGGTAGGTTGCACCTGCGGAAGAGACGAGGCAGCCCGACGGCCTGTGGTCAGTCATTCCCGATGGAGCGAGGAGTGGGCAAGGGCAGGGGGCGGGGGGAGGGATGATCACATGAGAGAAAGATGCGGAGGCAGCCACCTGGGTGGAATCTTTGTGGCCTGGGAATGGAGGGGCCCATTCAACCATTTCCCCCACCAACCCTGAGCAGCCCAATAACTGAATCTACAACCCGAGAGCCCACTACAGCCTCAGCCCAGGTCTCTGCTTTAATCTCTCATTTTCAGCCCATCTTCGTTATCCAGACTAAAGATGTGAGGGTCCCCAAGATAAGAGGGGCTCTACATAAGGAAGAAGAAATATAAGGACCGGTCTCTACCTTAGGCAAAGCCAGGGTGAAGTTCAAATTGCTGTTAGATACAAAGCTACCCTGGTTCCAAGCTTTGCTTCTGGAAGAGTAAAACGCAACCAGGAAGGTGGCCAGCCAGAGGCCTCACCAACCGATCTGCCTGGGGCCCCATTGAGTCCTGAGTCTCTTCACATCTGTTACGCCATTTGCTTCCATTATGCAGATGTGGAGACTGAGGCTCTGAGAGGTTCCACCATGTGCCCAAAGGGGACAGCACTAGAGAGAAGTGACAACCTGGAGCATGAGGGTCTACAGGGGTGAGGAGTGAGGGATTAACCATGTAAAGGGCAGCACTGGGGGGAGGCAACCACGGGGAAGGGAGAGGGGTGGGGGCAGAAGTGGCAGGTGCAGACCAGGATGGTGCTTTTACCGGAAGACGAAGTCGGCGCTGTTGATCTCCCTCCCGCAGCGGCTGTTCTTGAGGATGCCTCCGTTGCCCACCACTGCGCACTTCTTAAACTGGGACCGGTAGTAGGGCATGTCCTGGGGAGACAGGTCACAGCCTTCATCGGGTGCTCTCACCTCTGGACCCCCCTCCACCTCTACTCCTCCTGGCCCCATAAGGCAGCCTTGTAGGGAACGTTAGAGAAAAGTGGTTATTCCACTTTGCAGGTGAGAAAAGAGGTCAGAAGGTTTGTCCTCAGTTCCACAGGCAACTACAAAGGGGCTGGGGCCAGAAGCCAGGTCTCCATGGCCGTTTTCAATAAGCCCTGGGATGCGCTAGGTTTCCGGCACGCTGAGAGGTCGGCCCTGCTGCCTTCGGTTTCCCCATGTTTGGAGGCTCAACTTTTTCACGACCGCTAGTGCACATATTTTAATGATGAATGCAGATGTTCTGGGGATGGCGGCAGCAGAAATGAGGGCAGGGCCACCCTGGGACCAGAGCCCTAAACCTTAGCCCTTTCAGCTCAGGGCGAGGTGCAGAGCCGCCCTCTGTCCACGAGGAGGACACAGGCCTGGGACAGAAAGGTCATATAGGCTGGGACAGATGCCAGGACTTGGCAGCAGCGGGGATAAGAGATGAGGTGAGCAAGCAAGGCCACCTCAGGGGAACAGTTAGAGGCTGGCACACCCAGGGAGCCTAGGACTTACCCTGAGTGATGGTGACAGTCACAGGAGCACTGGGAGTGAGCGTCTCACAGCGCTTTGACCTGGTCACACCTCAACTGGAGGTTACCTTGGTCTGGGTACTGGCTGCCCACAAAGGCACTCTAGGCATGCCCTCCAGGGGGCCACGGGCAAATTGGCAAGAAAAAGCAAATACTGGCCTGACACTTAAGAGACCTGCTTCTGTCACATTCCCTCATGGGCCACGTGAAGCAGGTGCCACAGGGCAGGCACACAGACCTGGAGGCAAGGGCAGGGTGACCAAACATCCCAGCTGCCAGGACTGGCGGACTTTGCCCGGGATGCAGGATTTACATTTGGTCAAACTGGGAAAGTCTGGGCAAACCAGGATTGGGCCCCCTCATCGTAAGCCCAAAATTCAATCTTGGTTTTGCCCTATAATGAGGTGAGGGCAAGTTTTCTGAGCTCCCAGTGTTTTGGTTTTGTAAATTTTATGCAATGTGTTATAAATTAAAATGTTGTAATGTGTGTACTTCGTGCTGCTCAATATGATATAAAGCAGGGCTTCTCGCCTTGGCGCTGACATGCCTTGTTGTTGGGGCTGACCTGCATACTGCAGCATCCCTGGCTTCACCCCACTAATGCCAACAGTGCCTCCGAGTCATGACAACCAAAAATGTCTCCAGGCATTGCCAAATGTCCCGAAATCATCCTCCTGTGGAGAACCACTGGTGTCAATGAAAAGCCTACCAGTGCAGGGCCCCGGCCCAGAAGGGTCTCGGCAAGGGGACCGGGTTGTTATTGGATGGCCTGAAGGTCCCCTCCATCTCGGACAGCAGGAGGCTGCTGGGCAGCTGTCCTCCCAGCACACACCAGCTGGCCAGCCTGCAGGAGAGCGGCCCCGTCAGCACCTTGGGCTTCCGTTGGGACCAACTTCCAGGCAGGCGTCCTGGAAAAATCACACTACAACAGGCTCATCGGGATGCGGCGAAACCTAAGGAGATGCGGCAGGTCTGTGGGAGACTGTCCTTCCTCGTGGCCCATTCTCCCTGGAGGGACAGGCCCCGGGGGCCAAGGTGGGGAAACAAGGGTGTCTCATGACCAGTGGGGGAAACACACTGTTTGATTTTTACTAGAGAAACAGAAAACACCAATCCTCTTTGGAGAGACCATGGAAGGCTTTTTTATGTTGTATGTCAGTGTTTCCCAAACTTCTGTAAATCAAGAACTACCTGAATTCCTGGGCTCCTTCCCAGAACCACGGAACCAGAATCTTTAGGGTGGAGGTAGGAGGCAAGAAGCTCTATTTTTTACAAACTCAAAGAGATATGCACTTTTAGGAAGTGTGGGAAATACTTCTGTGTCACGTGCTCTAGTTCAGGGGGTCACAGATTACAGCCCCTCGGGCCACATCTGACCTATTACCTACTTCTGCATGGCCTGCAAGCTAAAAATGGACTTTATATTTTGTAATAGTTGGAGGAAAATCTAAAGAAAAATATTTTTTGACATGTAAAAAGTATATAAACAAATGTCAGCGTTTAAGAGGAACTGAAGAGCTATTGGAGCAGGGCCACGCTCACTGGTGTACTCACAGCCAGGCGGCTTTGTGCAAGGATGAAGGTGAGTAGCTGTGAGAGAGACCAGATGGCCTGCAGAGCCTAAAATATTTATTTTCTGGCCCTTTCCAAAGAACCTTTGCCAATCCCTTCTCTAATTCCTGGGCCTCAGCAGCCCATGCCGATGGCCCTCCTTGGACCCATATGTCATAACCGAGCTATGTGTCACCCACTGGCATTACCTGTGTGAGATGCAAGTTCACCTGCTGTCAACCTCATGTTCCAGGCCTTGCAAGACCCACCTCGCCAAGATGGCTCACACCCCATGTCCTCCAGCACTGTGACCTGAGAGAGGACGTCTGGCACCTCCAGCTCCTCCCGGTGCCCCCACAAGGCCCAGTCTTACCAGGACACCCTGCCTGAGTAACAGAAAGCAGAGAAGCCCTGGGCTCTCTTTTATCAGCACTCAGCCCAGGCTCTCGGACGTCATCCAGAAAGACCTGAACACACCCCAACCAGTTTTTCTACAAACTGGGCTCAAGTCCTGCCCGGAGCCCAGCACTCTCCAGGAGGTGCTCATGTCCCATGGAGCCTTCCTCCTCTCTCGGTGGTAACCCTCAGAATCAGCTGAAAACACAGGCAGGCTCGGGGTCCCTTCTCTGAGAGTCTGAGGCGGCAGTCAGGCCAGAAGTGAGTGCATGTACCTAAGCCTCAGTGAGCTGAGCAGTTCGCACACATGGATCCTCCCCTGTGGTCCCCATGACCAGGGAGCCACGGTGCTGGCCCCAGGCAGATGGCCACCCCCAGATCTCTTGTATGTGAAATGAAAAAATAAATGTGTATCTTCTTTAAGACTCTGATATTTTAGATTTTCTGTTATAAGCAGCCAAACCCATTCCAGTCCAAACCCCATGTTACAGATGGGCAGACTGAGTCTTTGTAAATCAAAACGACCCTCTAAGGCAGCCGTGGGCAAACTACGGCCCGCGGCCCGGATCCGGCCCGTTTGAAATGAATAAAACTAAAAAAAAAAAGACCGTACCCTTTTATGTAATGATGTTTACTTTGAATTTATATTAGTTCACACAAACACTCCATCCATGCTTTTGTTCCGGCCCTCCGATCCAGTTTAAGAACCCATTGTGGCCCTCGAGTCAAAAAGTTTGCCCACCCCTGCCCTAAGGTCATCCAATACAGACCCCTCTTTCAGTGCCGTGCTTTGCATTGGTTGATTTCTTGTGCACGCACAGCCTTCGCATGGAGGTTTCTGCTCTTGTGCCTCCCCTGGGTGGGGGACAAATGCTTATCTTCAGGATGTCTTCTACCAGCAATGCAACAACCAAAATTTTATAACCACATTCTTGCCAGAAGTCACTCAAATAATAGCCAGTTGCCATTCATCATGCCAGACAGAACCCCAGAAAACATTCTACTGAGCCTCAGAGTATGGCCAACCAGGGCCAGGACTGGGTGCAGAGGGCACAGCAGAACAGTGCCAAGCCACTGGGCATGGCCACAGAGGGCCCGGCTAGATCGGCTCCACTGCCCCGCCCAGACCACCCTGCCCAAAGCAGCACCTTGGGAAACATGCGGAAGATCTCCTGGTTGATGTGGTAGATGCCACTGGTGTCCACCTCATACTTGAGCTTTGTCCCCAGGGGCGTGTTCTTCTGGGTGGTGAAGAGGAAGGAGGGGGCGTTGCAGCATCTGGACAGAGTGGACCTGCAGGCAGGAGACAGACGGGAGACAATGATGACACGGGACAGAGCAGAGCCTCTTGAAGAACAGAGGCATCAGGACACGGAGGCCCCTCGGGGAGGCCAGGGAGCCCCACTTTCTCCCACCTCCCCCTTCCCACCGCACACCTCTGCTCATGCCGCCCTTTCCATACTCCTCCCAATGCCTGGGCCTTCGGGTGGAAGCCAGGTTTCTCTCTGTCCCCACTGACCACACTGGCCTCCAAGGGTCCCACCGGCTTCCTCGTCCACCACCTCCCTCCCCACTTGAATGACAGCCCCCAATGTCAGGGACCTGCTTCTCCGGATCCCACATGTCAGTTACACAGGTGCTTGACAACCAGGTGCCTGCCAATTGTGGGACAAATCATTCCTCATCTGAGCTTCCATTAAGGTCTGCTAAGCTTTCTGCTACTTCCTGGAAACAGGCCAATGGACATGGAAACTGAGCCTTCATGGAAACCTGGGGATGCAAAGCCCTTCCTCAGGCCCTTGGCCCCCGTATCAGACTCTAGATAAGGCATGTTCCCTGTAGGATGGGGCCCAAAAGCCAAGACACATAGTCAACAGAAATGTAATATTTCAATCATTTAGAAAGTGGTTTAGGAATGGGGGGGGGGGGGTCAGAAATTGGGGACGGTGAGTTGAGACTGGATGACATCCTGCAGAGTGGACCTGGCTGCCAAAACAAGTTTCCAGGAGTTCATTGTTTAATTTTAAAAATAATTAGAACCTATGGTTTTTCACTCACAAAAACACTCAAATATGAGCTCCCAGAAGTTATGAACGCTGAGACGAGGTAAGCAGGCTTAAAACACCCTCGGAGGGAGAATGTGGCTGCTGAGGCCGGCCTGGGAGTCAGCCAGCCACAGAGCCTGGTTTTTCTCTTCCCTGTGGCTGGCACCCTACCGGTGGGGCATTCTCCCAGGCCTGCTGGTGAGGCCTGGTACTGGGTCAGACCCTGGGCACACTCTGCTCCCCCTGCCCTGGCTGCAGAGGGGCCAGGCTTGACAAAGGATGCAAATTGCTACCCACTCCATTAGGGACTGTGGGCCCTGGAGGACATGCTTTCTCCTAAAGCAGCAGCAGAGGGCTGGGTCCACCTGGCCTTATTCCCCTGACACTGGCTCTAGGCCAGCTGTGGGCAAACTACGGCCCACGGGCCGGATCCGGCCCGTTTGAAATGAATAAAACTTAAAAAAAAAGACCGTACCCTTTTATGTAATGATGTTTACTTTGAATTTATATTAGTTCACACAAACACTCCCATCCATGCTTTTGTTCCGGCCCTCCGGTCCAGTTTAAGAACCCATTGTGGCCCTCGAATCAAAAAGTTTGCCCACCCCTGCTCTAGGCACAGTCACATCCGGTGCCCAGGCAGCCACAGGAGGAATGGAACGCCTTCTCCATGGAGCCCGGATGATGACCATTAACTAAAATGGAGGAGGAGCTCTCTGGAAAGTTCACACCCAAGGTCCTGGATGGACGCTTGGCTTGCCAACCTGGTGTCAAAAAGCCTGGGTTCTAGTTTCTGCTCGGCCCCCACCAGTTGTGGGGCTTTGGGCAGGTCTCTTGCCCTCGCTGGGCTTCAATTTCCTTATCTGTACCATACAGGGCTGGCTCTTCTGACCCTCTGTAATTCCATGACTCCAGGTTGCCAAAGCCAGGAAGGTTATACAAATACTCATTATGACTTTATTCTTGCAGGGACTTCGCTGGAGGGTTCAGCTGGCTCCTGGTTGTGGAGACCATTCTTTCCTGTGGAGGGTTGGGTTTCAGAATGTGACTGAGGCTTCCCCAAGGGAAGGCCAGAGGCCTGGCCAGGCAGGGGCCATGGGTCAGCATGACAAACCAGCATCTGGGCTGTTTATCTTTGTTAGTCCAGAAACTCGATCTTATCAGTCCACTGGGGAGTACCCCATTGCAGGAGACTAACTCATGCTCACCAAACTCACAAGTGCCTGATATGTAAACCAGAATGCCAGTGTGTTTACTTTGTAAGCAGTAGGGTGAGAGAAGGCCTCCGTTACAGGATTCCTTTTCTGTAGCTAGAATGCTCATGCCTGTCTTCTAGTATACTCACCCTACTCTCCCCCGCCCTCCGCCACCCCTCACTCCCACCCTGCACACACACACCTCATTTTACCAGATTCCTGTGAACCTGAATTGAGAATCTTATTATTGTTCCATGAGCTTGTAATAAGAGCAAAGGGAAACGATGACTAGCCTTGAAGGTTTTTCCTTTTAAAGCATGGCCTGACCTGATGTCATCCCCACTTCCCACACCGGAAACCACCCCCCACTCCCATCCCAGAAGGGTCCCAGTTACCCCAGGGCTTATGATCTGTAAGCCCTCAGAGTCTCTCCCCACAAGCCGCTGGCTGATCCCTCCCAAAGGGCCCTACGCCTCTCTCTGTTTTCCTCCTGCCACATTATCTTTCTGGTGCTTATTATTATTATTATTATTATTTCTTTATATTGTGAATTCCACTGATGAGGCTTCTGTCCACTCAGCCTGGACAGCATCCTTGTGCATCTCCCTGACCTGGCCACTCCCTCAGGGCTCTCGAGCCGCACCCACCCTGAGGGGTTATCTGCCTGCCCAGTCCCCACAGTAATCTCTTTCTACAGGTGGATTGGGCAGCACGTAAAGCCAGACCTTGGACCTCCCCTCTTCTTCCTGTACTTGGCTCAAGTTCACGTTCTACTTCTATAGTAGGCGACTCTCAAAGGCTGGAGAACTTTAAGCTCCGGGAGCTTATGATCTATAAATTTTGGTTAGAGAGCCATGAGAAAATCACCTACAGCAGCATTCAGGATAGGCTATAACAGCGGTCGCCAACTGGTGGTCCGTGAGGTCCAAAAGGTTGGCGACCGCTGAGCTATAAGAACTCAAGAGCTCGGAGGAGGGGATGCTGGGCTGGAGGTGAGGAGCGGAACGGGGTGGGGCCATGAATGGTGCTTAATGTGCCTTAACGCATAGGCCTGCTAGAGACCTGAAAATCGCCTCACCTCGGTGAGTCTCAGTGAACATCGGCTTTACTGGAGACGACACCACTGACCTTGCAGGGATGCTACAGGGTGAGAATGGAGGACAGCACCCAGCAGGTGCCACCTAAGCCTGCATGCTGAGTCAGAAACGCCCCCCCCCCCAGCTGCTGCCCAGACTCCAGAGCCCTGGCAGGACCAGCTCCAAGGAGATGCCCCAGAGCTGGGCCTTGCAAGACCGCAGGAAGGGAACCCCGGGGCAGGACAGACGAGTCATAGGTACTTGAACTGGTTGGCTTCGGAGATGTTCATCGCCCATTTGCACATCTGCAGGCTCCTCCACCTGTCGAACAGCTCCGACTGCTTCACCCTTGGGGAGTGGAGGACAGAAGAGTCCATGAAGGGCCAGGCTGGCAGAGTGTCGTCATTCCCAAACATGCTCCCTCCTGCTCCCCCCTCTGCCAAATCCTGGCTGGTCCTTTGTATTAACTGGATTGTCTCAGTTTTCTGAATTCTTGCTGCTCTGGCCCTGGGGCCTTGATAATTCCTAGAGATGGCAGGCAATCTCCTGCAAGCACACCTTTCACATCACACCGACCAATCCAGAGCCCATACCTGCAACCAACTCCTTTATCAACCCAACCACTGGCTCACCGCCCTAATCATGCCAGGGCCAGGTCTCAGGCCACTAGGGGCAGTCCCTATGCCGCAGAGCCCCTAGAGAGCATTCAAACTGGCCAGTCCTAAGCCTGTCCACCCCACCTCGCCATTCCTCCCTGTGAGAACCACATGAAGGCTCTCACCCAGGTTTCCCCTCATCTCTTCTGCTTCCCACGGTGGCCCTGCATGACAAGCTGTATCTCCCGTTTCTAGGGATCTGGGAGTATCAGAGCTTCTTTTACGATGTCATTTCTGTGTCTGGGTGTCTTACCATATCTGCTTTTTAAAAGGCCAGGCTACATTTTAAAGCATTCTTCGTCACATGCCCACCACCCAGGACCTGCCTGGATGCCCCAGGAACATCTACCTATAGAGGGCAAAGGAATGCTGTGCATCCCTCACACTGTGTTTAGCACACAGTAGGGCTCAGCACAGGGTATGCCCTGCTCACAATTTCGAGATGACACATAGGAAGAGGTGAGAAACCTGGGACATGTTCCTTTCACCTGAACACCTATCTGCAAGGCTTTCTTTACGCTCGTCGGGTTTTGAACATCTCGGCTGTGGTACCTAACGTGCTCTCTGGGAAGGGAACGTCTAAATCCGGTGGGAGTCGTGCTTTGACTGAAACCAGCGGAAAGCATTAGATCGTGGGACCGTCTTCCCCTGGGCAGTGCAGCAGACTGCAGTTTCTCAGGAACACGGAGAAATGCTGCATGGACCATGATCTCCTGCCCACCGCAGTCCCCTCCCTGTGCCTGCACCCTGCCGCTGTCCGGGGTCGCCTGGCAGTGGTGGTTCAGAAGCCGACTGGCTTGGGCATAGTACCGAGAGCAGCCCTGTAAGGTCATTCTGGTTTGCTCAAGAATCGGGAGGTGGCCAGCCTCCAGAAGCTGGGTGTTAGCAGAAAACTACTGTCACTGTGGCTCTTACCCAGGGGTCCACTGAAGGGCTCACGGGAACCCATGAGCTCCCTGAATCATAGTGACAATCTCACATTTGTCCACCGGGTACACATCTTGGGGAGAATTGGAAGCTTTCATCAGCTTCCCAAAGGGGTCCATGATTTTTTTTTAAAAAGGCAAATATTCAACTGTAAGATTAAAAAAATAAAATATGACAGGTTCATTCAACAGAGCTAGTTGTTCCTAAACAGGGTAAGCCTCACCTACAGGGGACACATGAAGGTGGGAGGGGGGTGGTTTCAGGAGAAGTGGGATAGCAACAAAGTCCATGAATTTGGGAAGCAGAGGGGCACACGGGTCTCAGTTCACACTCCTGCTTGGCAGCTTTAAAGAGCTGGAAGGAGCCCCCCTCCCATCCTGACCCTTCCTCTGGCTTTCCCAAACCTCCACAGCAGCTCTCCTCTCTCAAGCTCCCGTGACACCAGAGGAGAAGTGTCATTGCACAGCGGCACCCTGGCTCACACACTGCTTCCCTCCCCCACTTCCTGCAACCCAGGCCCCAGAGCAGTCCCCTCTACTGCCAACGCCTCCCAGAAACACAGCCATGGCAACACTGCAGGCCGGGCTCCCAAGTTCGACTGTTACCATCATCTGAGCCCCATTCTCTGAGCCTCCAATGCCCTCATCATACATGGACCAATGCTGGGGCCTGAACACCCAGCCTTGAATCCTGGCTCCATCCCCAACTTGCAATGTGACCTCGGATAAGTCATTTAATCCCTCTGAGACTCAGCTGCTTTATCTGTAAGATGGATACAATAACCTCTACCCTGCCCATCTCGAAGGTTGTCAGAAAGATCCAAAGAGATAATATTTGTAAAAATATTTTATAAATTGCTTTATAGAAGTACAGATCATCTTTAAGATGAAGGGTTGATCCCAGGCCCTTATTTCCTTTCTCCCAAGATACCACATTCCAGAAGAATAAAACAGGTATAAGCTACCAGGTGAAGAGAATAATGGGAGTGGGTGGAAGGTCTCAGTGGAAGAGAGATTTCAACAAGTGTGTGGAAGGAGAAGGGGTGACATAAGGAGGAAGGGCATAGCCCACGGATAGAGCCGATTTGCACAGAAAATTTTAAAGGGGGTGGAGGGCGGGGCAGGGACATGGTGTTAAAATGAGGATTGGTTGTGAGTCCACACTGGAACAATCAAGCCCACCTCCACAGCGGCCAGATATTTAATGTCAAGCAGAGGAGGGAAGAGGGAATGAATCAGACTGTCAGTTCCGGCTTTTAAAAAAAATTATCACTCCCAGTGAAAAGATCTGGATGTTCTAACAGCAAAAGGACCAATCTTGAACATCTACCCTCCACGAAAGCTGCTCTCAGCCTCAGAGACCCTATCAGCTTTGTATTGTTCAAATAGGAATAGATAACCAAGGGCCACCTGGTCAACCTGAGGAAATAGGCCAAGATAAACCATCAGATAAAATGACCACAGAGAATTCATTTTGAAGAAATTCAAAACATTAATTTGAAAAGATATATGCAGCCCTATGTTTATTACAGCGTCATTTACAACAGCCAAGATATGGAGCAGCCCAAGTGCCCATCCATAGACAAATGCATAAAGAAGACGTGGTACATATATACAATGGGGTGGTACTCAGCCATAAAAAGAATGAAATCTTACCATTTGTGACAACAAGTGGACCTAGAGGGTATTATGCTAAATGAAATGAGTCAGACAGGAAAAGACAGATACCATATGATTTCACTTATATGTGGAATTTTTTAAAATGAACAAACAAAACAGAAACAAATGTATAGATTCAGAGAACAAATTGGTGGTCCACAGATGGGAGGGGGGTTGGGAGGATGGGTGAAAAGGTGAGAGGGATTAAGAAGTACAAATTGGCCAGTTATTAAAACAGTCACAGGGATGTAAAGGACAGCTTAGGGAACATAGTCAGTAACACTGTAATAACTATGTCATATGGGTGTCATAATTATGTCAGAGGGGTACTAGACTTATTGGGGTGATCAATTCATAAAGTACGTTAATGTCTGATCACTATGCTGTATACCTGGAACTAATATAATACTGTATGTCAACTGTAATTGAAAAATACATTTTAAAAGAGAAAATATTTGATTTTTTGGTATGTTATAATTATGGGCATCATTTTTCTATTTTTTTGTTTTCATTCTTTTTCTTCATAATATAAGCCTAATTAAACTATTTCATAGTAATCACTATTTGTGCCTACACACAAAAATAAATAAATAAAAATACTGGTTTTAAAAAAATATGACCACAGAGAGAACTATTGGAGGCATGAAACAGAACTCCAAGATATTCTCCTTAGTGTCCCTAGAGCAGTTCAAGAAGGCACGAGGTCCTTAAAATAAGAACAGGCCACTCTGAGAACCAAGTCAGAGCTCCTGAGGGGGAAAGTTCACTACATGAGATAGAAGATAAAGTCAAAAACTTTTCTCAGAAAGCAGAAGCAAAGGGCAGGGAGATAGCAAGAGATGAGATTAAACTATATGAGTGCTAGAGGAGCTATCGAGAAAAGCCAGTATTCAACTCTTACATGCACTAAAAAGAGGAAACAGAAAAATGAAGAGGAGCAAATACAAAGAACTCTAAGAGAACGCTCAAGGGTTTGGACATGAGCCCCAGATGAAGAGGTCCCCGTGGTGCGCATCCCGGGCACACCATCAGGACGTTTCTGAACATCATGATCTGAAAAGGCAGGTCACCTCCAAAGGAACCAGTGTCGTGCGCGTGTGGCCCTGGGTGCAAGCAGGTGACAGAAGCTCTTCAGCAGCATTCTGGGGGGAAACGACTTCCACCTAAAATACCAACCCCACCAAACCAGCGACCAAGTATAAGGGAAGAATTATGGCATTTAGACACAGAAGGACTCAAAAGTTTACCTCCCACCCATCCTTTTGGGGACTTTGCTTTAAGAGGGGGTAGAGGCAAAATGAGGAGTAAGTCAAGAAAGAAGCAGCTATGGGTTCTCAGGTGAATCCGACCTAAGCAGGCAGAGAAGGAAGCTCTGGGGAGATGTGTGGCCTATCAGGACGCAGCCTGTCTGGGGTCAGCTAGGAGGATGAAGGGAAACCTGGGGGAATGCCTAGTTGATGGAGAAGGGAGGGTCGGGGGGAAATAGGGCATAATAGAGACGGGAGAGTTCAAGGGAGAAAAGATGACTAGAAGCTTCAGAAAAAAAGGGGAGGGGGAGAAATCTACAAAAAGATAGAATCACCATTATCTGATCTTCAAATTTTAGAATCAACCTATAGAGAAAAGCCTGCAACAGGCTGCTATGGTTACACATAGAATGTACATGTTAGCAGCCTTGACATTTTAAAGGTAAACTCATGGATGACCGAAACCAGAGGCTGGAACTAAAAGGCAGGGGTAACTTTAACAGCATCATATCACAAAGTGCTGGATCAAGAGCTACTGCCAATATTTAGTAGAAAAAGAAACAGGTTATTGGGCAATCTATAGATAGAAGAACTACAAATAGCAACAGTCCTCACCCAGGAAAGTGGGGCGGGGCTGGGTGTGGGCTAAGGGAGCTGAATCCTCACCCATCGCTGAGGCAGGATGGGAGGGGACACCCTGCAAACAGGGCAAGTCAGGAGACAGCAGCGTGCACGTGGCACTGAGAGGTATGGGAGCAGGTACCGCAGAAACAGCCAAGAGTTGGAAGCAGCAGGGGTGGGGGTAGGTGTGGGGCAGGGGACTGTCACTTTTTATTATTATAAACTTTCGTATTCTACTTGATGTTTCTAGCCATGTGCTAGAGATGGCAATAATAATGAGATGATAATGGTCATCTCATTTTCCTTCCCCCCCCCCCCCCTCCCATTTCTTTCATGACCTCCTCGTTTTCACTCTGGTCGCATTCACTTTTCCATCCATTCATTCACTTAACAAACGCATCCTGAGCCCATGCAGGGCCGGGCTCCAGGACTCAGAGAGGCCTGGAGAACCCTGCCAGCCCCGGCCCCCGCCCCTCTCCTGTCTCAGTGAGGGCTCCACCCCAGAAAGATGGGGAAGTGGAGGCAGGAGAGGGCAGCCAGTGGGTGAGACCATCTGGGTGTGAGCACAGGCAGCAGCTGATCTATAATAATAAAAGCATAATATGCTGATTAGACCAGATGTCCTTCCGGACGACCTTCTAGATAAAGCCGGGGCTATGAGGGAAGCCTGGGTCCCGGGTGCCAGAGGGAAGCCAGTGCCAGCAGCCAGGGGAAGGAAGGCCTACTCTTGCATGAATTTCGTGCATCGGGCCTCTAATTTAAAAATAAAAAGGCTCTAGAATCACTAAATTCAATGTCGATATTTTTACAATATAGGGACAATGCATTTTCATCACAAATCGTCATAGTGCAATTTCTCACAATCTGATTTTGTCAGGAGGGAGGCTTGTCTGGGTGGAATTTTCCGGCTCACTGCCTTTCACCACGGAGAGGAGCAATGTTGGATGAGAATCTCCCCAGATGAATCGCACAGGTCCCATCTCCTCAGCCAGAACTCAAGCTGACATCATGCGCTGAAGGGCCTTGGAGCGCATCCATCCAAGCCCCTCAGGTCATAGATGAGAACTTAACCTTTTCCCAATGACACTCAGTCTCCACCACAAGCAGGGCCACAGCTCTGGGCTGGAGCAAAGCACGCAGGTGCCCAGGTGGTCAGAACCACTCAGATCGGAGGCCAGGCTCTGGGCTCTCGGATTTCAGCCCCAGAGGGCCCACTTACCCCCAGCTTGAGGACTCAGGAAAGGAGGCACGAGGCTCACGGCTCCCCAACATCCTGCCATGCTGATGCCCCATAAATAGCCCCAGCCTCTCCTCTCCTCTCAGACCTGCAGTGCCCACTCCCAGGGCCTGGGGACCACAGGAGGGCAGCTGCCATGGAGACCCAGGGTGCTACAAGGCCCAGAGGGCACCAGCTGGGATAGTCGTTCGGTTCAGGGGCCCAGAGGCAGAGGTGAGAACTAACGCCAACCATGCAGAGGACCAAATGCCACCAACACGACAAGGGACAGGGTGGGCACAGATCATGGGGAAATATGAGGCTCCCCATCGCACCCCACAACATTTGTGATTCGGGCTTGAAACAAAGGGCCCAGGCAATTTCTAATTTAGTCCCTAAATGGAAGGTGTGATAGGGACTAATATGAGCTGAGTAGTATCTCCCCCAAAATGCATATGTTGAAGCCCTAACCCCCAACATCTCAGAATGTGACCATCTTTCTGGGATAGAGTCTTTGAAGAGGTCGTTAAGTTAAAATGACATCACTAGGGTGAGCCCTAATCCACTGTGACTGGTGTCCTCATTAGAGGAAATTAGGACACAGGCACACAGAAGGACGACCGTGTGGAGACAGGGAAGGCAGCCGTCTCGAAGCCACAGAGAGACCCAGCCCTCCTGACACCTCAATCTGCCTCCAGCCCACAGAACTTCGAGAAAAGAAAGCTCTGGTGTTTAAGCCCCAGCTGTGGTCCCTTGTGATGGGAGCCCAACAGGCCAGTACAGGGACAAACACCAACATATACACAATATACGGGTGGAGAAATGGGAAGCAGCACAGAGGGAAGCCGAATATAGGGGGTCCCTCAGGTCACCCTGTGCAGACCTTGAAGTAACCGTGGAGAAACTGCCTGTTTTTCATAATTTAAAAAATGGGTGATCTGCCTTTTGAAACGGTACAGAGCGCTCTCCACGAGGGCCCTGGGTTTGCACAGTGCGGCACTGACGGGCCTGCAGTCTCTGAATTTGGGGAAAAGATAAAGGCTCTCTCTCTCTGATTATGAGCTTATGGATGGGGCTCCTGACTAAGGTCCGGGCACCCATCTTTGCCACTAAATCCCCACTCCTCGGTGGAATGTATCAAACACCAATCACACCATACCCCCCACCTGCCTCAAACCCTTCCCAGTGCCCTTTGATAACGATAAAACTAAATCCCGCCCCACAAGGTCCGGCCCCTGCCTGCCCCTCTAGCAGCATTGCTTCTGTTTCCCCCTCTCCTGCTGGCATTCAAGCTGCCCTGACCCTGCACAGCCTGGGACACAGTGGGCTCCTTCCTGGCACCGGGCCTTTGCACAAACTGTTCCCTCGGTCAGGAATCCTCTTGGCCGAGTTAACTCCTATCACCCTTCACACCATCGCTTCCTCAGAGAAGCCTTGCCTGACCACTCCTCCCCCGAGCCCAGGTCAAGTTCCCTGCCACCCTCATCTCCATAAGGTAATCAGTTATTACTGTCCGCTTCCCCGCTGGGCTGGGAGCTCCTCAGGGCAGGCACCACGGCGTGTGCTCAGCCCAGGGCTGGGTGGGGCTGGCAGGAGGGTGAGCTGCTCACATGTTCCTCTCTAGAGAGGGCACACAGCCCCCTGGTTAGTGCAGAGACCAGGAGCGACACAGCTAATGCCAGCTGGACATTGGGTCTTATCTTGGACATTTCCTGCAGCTACTAAGCTTACGGAGTCTGAATGACAGCCCAAAAAAGCTGTTGCTGCTGCTGCTGGTTCCAGAGAGGAAGGAAAGGGGAGAGAAGGAAAGGGAAGATGCAATGAACGCTGAGCACCTACTGTGTGTGTTACTATGTATGTGGACTGCTGGGTTACTATTTTCACATATGTTAATTCAACTAGTCTTTATAGCAACCCTTAAAAGCGGGGTGAGAGTGTCCCCATTTTTATAGGCAAGAGAAGGCTCAGAGAGGTTAAATCATTTGTATGAAGATGCAGAGCTGGGCCCTAACTGGTTTGGCTCAGTGGATAGAGCGTCAGCCTGCGGACTGAAGGGTCCCAGGTTCGATTCCAGTCAAGGGCATGTACCTTGGTTGCGGGCACATCCCCAGTAGGGGGTGTGCAGATGGCAACTGATTGATGTTTCTCTCTCATCAATGTTTCTAACTCTCTATCCCTCTCCCTTGCTCTCTGTTAAAAAATCAATAAAATATATATTTTTTTAAAAAGATGCAGAGCTGGTAAAGCCCAGCATCGGCTTTGGAGCCCAGGTCTGCCTGAACCCAAGGCTCATGTTCTTTCTATGACCCACGCTCCCCGGAGACCATGTCAAAGGGCTCAAGGAGCAATGGCTCCTGCCTGTGGGCGTGGACAGTAGTGCAGGGATCGTGTCCGGGGCCCATGAGCCCACTTGAGCGCCCAGCACTGCCTGCCTCAATAAACTGCACTTCTTCCATATCCAGACATTACTATTTTAAAATCAACATACATCCTGTCCTGATGAACACAGCACCCAGTCCTCTGAATGGTTTACCAAATTCATGGCAGTCACGGGAGGGAAAGCAGGGACAGGCACACACGCTAAAATGTTCAGGGACAGGCAGGCTCGCTTTTTCTCACACAGGCTGTAACAGAGCCAGGTGTTCTGTTGCTGAGGGGGAGGAGAGAGCACAGGTCTTTTGCCATTTATTAAAAAAAAATAGTGAAAAATACCTATACGTAGATGCTGGGTTTGGCATAGACTTTCTCGGAGGATGCAGGGGACACAGGGTGGCCTCTGAGCTCTGAGGAGAACTGGGGGGCTGTGGGCAAGGGACTGTGGGCAGGGGACTTTTCACTGTTTACCTTTTTGTAAAATTTTAATGAATATAAAATGTTTAAAAGACCATAGCACGAAGGTGATGCTTAATCCTTGCACACAGGACTATATTTCAGGTAAGACGCTCCAGGGCCCTGTTCGATTTCTATACCTGAGGAGCCGGTGATGATAATCTCGGAGACTGGTAACTGAGCCGGGACTGAAAGGCCAAGTCCACAGAGGTGACCTAGCAAACTTGGGCTTTTTCCACAAAACACCATCATCCCTGCGTGCAGCCCGCGGGGCTCTCCCAATGCCAGGGCCCTGGGAAGTAGACCTAATGCTTGTTCTGTCTGATCCACCGAGGTTCCTGCCGTATTTCCTTCTGCCCAAATCCCCACCTGCCCCCTGGCCCTGCCCCACTGCCACGTGCACATGCCCCCACCGCCCAGCCCGGCCACACTCACATGGACAGCACCTTCACCTCCAAGATCTCGTTCCTCAGCTCCAGGCATCTTGTGGAGTTATATTCTAAAGGGCCCTCGTAAAATTCAAAGTACCTGGGGACCAACAGGGACAGAGGTTACTATGCAGAGAAGCGGCCTGACTTTCAGGGACACTTGTTGGGGGAGGGTGGTCTGTCCTTGTCAAATAAATAGAGCAAACCAGTCCCACCCAGCAGATGAGCTGATGGAAGGCCCCAGGACTGCTGGGCCTCTGGCTCGATCAGTTAGTGTAAGCATTTACGGGAGCATGACCTCACTTCAGCAAATCATGACATTCAGAAGCAAGTGGTTCCAAGTTGGTGGCTGGAAAGGGAACTTGCTCTGGCTCTTCCTGTGATCAGTCACTGAAGGAGGCAGCGCTGGGCCGGGCGGCAAGGTGGCTGCCTTCAGCCAGCCCGGCCCTTTCCTGCCCCCTCATCCTCCTCTTGGGAACGTGTTACACAATGACAGCCACAAGCATAGCTGAGACCCACCGCTTTTCCCCCGTACAAGCATTTCCATCTCCGTTAGCTCACTTGATTCTCATGCTCGCACAGTGACTAGGTGAGACTGACATTTCTTTCTCCCCATTTGGCAGCTGGGAAAACTGAGGCTAAACAGATGGAGCCCCAGGTCCCACTGTCAGTGTGGGGCATGGCCAGGCTTGGTCTAGATCCCACTGCAGAGGGGCCCAAGCCCCTCCAACACCAGCTGGCTCCAGGCATGTCAGAGCCACCTCAGGGTCCCTTCAGCAGCTTCATGCAGAATCACAACTCCAATTTCAGCCAGTGCTTGCCAAGCCCTTACCACAGGCCCAGTGCTGGGCCCAGCACTTGACAAGGAGGCATCCACTTTGATCTTCATAACTAGCCCCCAAGGAAAGGGATGCCATAAGCATCAGAACAGGCTCCAGGATTTAACTCACTTGCCCAGAGTCGTATAGATAGCAGGTGGCAGAGCTGTACCATGAGCCTCAAGGCTGCTCCTGTCCACTCACCTACAAGGACACCTGGTGTCCCTCGGGCACTGCCAAGGATCCCTTTAAGGCCTCCCCTTCTCACACCCTGGAAGGAAGGGCATCATCTGACTGGGGGTGGGGAGGGATGAGTTATGGGGAAGGTTCCCTTGAAGATAAAACATAGTGGTTCACTGCTGGGCTTGACCAAGGAGGCAGGGTGGGGCCTCCCGGGCCGAGGCCAGCTGACCCTCTCCTCATGGCCTCCGTCTGGCGGTGGTGCAGAAGAGACCGGGCAGATTAAGCCGGGAGGCTGGCCGCATGGCAGCCTCAGCTCCTCAGAAGAGAAGCCTGCAGGGTCAAGCCACTCTAAATGTGGGACCATTGTCCTCGAAGTAGGGAGCCCCGGAGAATCAGAAGTGGGAGAGGTGCCCCAGGGCAGCTCCCAGGCCCTGCAATCCATGAGCAAGGATTTAAAATACAGGCATTCCTCAGGCATTTCCCAGAAACCCGTCGGCAATTATTGCTTGTGTTCTCATGTGTCCAACTTACATGTGCAAACTTATGTATGGCTGCTTTAGAAATACTACATCAGTTTACCCAGTAAGTTGGTGTCTTTTAAAAATATTTGTATGCTAAACAACTTTTAATTTCATATTTAATACTTTAAAACATATTCTGTTTATAAATATGTGTTATTTTTTTTTAATATATTTTTATTGATTTCAGAGAGGAAGGGAGAGGGAGACAGAAACATCAATGATGAGAGAGAATCATTGATAGGCTGCCTCCTGCATGCCCCCCACGGGGGATTAAGCCTGCAACCCAGGCATGTGCCCTTGACCGGAATCGAACCCGGGACCCTTCAGTCCTCAGGCCAATGCTCTATCCACTGAGCCAAACCAGCCAGGGCAATATATTATTTTTAATTTTAATCAAATTTGACAGTGAATTTTAAAGCATAACTATATATTTAAGTATTTTAAAATGTTAGAACAAAACATTTTTAAAGTAACTTATAAATATAATTTCATAGTTAATTTAAAAATATATTCATAAATATGTTCTTAATAATTTTAATACAGCAATAGTTAATTTGACAGTACTGTAATTATATATTTAAGTAATTTAAAATTATATTTCAAAATATGAAAACATTTTATACAACAAATTGGCTCCTACTTATAAAATAAGTTGGCTCCTTGTTCTTGTATCATAAAAGAATTGAAGTAGAGTTCATAAGAATTAGGCATTTGGGATCCCCAACATATCACACTCACTTTTTTCTCTCTGTTTCCCCTCATGTTTTTGAACTCCCTCCTCTATTGTTTTCACCCAGCAAACTCATATTAATACTTCAGTACCCACTTTAAATGAACCCACTTCTGGGAAGGCTTCCTGACCATTACCTCCATCATCTTCTGTACACTGTCATTTAATTAGAGCAAATAACACTGTATCAAAATAGTCTGTTTATATATCCATTTCCCTTCCAAACTGTAAGCATGGGAACTGTCTTTGTAATCTCTGTACCTTCTGTACTACAGAGGCAGGAAAGCTAAGAACTCTATTTCCCAGACTCCCTTGCAGCTAGGTCCTGGGTAAAGTTGAAGTTCAATCATTCAGAAGCACTTGCACAAGACTGTTATTGGAGAAGAATGACAAGCTGGTGCAGAATGTGGCCGAGATGGGCATGGCTCTTGGAAACTGTAGTGGTGGCAGCACTTTCATGATTCTATCGGAGGCAGCAGCTTTCACAGTGCCCTCATTTCACGGTGTAATTAGGGGAGGCAACTCTGGAAGCTCTGCCTTGTGTCTGTCTTCGGAACTAGTCGGACCCTTGGTAAATCCTTTTCTGTTTGAATTAGTTAAAAAGGATTCTGTTATCTGCAACTAAGAACAAGGAAGAGGTCAGCCTGGGGCCACGAAAAATGCCCATGACCTTGGCTTTAATTCATGTCATTTTCCAGTCACACAACAAAAAGTGGGGTCTGGTATCTGATTACAAAGATCATCATTCGCAACCAGAGCCAGTGGCACCAAGCCCTTTGGAATCCACTGGGTCATCCAAAGCCATGATCTCAGGCTGCTACCAGAAAAGCTCCCGATTCAAAGGATGCAGGAGGTCATTAGGAGGAGAGAGAGATGGGAAAGCTGTGGACACATGTTAGATATGCCTCTAAACCAGCTGTGTGACTTTGGGTAAATCACTTCCCCTCTCTGGGCCTCTGCTTTCTCCTCCTTAAAACAATCTCTTTGAACTAGGTGATATCTAAAGGCCCATCCAGCACTAAAATTCGATACCAAGCTTCCCCAGAATTTCCCACTCACTAATCAAGGCAGATCGATACTATGAATTAATGGTCCACACACAGGAGGAAGTTAAAACCAATCAGCCCCCTCCCTTCGATCAGCTAGCCTCTCCATTGCCTCCATGAGACCATCCTTGCCTTACCTCCATCTGCCTCCACTGGGCCTCCTTTTCTCCTGAATCCCCAACATCATTCATAAGAAACTAGACAATGATCCCAAATGGTCAACCTATGAACCCGGAGGTCATGGTTCAATTCCCAGTCAGGGCACATGCCTGAGTTGCGGGCTCAGTCCCCAGTATAGGGCGTGCAGGAGGCAGCTGATCAATGAGTCTCTCTCATCATTGATGTTTCTCTCTCTCTCTCCTTCTCCCTTCCTCTCTGAAATCAATAAAAAAAATATTTTTTTAAGTGTAGCACATATGTAATGGGGTTTAGACAAGATATTGATGATAATTTCAGGGAAAATAGTAGCAAATGCCAGGAACACAGGAAGTACCCAATAACTATTCACTCCCTTTTCCCCCTTTTCCTGCTATTAAAGGGCAAGAACTGAGAGTGGATGCCCAGGGAGAGAGTCAGACACTTGCTTACAGTCCCTCAGCTGGTTGATGGCAGAGCTGAGTCAGAGATGAATAACTCAGGAAGTTTCTCCACCGTCTGCTGCTATTAGTAACCCTCTCTCCTGCACCCTGTGAATAAAGCCCACACTGAGCTCTGCGTGGACGTGGGGATGTCCTTGATCACCCATCTCTGCCGCAGATTCCAGTCACAGAACTGTGTTTCTGATGCTTTGATGTCGGGACATGCTGACTCTGGGGAGACTGCCCCTCCCAGGGCTTGCCTAGAGGTTCCTCGAGATAATAAAGGACTGACTCAAGCTTCCCTTTAACCTGTGAACACACCTTTCACATGCACAC
The DNA here is from genome assembly GCF_028538775.1 of Myotis yumanensis. Classification (NCBI taxonomy): domain Eukaryota; kingdom Metazoa; phylum Chordata; class Mammalia; order Chiroptera; family Vespertilionidae; genus Myotis; species Myotis yumanensis. The sequence continues at coordinate 82,129,881 of NW_027223758.1, forward strand.
CCACCGATACTGAGCTCATACCCCACCCCCACCAACTTCTCTCACACTCAGGGCTACTATCTATCCCAGGTGCCTGAAGACACTCCGGGTGGTACCTAAGTCAAAATCAAAACTGCTCCAATGGCTGGGTCTAGAGCCTCCAGGGTTCCCATCTGAAAAATGGAACGAATAGGCCTTGCTTCCTTCTCCATCCTACCTGGGCTTTCCTTTGGGGGAGGGGAGCTCTACGACACCATCCGTCTCTAAAGACGACTGACCTGAGGAAATAAAATTGCCAGAAGCACGGCCACACTAATCACCTCTAGTGTGCTTCTGACAGACGCCCAAGGACTGCATTCTGGAGGGGCCGTGGAAACCCCTGTGTGGTCTGGATATAGCCCATCATGCAGACAGCAAAAGTGAGGCTTCCACTTTTTGGTGTAATGACATAGGAAGAGGCTCACATGGTAACATTGAGTGGGAAATGCAAGTTATAAAACTGTGGTTTTATAAGAAGAATTACATACACATATGTGAATGCATGGGGAAGTGGGGAGCTGTAATAAAATATTAATAGTGGGTTTCTTTGAGTGGTTTTAAAAAATACTTTTCTGGCCCTGGCTGGTTTAGTTCAGTGGGTAGAGCATTGGCCTGCAGGTCCCAGGTTTGATTCCAGTCATGGGTACGTGGGCTGCGGGCTTGGTCCCCTGTAGAGGGCATGCAGGAGGCAGCCGATCAATGATTCTCTCTCATCATTGATGCTCCTATCTCTCTCTCCCTCTCCCTTCCTCTCTGAAATTAATTAAAAATATATTTTTTTAAAAAAATTAAAAAAAAGACTTTTCTGTAATGGAGTTATGACTCTTTTATTATTGGGAATCACTAGTAAATGCCCTTTTATTTTAAGTCCTAGATCTCTCTTGAAATTGTTCTAGCTTCCCCTTAACCTGCTAGAAGACTGGGAGAAGCAGTTTCTCCAACCTTCTTAACGCCATTAGCCTCTCAAGGTGATTTTGTCACTGTCTCTTCTTTCAATTCAGGAAAGACGATCTCTATGCAGCTCGAAGGGGAGGGGGCCCTGGCATCCCATTCGGGCACCTCACTGGTATAAATAGTTCTCGCCCGCCAGATCAGGAGCACAGCTCATCTCAGATGCCACTTGGCTTCCGGCAGCCAAGTCTGACGCTGGTGCCAGGCTGCATCCGTCCTGCTCCTTGTCTCTGTGCCCTCGGGACTGTGGCGGGCAAGGCTGGACAGGCCTGGCTGCCTGGCCAGCCACTGGGGGCCTCCACTGAGTGAGGGGACAAATGCAGAAGGCCGAGGGCAGAGGGAGCTTGGTGGTCCCGACATGATTTCCCCTCCTCCCACCCAGACTTGGGCTCCAGCTCTACAGGCTGAGGAGGCCTCATGTCAGCAGGCCCAGGGCCTGGTGTGCAGATAGTCTGCCCGCCTTTCCACACGAGCCTGTCCCACAGGCTCCCCTGTTGGCCTGATCCCCCCTCCAGAGCTGCCTCAGGACCATGGGGTCTTCCTTGGGGCCACAGTACTTTGAGCCCAGCAACTACTGGCTGCTACAGGATGAGGCCCCTGAATTCAACTTCCTATCAAACACTCCCTTCCTCCCCAGATACTGACCTTCAGGGAACAAAAGCCCAGAGAAGGTGGCTGTGCTGAGCAAGAGCACCCCTGTTAGGCCTCCTCCAGCCCCTGGAGCAGGTCTGTTGCCCCAGCTCAGGAGTCTACACCCCGGGCCCTGTCAGCCTCGGGCAGAGTCTCCAGGAACGACAGAGTCGTTTGTCTGTTCCACACTGGGTGGGAAACCCGCGTGGGCATGGCACCTCTACAAATGAGGAAAAAGCACCTTTTTCTCCAGGTGAATTAAGCCTCATGCCAGGCACACGGCTTGTCACGTGAGGGCGAGGAGGCTTTCAGCTGCACCTGCCCCTTGGCTGGTGTTTTTGCACAGAGGCCACCCTGCACATCTGTATGCGGCAGCCTGATGCTAGACTCTCATTTTGTCTTGTTTAACCCTCCTAACTGCCCTACGAGGCAGGCATTATTTCCCCATTTTATACCCAAGACTCAGACTGTAAGGGGTAAAGTAACTTGCCCACAGGCATTGGGTTAGTAATTGGTGGCACTAGAAAGGGAACCCCAGGCTTCCAAGAGCCCAGAACCCACGTTCTGATTCTGATAAGCCACAGCCAGGTCACTGGGGTTTTCTCAGTAAGCAGCGCCCCCCTCCCCCCCAAGGCCCACAGCCCCCTTCGGTGAGCTCTGTGCTATTTCTAGAGCCAGAACAGCTGCCGGTTCCAGACAGCACAGCACCCGTCAGAGCAAACGCACAGAAATCAGTCTGAAAACTACAGCCTGACAACACAAAGGACTGAGTGTCTTCCCACACGGGTGCAGAGACAGGCACGAAGGCTTGGCTGTTGACAACGGCAGGTCATAGCTCCCAGTGGTGGAGAGACCTGGCTCGGCCCCCTGCCTGGACCATGGCCCTGTCTGAGCCACGGTTTCCTCATCTGTCCACAGGGGTCCCTGAGCTATTTGGAGATGTGAGAACTGAAAGCTAAAGAGCCTGATGTTCTGAGTGCAACCCGTGTTAGTCTTGTAACTGATCTGCTCCCAGCAGGGGCCTCGCTGAAGTGCCATCCCTGGCCTGGGGTGGGAGCTGGGGGTCAGGGCATAGCCCACTGCGATACTTCTCCCTACCCAAACCAGCAGTTCTGCAGGGCCTCAAGTCACATGTCCAGCACATTCCTGCAAGAGCACATATTTGGGGGCCTTATTTTGGGGCCAGATCAGGGAGCCCTGACAAGCTCCCCTTGTAAAATTCAGCTCACCAGCCATGGGCCTCCAGGTGTCGAAAGTCAATTTGGTCACCTTCCTCATACACATCGTCCTACTGCTCCTGGGGCTTCCCCACCGTGCCCCAGGCGCCCAAGCCAAGAGCTACATCCCAGGGGCCTCTTTTCTTTTCTTTTCTTTTAAAGTATATTTGTATTGATTTCAGAGGGGAAGGGAGTGGGAGAGAGAGCTAGAAACATCAATGATGAGAGAGAATCATTGATCGGCTGCCTCCTGCATGCCCCACACTAAGAATTGAGCCTGCAACCCAGGCATGTGCCCAGACTGGGAATCGAACTGTGACCTCCTGGTTCATAGTTTGATGCTTAACCACTGCGCCACACCAGCCGGGCCCAGTGGCCTCTTCCTAGTTCATCGCTCACTTCAGGCCTCTTCTCCATGCAGCGCCAGGGACCTGACCTGGTCTTCTTTCTCCCTGATTAGTGTCTGTCTGGAATCCTCTTCCTCGCGTGTCTTCCCAGTTGCTACAGAGCAGAGGCCAGCCTTGAGCAGCCTTCCCCACCCTCCGGCATGGCGTTGATGACGGAAGTGCGGGCTGCGGGCTGCGGGCTGCGCACGGCCACATGGAGTGGGAGATGGGGACAGCCCTGGGTGCCTTACTTTCTGAGCCCCCTAAGCTGGTTATGGGGTGGGTGCTTGCTCCTCCCAGCCTGACCCTGACCCTTTTTCTTTCCATCTCCGTTTCTTTACATTCTTACTCCATTCTGTGGCCTCTGCCTTCGCTAAGTGACTGGTATAAAATTCTCACAGATGGTCAGGGAGGCCAGGAGCATGGGAGCGGTGAAGAAGGAGAGGAGGGAGATTGGATGATGGCTGTTGAAGGGGGTAACAGACGATTTGGGGAGCTGATGTGGGGGGAGGAAGGGGGGAGGTCCTGACAGGCACCCATCATCTTCTGATCTGGAAACGGAGCCCCAAGAGGCAGCATCTCCTACCCAGACTCCTCTATGTGTCAGGGGCAAAGATTGGGCCAGATTCTACTGGGGAGATCCACTCAGGGGACCCCGAAGTGGGGGTTTTATAGGTGAGGAAACTGAGGCATAGAAAGGTACATGTAAGCCTCCTCCCTGTGTCAGGGAGCCCACAGCCCTGCCCACACAGTCAGCCTCCTCCCTGTGTCAGGGCGCCCACAGCCCTGCCCGCACAGTCAGCCTCCTCCCTGTGTCAGGGCGCCCACAGCCCTGCCCGCACAGTCACAGTGTCAGGGCGCCCACAGCCCTGCCTGCACAGTCAGCCTCCTCCCTGTGTCAGGGCGCCCACAGCCCTGCCCGCACAGTCAGCCTCCTCCCTGTGTCAGGGCGCCCACAGCCCTGCCCGCACAGTCAGCCTCCTCCCTGTGTCAGGGCGCCCACAGCGTGCAGACCCTCTGCTGCCTGGCCCCCCACAGCTGTCACCACATCTGGAAGTCCACGCTGCATAGTTCTTTCCTTTGGGGTGACCTTGCCACTGAGGGCTCCTCTTTGAAAGGCAGAAATCCCAGGAGCGTTTTGGGGGTAATAATCAGAAAATACTAAGCACAGGGATGGGGGTAGAGGGTAACACACAGAAGATAAAAGTGGGAAAGAGGAGAGGGGAGACGGGAGACCCTACAGATCACCTTGCCTGTAGTGCTAAGGACAACAGTCATTATAGGAAGGGAATTCTATATAATAAAAGGGTAATATGCAAACTGACCCTAACAGCAGAACAACTAGGAATGACTGGTCACTATGACACACACTGACCACCAGGGGGCAGATGCTCAATGCAGGAGCTGCCCCCTGGTGGTCACTGGGCTCCCACAGGGGGAGCTCTGCTCAGCCACAAGCCAGGTTGACGGCTGCCAGTATAGCAGTGGTGGTAGGAACCTCTCCCGCCTCCTCAGCAGCACTAAGGATGTCTGACTGCAGCTTAGGCCTGCTCCCCACTGGCAAGTGGACATCCCCCGAGGGCTCCCGGGCTGCCAGAGGGATGTCTGATTGCCAGCTTAGGCCCAATCCCCCGGGGAGCAGGCCTAAGCCAGCAGGTGGTCATCCCCCGAGGGGTCCCAGACTGCAAGAGGGCACAGGCCGTGCTGAGGGACCCCTCCCCCCGCCCGAGTGCACAAATTTTTGTGCACCGGGCCTCTAGTATGTACATAATTACCTACCTGAGTCACTATGGCATTTATTACAGTCTACCAGCCGGGGGCGAGGACAGGACTATACAGCATGGAGGACTTGGGAAGAAAGCTCAGGAGAGCCACCCAACCCTGTGTGACCTGCCCACAGCCCAGAAGGGAGGATCCCTCCGTCCAGCATGGCCAGTCAGTGCTGGGGCCCCAGAGTCACACTGGATGGGGTGAGTCCCAGCTCCTCCACCAGCACCTGGAAGTGGCGACTCAGTTTCCTCATCTGTAAAGGGGGCAATGACAGCAGCCACCCTAAGGGTTTGAGGGTGAGGATTAAAGGCAGCAAGATGCCTGGCACACAGCCCCCAGTAGTGCTTGGCCATGGGCATCGCCTGTGGAGGTCCAAGCCAAGTCTCACCCCTCCGCGGAAGCGCCTCCGACTTCCACTCTGAGCCCTTGGAGCCCTTGCCATCTGGCCCACACAGCTTATCGCCTCGTTATATACAGTCTTGAAACAATTAGGGAACAATTCAACACAGCATAATGAAGCGCTGAACTGAAGTCCATCCACCTCCTTCCTGCTCTGAAATACGACTGCTCCAAACCCCATATTGTGCAGTACACGCTAGACACACACACAGATTGATCTCAGCCGAGAGGACTCCGGCCCAAGTACTCAACCCTCAGCTTGGGGCCTGCTCTTTCCTCCTGTGGCCGTGCTACCCTCCCACTGGGGAGCCCCTGGACCCCAACTTGAAGCCCAGCTGCACAGGGAGAATGCTGCCCAGGAGCAGGCAGCTTAGGTGAGTGGCAGCGTGGCCAGCTCTGCTCCAGAACCCAGAGGGAAGTGCCCCTGAGGCTGCCTTTGCACACCGCCCCCTGCCACCCTACCCCAGGCCAGGGTGCCTCAGGCTGTGCAGAGCCTGGGAGAAGCGGCCGATGAGGCCAGCCAGCGAGGCCACTTGTGGGCTAGTCTGAAGTTAGAGGGCCCACAAGACCCTGCGTGCACAGGGTCCAGCCCGGCTCTCCGGGACGGGGGGGCTCCGTGGGGTTAGAGGGATGCCTGAGCAAATGCAGAAGGGTTTATGCAAACTGGCAGAGAGTTCTCCGTGTGGGCAATGACAGAAATAGCCCTCTGCGCAGACACATCGCACAGAACGTCGAGTTAAAGGGGCTATCAGGGAAGGCTTCAGGGAGGAGGTGGGGCAGGAGGCGGAAACTGGAGGGAGGACAGGACTTGGATGGGGAGCAAGGTGCACACGCCGGCAGTGGGAAAAGCTGGAAACAGCCCTTGTGCGGTGGTCTCAGGGCGGCTGCCCAAAGAGCCAGTCCCGTCTTGCTCAGTGGATTAGCACTTTCCACAGAAACCTCTCCATGAGCTCTGAACCTTCCCTGGCAGGCAAACACTTGCTGACATGCCGAGACCACCCCCCTATCTGCATGGGCAGGTCTCACAGCGAAGGGCCGACATTGGAGCCTCAACATTTGGAAGGGACAACTCTAGACTCCTCTCTCTCGCTGGTGACATCCCAGGGGCCAGAGCTCCCAGCACACACCTGCGGAAAGAACTGAGCTCCTGAAAGGCCCTGGTCCCAGTTCACGGCCTGCAGGCCTGTCTGTGGACACCTCCCCGACGGAGTGTTTATATTACAGCCATATCTTTTATCTTCTAAAGCACTGGACAAAATCGTCCATACTGGGGGTCCCTGAAGAACATACTACTTCTCTGCAGGGGCGGTTTAATGTTTTGGTGTCAGTATTAACAGCAGCAGACACTCAAGCCTCTTTCCCAAGGAAATAGACTGAGAGTCAGCCGGTACTTAGAGATGCAAAAATGAAGGAACAAAAGAATTTAATCAGCCCCTGGAAACCCTCAACTGGTAGGTTCCAGCCACACCCAGCTCCAAGCAGAGCGTGCATCCTGCCTGAGAATATTCTGTTTTCTCTCATTCAACAAATAATTACTGAACTCCCACTGCTGAGCATGCAGACTGCCCTGAATCACTGATTTTAGCTCCAAACACCACAGCAGATCGAGAAGAAATAACCACGTGATGGTGTGAATGTCAAATCTCAGTTGCAGTCTTGATGGCAACGGTCCCTCCCCAGCCAGGGTCACCCTCACGGGTGGGTGGAGCCGTCGGAACCCGCCTTCACAGTGGGATTGCAGAGGAGCAAGAGCCCAGCTGCCACCCACCCCTACTGCCACCCCCACACACCTGGACACACTTGCAGGCTGATACTCAAAACCCTTGCAGCAGCTATGGACCGAAGCTCCACCTCAAATGGAGGCTTGCGACCCAGGCTGCCTCCCCAGCCCACCCCCAGCAGAAGGGGGCCAGTGAGCCCCTACTTGGTTTGGTTGGGTCCTAGGCCGCAACCCTCATGTCAAAGGACACAAGTCAGGATCCCAAGATGCAGTGAGCTTTGAGCCACTGCGTCAAGCTGGCTTCTTCTCTGAGGGCCGCTCTGGGGGTGAGCCAAGGGGTGGGGGCTGCAGGGTCACCCCGACAGGCTTCCCCCTCCCTGGTTATTCACCCGGGTCTGTACCTGGAGCTGGAGTCACTGCCGCCGGGTGACTCTGGGTCGTCCGTGGCATTAAAGAGCCCCGTCCAATTGTCCAGCTGGTCGCCACTCTGCCAACCAAACTGGAGGCCTCTGGCAAGAGAACGAGGCAGTCGGTACTCACGCTCAGGTGCTGGGTTAAGCCTGTCTACCAGAGAGCCACGGGCTGTCGTGTGCCCAGTGGCACATCGCCTCGATCACACACTCCGTGGGGACAAGGGTGATGTCCAACCGTGGGGACGACGATAATAAACCTTTACAGGGGTCTCTGCTCGACTGCATCCCCTCGTCGCACCTTTACCGGCAGAGCTGAGGTTCCCCATTGCACACACAGGGAAACTGAGGCTCAGCCAGGTCCGGGTCACGGTGCCCTCCTGCCTCCCAAGTGGTGTGTCCCTCAGTTCCTGCCTCTAGAGACCTACACAAGAGCCCCTAATCGCCACACTGTCCTCAGAGGCCAGACACACTGCAAAGCTTTTAGTGACACCTGGGTTTCCAACACAGGACACGCCTCCTAGGTTAAGACGCTGGACTCAAACCACAAGGCCCTCTCTGCTCCCTCCCCAAACCTGGCGGAAATGATAGCAAAGGGATAAATAAGGACCTGCGCTTGGAGCCAGGGATGGAAGGGGGCTAGGGACCACACTGGGAGAGCCCTAACTGTCCACCAGAAGCAAGTCTATTCCCCTCGCACAGCTCAGGAAGCCGGGGGTGGTTCCGTGGTGCCCTCCCTTTCCCTTCACAACTCTCCTTGGACCATTTGAACTGTGACACACCCTGGCTAACACATCCCACAACAATCCAACCAGACGCTAATATTTATGTTCCCACAAAGTGCTTCACTTCCACCGGGGAGCGGAGTCAGGCCTCCGGAGAACAGAAGGGGAATGAGTGAAGCTGGGGGAGCCAGGGTGTGCGTCCTGCCTGCCAGGGTACGTGCCTGAGCGGCAGTGCCCTGCTGCCATTTGGGAAGGTAGGAAGATAGTCACACACACACACACAGACACAGACACACACACAGACACACAGACACACCAATAAAATGGCACTGTGCTCAGTTTCCCAAAAGATGCTAGAAATTCAGACTTCACTACCCCAAATTTTCAATGCTGATCCATTCATTCAAGCTTGAAACACACTGCAGACCAAATACTCCTAGCAGCCTGGGATCCCCATGGGCGACCGACCCCCTCCTTATATCACCTTGCTGGATCCTGGCCTTCGTCCAAAGAGGGACACAAAGTGTGCCTCGCCCATCACAGATGAGGACACTGAGGCAGACAGTGGGAAGTGGCCTCTCAGCCAGCTTGGGGACTGGAACCCAGGAGTCCTGACTCCCAGTTCAGCTCTTTGGCTAGGAAAGTTCTGGCTCCCGTCCCAGGAGTCAGCTACACACAGCACCCCTCGGGGTCTCCCAGCTTGGCGGCTGGGTCAGTGACCTCGGCTGCCGCCTCATGCACCACACGTGCCCACCTTTGCAAAAGGCCCTCACAGAGGGAGCCCAGGTGGGAGCCTTCAGGAGCTCTGCCTGCACCACCCCGTTCCCTCCCACTCCACAAAGCATACAATAGAGATGCAAATGACTGAGCTGCTATGATTACAAGGATAACCTTGAGTTTGGCTCTATTTGAAAAAAAATAATAATAAAAGAAAAAAGTCAGTCACAAAACATCAGTACTTACCTTTCCTGGGGGGATAACCTATTGCATTACTCGTTTGTATTCTTTCTTCCCTGGTCCAAGAAGGGAGCTTAGCTTCATTACCCCCTCTTACTTTAGGGCCATGTGGGCTGTTGGGGCCGAAAAAAGCCCTGCTAGGCCATTCTAAAGGGCAGCAGGAGGGCCTCCGAGCCTGGGGAGGGCTGGGTGGAGGGCTGGGTGGACGTGGTGAGACCACAGCTGAGCAGAAAGTTCCTCAGGCCCAGGAAGCTATGGTGGCTTGGGGTTCCTCCCCTAGGTCTCCCCTTAAATGGACAGCAGGACCCAGAGAGACTAATGCTTCGGGACCTCAGGAGGCTAGACCCAGGGCTCTAGAAGCCCCCACATAGCAGTGAGCAGATTGGCTGAGGCTGGGGTGGCCTGGGGAGTCCCCCCCCAATCTTTGTTCCTTAGGAGCCTCCATGACCTTCACATGACCCTGAGGGGGGTGAGGTGGAGGGAAGGCTCCTGAATAATGACGAACTAAATTTTCCACCAGCTGGTGGCTAAGGTTTCGTCCTTTTCTTAATCAAAAGAAAATGAGGCAATGAGCCATTTCTTTCAAACCGAGCTTGCGAAATGAAATGCATAAACACGCTTCTATTATTAATCAGCAAATCACTTGCATTGTACCTCACAGCCTCCTGAAGATATCTTGCCTTTATCCATCCGTGCTATTTTTATTGTATTGTATATGTATACATATCAAATATTTATCTTGTTGTCTTATTCTAAACTTATCGCACAGCCATGCCAGGCTGGGTGCTGGGGTTCAACAGTGAGCAAACTAACAAGAGCCACCCCCCCCTCCCCCCCCCCCCCCCCCCCCCTCCGTGACGCTCAATTTCTACTGGAGGGAGACAGATGGAGCGATTGTAAACTAAGAGGCGCCAGGACGTGTCATGGGTCAGATGGCGGAAATGCTGTGGGAAAAAGGAAAGGGAGGAGGGGGACAGGTGTTTGGGGGGAGTAGGGGGTGCTACCCCACACAGGGTGGGCTTCCTCCTGAGAAGTGCGTCCGAGCAGGACACGAAGTGGGTGATGGGTGACGCGGGAGCAGGCGGATCCTGGGGGAGAACGCCCCGGAGGAGGATCATCTGTTCCAATGGCCCTGGGCAAGAGTGTGAGGCTTCTTCTGGGGCTGGCAAGGTGCGGCGGGCAGCTGGGGCTGTGTGAGTCAGGGGCAGCTGGCAGGTGATGTGATATCAGTTCAGAGAAGCAGTGCCCCTTCCTGTGGTCCCTCAATGCCATCTAGGAGGGAGGTGGGCCCCATCTGCTGAGGACCACCCGGGAGTCTAGTGCTGGGCCCTTCCTGGGGCGCCCAGATTGCTCTCCTCCGCCTCCCACAGTGCTCTGCCCTCCCCAGGCCACATAAGGGGCGGTGGGTGGTCAGGGGACACCTCGCAGAGAAAGTGCTGGGACCTGCCCACCCAGGTCAGAGTGGAAAGACCCGCCAGCTGGGACACCTTCTCAGTGGATGAATGAGATCAATGACCAGTTCCACGTGTCCCTGCCCGTCCTGGCTCCTGACTCACTGGTGACTCACGATTTCCCTGTGAAGCATCAGATGGTAACATTCCCCCCCAGAACCTCAGGGGGAAAGGGAAGTGGGATCATCCCCAGGGTTTGCCTATGGGGCCCTTCATTTGAGCAACAGAGAGGATGCTGAGTGAGGGCCTCCTGAGGGAGAAGAGGAACGGGCTACTCCTCAGGCTGGTCCCCATGCTCTCCTTCCCCAGAGGGGAAAGGAGAGGGGGCAGAGCAAGTGGCAGGCCCTGTAGACAGGAGGGTCTACAGGCAGCAGGGGGCTGACTTCTTTGAGAGACCCCAGCCTGTGACCAGGGTGCTGGTGAGCAGACAAAGCCTCCCGTGGTAAGGCCTGTGGCTACTAGTAAGTGGCTGGGGCAGGGCCCAGGGGGAGTCCAGAGCTGGCAGTGTCAGGGTGGGGCAGGGAGGGTGCGCACGGGGGCACACAGCCATGGGAAGGGTCCAGAGAGAGAAACTGGACAAGCTCCAGGCACTGCTCTGGGACCACCTCACCACCCCCTGCCTTTGCACCCCAGAGGAACCTGGGCCCCTCCCACCAGGCCAACCTCCTGCTCCCTGGCCTGACATCCCAGACCTACAGTGCCTGCCCTGGGGGCCAGAGCCACATGCGTGGGCACCCAGACCATCCACTGATGCCAGGCCCCTTCCAGCTACTCTTTGTTAAATAGTTAGTCAACATCCATTTCAAGGAGGCGCACACACCAGCCTTCCAGCTCTCCTCTGGCGCTCGGGCCCCAAACTGTGATGTTACCTGGCTACCCACCACCCTGATTACCGTCTCCTCTGAAACCTACAAGATCTACAGTCTACGCCACACAATTATGAATGTATTTGAACTGTCTTACGTATTTTTCATATTTGTCTCTTTTAGTGTTCTGGAAGTTCCTCAAAGACATGAATCATACCTAATAATTCTTTAGTAGCATTCCCTCTTCCCGGACACAAAGCTGAATGCTCCCTGATGGTTAGAAAAAAGCTTTGGGACTCCCTTTGTATGCATCCATTCATTCAACAATTAATGTCAGGCACTGGGCTAGGTCCTGGGAATTCAGGGATGAATACACCATCTCTTACAAGGGTCTTACAAGCTGTGTGACCTTACACAAGTTACTCACCCTCTCTGAGTAAGTATTAAATGAGGATGATCATATCTGTTTATTAGGATGATGGTGAGGATTAAATGAAACAATCCTCATTCAGGATTATCTGCTTAGGTCAGAGTCTGGCTCATAATCTCTTAGTGAATGTTAATAATTAATGTTATTACCTGATGAATCCATCAACTGTATGTGTGTGTGTGGTGGGGGGAGGGGGTCCCTACACATAGGATTAAGGGCTATATTAGAGAATTACTGGGTGAGAGATTATGAGATGAGAAGTGAACGGGCCTGGATAAGTCAAAGAGGAGAAGCCAAATCCTCTAAGAGGTAAACATTTCCAGAAAGTACAAATGGCAAAAAGAAAAAGACTAGAAAGAAATGGGCAAAGGAATAGAGTGAGAGGGCAGCACTGTGTCCTTAGGGGACACTGGGGAAGGGACAGGAAGATACTATCTACCACTAGTGCAGGCTGGGCACACAGCAGGCCCGGGTCAGGACTAGAGTGAGCAAGCAAGGCTCCCAGGGCACAAATGAGGGCGGCCCCATCTCAGACTCATGCAAGTGCAAGCATGTCAAACATGAGGCCCGCCGGCCACGGGCTTGACATGCTTGACAGGGTCAGCACACAAGAGGGAGCCTCCTTCAGTTTTGTCCCTTGGTGCCTTGCTGCCTCCCCCTCGTCCCAGCCCTGCAGAGGTACTCGGTGAAAGCTTGCTCTGACCAGCAAAACTGTTGTTCGGACAGCAGAGGACACACCCCAGGTGGCTGTCAGCTCAGTTCCTTCCTCCTCTCTAGGGCACCACCCCTCCGGACCCATCCCTGCATCCATCCTCCGTCCCCTGGTCCCCATCTTCAGGGCTGTGCCTGTTCCTCTGGGCCGTGGGACCGAAGTCTCTGTCCCTGGTCAGGGGACATTAGCTTGGCGAGGACAGCACTTGGAATACATACTTTGGACACAGCACCAAGTCAGGTTGTACTTTTCCTTGACCCAGTTTCTTAACCTCAAGTCTCAGGCCGCACCAGCCGCACTCAGGCAGCCCAGATGGGCACCCAGGAGGCGCAGGAGAGGAAGGTAGGGGAAGACAGCGCACAGGAGAGTCCGCTCTGCAAAGGCGGGCAAACGCCCAGCTCAGCTCCTGGCCCTGTGCAGCCATACAGAAAGCAAGAGGGCAGCGCTGGGCGGGAAGTGCTGAGTCCAGGCAGCACGGCACCAGGAAGCCGGAGCCGGAAGGACACTGTGGGCTGGGAACCAGAGGAGAAGCAGGACTGGACTGGCAGAGAGGCGGCTGGGAAGGCACGGCAGTGGGGACACCGGGTGGGTCAAGGCACAGCCTCAGGACAGCCATGATGTGGGTCTGAGACCGACCCCTGGCTGCCAGCAGTGATGCTCTCCTTAAAGAGTGGGGCTCCGGCCCAGACTTCCAGGCCCAGACTGATCCCAAGAGTGAGACTTGTGTTTGGGGAGGAGGAGGGGATGAGCCACTTCCATTTCCTGCAACGTGGCAGATGGAAACTGCCTCGGTGGCAGGTGCCCCTTCAGGAATGAAGGCTCCTTCCTCACCTGCCGGGGTGCAGGGAGCTGGCCCCCAGCTCTCGGGCCCCTCTGGGAACCTGGGAATCGTCGCAGGGGAGGAGAGTCAACTGGGCCAAGGTCACGCCCTCTTCCAGAGGCAGCCCACATCCAGGGACTGAAAACTCAACGGAGGCAGGAAGGCCTGGCTGCGGGGCTCCCTGTGGGGTGGCAGGGCCTTTGCGGGGACCGCACGTGGCTCAGTTTCTCCCTCGGCTCAGTCTCCCTTCTTAGGTGTAGATTCAAGAACACATCTTCCTAAGCACGCTGCTCGCATCTCTGGTTGAGGGTCTGCTTTCCAGGAACCCCCTCTGCACCATCCCCACTGAAACACTGAAATAACGATTAAAATGCGTATCAATGCCTTCCTAAACAGATGAATAATCTGGCAGGGAAAGAAGCAGTAGATGAGTTCTAAGCCAGAAGCTGCCTTAGGGATCTGCCAATCCCCATAATTCATGCCTTCCTTTTAAAGGCCATTATATTACTGTAACAAGCAAGTACTAACCCAATGGAAGCGGTCTCACTATATTATATTAGACAAAACATCTCAAAGCGCTACTAGAAATAAAGTCACTATATTACAATAAAAAATTCAGTTCATTAGGAAGACGATAGATCTAAACTAGTATGCATCTAAAAATATCCCTCCAATCTGCATAATGATGATAGGAGAAACTGATAAATTCACTATCACAGAGGAAGATTCCATCATGCATCTTTTTAAAATTGATGGATCGAGCAGAACAAACAGAAAACATCAATAAGGATACAGAAGAATGACATTTTTTTTAAGTACACACAAAATAATTATAAAAATCAACCACCTACTAGACCACAAAGCAAATCTCAATAAATTTTTAAGGATCAACATTATAAATACCATGTTGTCCTACAATGCATTTGGGTTTAAAATTCAAAATGATAAGTAAAGCCCTAGCCAATTTGGCTCAGTGGTAGAGCATCAGTCTTCGGACCAAAGGGTCTCGGGTTCGATTCCGGTCAAGGGCATGTACCTTGGTTTCAGGCTCCTCCCAGGCCTGGGCCCTGGTCAGGGCTCCAGCAGGAGGCAACCAATCGATGTGTTTCTCTCACATCGATGTTTCTCTCTGTCTTTCCCTCTCCCTTCCACTCTCACTCTAAAAAAAAAAAGATCAATGGAAAAATAACCTTGAGTGAGGATTAACAACAACAACAAAAAAGATAAGTAAAAAAATAAAGTATTTGGAAATTTTAGAGCATTTCTAAACTTATGAGTGAAAATAATAATAAAAATTAGAAAATACTTGAAATTCAAAATAATGAAAGTACTTCTGGTAGTTACTATGTGTATGACCTTGAACAATTACTTAGCCTCACTGTGCCTTAGTTTCCTCACCTATAAAATGAGAGCAGTAATAGTATCTACTACTTGTTAGAATTCAGAATGGTAATATACAAAGCACTTGGACCAGGACCTGGCACGTAGTAATGCAATATAATTCTGAGTTGTTATCATCATCACCATCATCATCTCAAAATTGAATGGCTATAACTAGAGAACTATTTAGAGGAAATTGCATAACCTTACACATTTACATTAGAAAATAATAAAGACTGGAACTTAAAGAGATAAGCATCCAACTTAAGAAGTTAGAAAAAGAACCTGGCTCAGGGTCAGGGTGGCTCCATGAAGTGCTAACCAATGGTGAGGCCCAGTGCCACAGTGGGTAGGGCCACACATGGGAGAGGTGAGAGGAGGCCGTGCCACATCTCTGCACCTCTGCTGCCTCCTTCTTTAGTTCTGGATGTGCCCTACCCCAATCTTATCCTTCCCTCAAAGACCCACTCAGGTTCCACCTCCTCCAGGAAGCCTACCCTGACTACTTCCGTCCAGTGGTGCCTCCCTCCTCAGACATTTTAACACTTACTTCATAGCTGTCTCGTGTGGTCATTTTGTTTCCCCAAAACAGAATTCAATCCCCCTGAACACCAGGACCACATCGTTCTGACACCCTTCCAGAATCAGGCACATATAAGCTTTGCTTGCTTGGTTGGATTAACCAGGTCCCTGGAGTAAGGCCAGGGGAGGTGGCGCCTGAGACTTAAGGGCCCGGGGTCTCTGTGTGAGGGAGGATGAGAACAACTGGAATGCCCACTGAACCCCGAGCAGCTAGCCCATCCACCCAGGACCAGGGAGGGCTTGCCAGAGCAAGCAGCAGCGGTTGAGTTGACATTTGCCATGGTCACTGATATTCTTCCACTTTTGATAAGGCAGCAGGGATCCCTGCAGCCCCTCTGGTTCTGGGTAGGTGCCAGCAGGGGGCCGGAACCCAGAGCCACCCTGCTGAGGAACAAGTGCAGCAGGGGAGGGCTGCAGCAGGCTATGTGGGGCCCCGCTGTCCTTGAATACGGACATGGTTAGGGGGAGGAAGCAGGCCCAATGGGCTCCAACAAGCCAGGAAATTCTCAGAAAATGTCCTTTAAAGCCACAGCACCAAGCTCATCACCCGCCTTCCACCAGGAAGAATACTTCGGGGGACAGGCCGGAGCAGGGGCAGTCTGAAGCAAATGTCCAGACAAGGGCCCTCACATCCCCAGCCCTGGGACATGGGAGGAGGTAGCTGCTGGCTTCCTACTCTGAGCACCAGGGTCCCCGCACCAACCTCTCTCTCTCACTCCCAGGCTTGGCCCAGAATGGGGGGCACAAATGATGGAGAACAACGGTTGTATTTGCAAGTTTAGGGAAGAAATGAGATGTTTACATAGCGAGAGAGGCGTTTTGTTTCCTATTAGCCTTGGGGGGGGGGGGGGCAGTGAGAGTGGGGAGACACTGGCAGCAAAGGGAAAACCTCCAGCAGAAAGGAGCGAGAGGTGGGCTCTTTGCAAAAGGGGTTCTGAGAGGGCTGGTCTATCCGCGCTCTTCCCAGGCCCGGAAACCAGGCAGGTAACCCTAAGCTTTCCTCCTCAGCCGGCAGGGCAGAGCCGGCAAGGAACGGAGGCTGGGCCCCAGTCTCCCAGTGACAAATCCTACTGCTCTTTCCCTTAATGGAGTTTGCCAGTGGATGGGAGACGGAGAGGGGGGTGGGGGGTAAGAGCAGAGCCCAACGAAGCGAGAGTTAACTCCCCGGGCAGGTCTGACCTTGTGCGTAAGGATGAGAAAGGACCATCTGTTCAGAAGGGATCAGGCTGTGAGTTTCATAGATCCAGAGGTTTATGAGTTCACTGTCCCTGTCGCATCACATCAGCCCACTATCACCCGACGCTCCTTGGGGGGGGGGGGGGGGGGGGAGGGAATGCTTCTCTCCCAAGGGTCCCCACAAGTTCAGTACTCGCCAGGTAATCCACTCGGCTTTGAGCCTCCCTCTCCCAGGAGCCTCCCCTCCAACCGCATGGCATGGCACTGTAGATTTGGGGGACACCAATCGGGCCCCTGGGGCCGCTCAGGACAGTAAAATGGATTTATTGTCAGCGTGGCCACTCAGAATTCTAACCGGTCCCCCATTTTTCACAACAGAACAAAGTTGTTGCGCCCCTCGGGCCCGCGCTGGGCAGGCGCTCTCTTCTGGCTGGGAGGAGAGGTGCGCTGTGGAGCACCACCGTGGCCAAAACCTAATAACGCGGAGGGGCTCAGGGCTAAGTGCAAACCCCTGGGTCACGCACCCCCGGACGCCCGGTTGGACACCCGGTTGGACGCCGCAGACGCCACCTGGGCTCACCCGCGGGCTCCACGCACTCGCACCCGCACGCGTACTTTCTCACCTCTTGATGTAGTTCCTGCCATATAAGATCTGTTGCAGCAAAGTCACCAAGGCGAAGGCGCAGATGAAGATGAAGAGCAAAGTTCGGTTCCCCAACAAATCCCTGTTCGCCGAGGGGTCCGCGTAGCGCATCCTGGCGGCCGCTTGCGTGCTGCGGGGCGTGGCAGGCACAGGCGCCGGGGGTCCCCGCAATCACGCGCGGGGCCCGGGGGCGGGGGGCACAAGACCGACTGGCAGTCAGGCGGAGGAGGACTTCTTGGGGCAAAGTTTCCGGCTGGCGTAGCGGGCATAGGGGGCAACCGAGCGTCGCCAGCACCGGGGCAGCAGGCAGGGCAGGGCTGGCCGCAGGGAGCTCGGCTGCGCCCGGGCCTCCCCTCCACTGCCTTCACCTCCACGCGACAGTGCCCGGCATCTGCCGATTTCCCGGCGAGGGGCAGCGCCTGGTGCCCCAAGCGCAGGACGGCCCTTCCCCCGCCCCCCCCCCCCCCCCCCCGCCCCTCGCCGGAGGTGGCGGCCAATGAGGAGCGGGGCCCGGGCCGTCCGCCCGTGCGCCTCGGAGCGCCGCGCACCGCCCCCTCTGGTCGGGCCGGATCGCGGTTACCCTTCGCGGTGCCGGCTCAGGAGGGCCAGGTCCGATCCCCGATCCCCGCAGCGAGGGAGCGCGAAGGTTGGCCTTCGGTCCTGCGGATGGGAAGTGGGGGACAGAACGCCCGGACAGTCGGGCTGTTGGGCGGTGCAGAGGGGGAGGAGGGAGCCGGGTTTGAAGAGTAGAATTAAAAAGGGGGGCAGGAAAGGAAAGGGAGGCCGAGCTGCGGCGCCGGGCTCGCTGGAGGGGAACATTTGCATGCGGCGCGCCGGGCACTGAGTCACCGCGCGGCCTCGGCCTCGCGCGCTCGGGGAGGTTTCTCCGGAGAATGCGGAGCAAGGTCAGCCGGGCAGCCCTTCAAGGACACGCGCGCGACTCCTGCATGCTGATGGCCCCCGGCGCCCCATCCTGCGAAGAGGCAATCCGGGGGCTCTCGCCTCCTCTCCCTCCCAACTGCAGCTCCTGGCTGTTCATCAAAGACCTTGTTGTCACCGAGACACTGGGACCTTGTCTCTCGCTGGAACCACTCGTAAATCTTAGGTCAGGCAGCTGGCCGCCTTCGAGTACCACAGTCCCCAAAGCCTTAGTCAGTCACTAAGTAGAAAGGTTTGTACTTCAAGCGTGCACACCAGGGAAAATAAACACAAATGCAATGTCAAGACGTGCCTCTTCAGAAATCCTAACCCCTGAATGCGCTCCCCTTTCCTCCTCCCCATCCCATCCCACGCAAGCGACAGCCTGTCATCCCGACACCCAGCCTCCCCGCGCCTGGGGGTCAGGTGCCCGCGGGGGCATCGCCACTGAGCCCTGGCTGGAAGATTCTAAGGGCGCCTCTTCCGAGGGTCTCCAGCCTCGGGGAGAGGGAGGGTGTTCTAGAGTCAGGTCAGGGATTCAACTCTGATAGCATCAAGAAAGAGAACTTTGGTGGAGAAGTGCCCAGACTCCAATGCTCTGGCGTTGGCATTTAATAGTTTCCTCTTTTTAAAAAAACGTATGTATTTTTATTGACTGGAGAGGGAGAGGGAGAGGGAGAGGGAGAGGGAGAGGGAGAGGGAGACATCAATGATGAGAGAGAATCATTAGTGGGCTGCCTCCTGCAAGACACACATTGGGGAGGGAGCCTGCAACCCAGGCATGTGCCCTGACCAGGAATCAAACGGTGATCTCCTGGTTCATAAGTCAATGCTCAACCACTGAGCCTCGCTGGCCGGGCCAGATAGGGTTTTTAACTAAAAAAATAAGACATAAACATTTCTATAGCCCATTATTATAATAAACCTGATATTTGTTTGGTGTCTTACACATCAAAAAGTGCTTGCTCTTGCATATATTAGTTCATTAGCGCCTCCCAGCCTCTGGCTGACCCATTTTGCAGTGGAAAGGATCAACGCTCTAGCTGCCCAAAGTAGCTCTCCTACCAAGAAGTCTTTGGAATCAGAGATGTGGCTCTTTCTCCCACACATCAAGGCAGGGCTGGGTCCCTGGGGTGGGACCAGTGCCTACTCTTACCCCACTCTTGGCTTACTGGTCCACTCTTGCTGTCTTCCAATTCATGATAAGTTTTTTGAACAAGGAGGCCCTCACTTCACTTTACCCTGGGCAACACAAATTCTGTGGCAGGTCCCACACAGGTCCCAGTTGGCAGAGTTCCCATTTTTTACCTAGCTGGCCCTCACCTGCAGAGTTCATGAATCATCATCTCTCCAGGCAAGGTACCCTTGTTTCTTTATTTTCCTCCTCATTCTCCACCCTCATCAGATATCCACTCTGATAGTTGTCTTTGGATGCATACTTCCTTGGGAGGGGGGGCAGAATCTATTTGAAAGTAATAAATCCAGATTATTCTGAAAATATACAGCTTGCTGTGTTTTCATAAGCTGAACACACCCATGTACCAGGACAAAGACCAAGAAACAAAAGCATATCAGCCCCCTGCCCCAAACTCCCTCCTTTCTTTTTCTAGTTACCATGGACTCGATGGTAACCACTATTTGACTTCTAGCTCCAAAGATCAGTGCTTCCTGTTCCTGTATTTTATCCAAATGGCATCATACATTACATATACGTTCATATCTGACTTTTACTCACCACCAATTGTGAGATTCATGCACATGTTGTGTGTGACATGTTGTGAGTTTTCTAGGATGGCCCCCAAGATTCCATCAGCCTCTCTTGTACACACACCTTCTCAAACATTCGTCAATCGGGCATCCATCTAGGTGCTGCTGTAGCGTCCTTTTGCAGATGTGATTAAGGCCCCGTGTTTGAGGAGATCGTTCTCGATGGACCTGATCACATGAGCCCTGGGCTTTTTTTGAAGAAAGAGATTGGAAGTATGAGGGGACGGACACGAGGGAAGTTCTACATTGTTGGCTTCAAAGACAGAGGGGTCCACACGCAAGAGATGCTGCTGGCCTCCAGGAGCCTAGATGGGCCCCTGGCCCACAGCCAGCAGGTAATGAGAGCCAGTCCTCCAATCACAAAAGACCCTGAATTCTGCCAACAACCTGAAGGAGCTTGGAAGAGGATTGTGAGTGAAAAGGGGCCACATACTAACCCTGGCAAGCTCAGGGGAGGCCTGCGTGGGGGCCTTACAGACTCAGAGACCGAAAGGAACCACACAGGATGGTCTGAACATAAAGATTCTTAACTAAAAGTGAGCCACGGCAGCAGTCACATCCTAGGCCTGTTACTTCCTTGACAAAAATCAATCTTTATTTTTTAAGTGACCCTGTCTATTGTCTAAGAATGTCAGAGTAATTTCCTTTTCCAGACTGCTCAGGGTACACCCACCACACCAGAGAGGCCACAGGACCCCTCGTTGTTATCTTGCTCCCCCAAATACCATCTCTATGTGCTGTAAATATTGTTAACTATCCTATACCCACCAACGTAAGAGAAGTATTTATCTCTTCGTTTCACTCTACCACCAATGGATTTCATGTAACCCCCCTTACATCTCCTTCTTTGATTCTAATATATAAAATAAGCTGTAAAACGGCCATTCTCTGGAGCATTTTGTTTCCCAGCAATTGACTCAAATAAACTCGTAAAAAATTCTCTACAGGTTTGGACCTTTCATACTTGGATAGGATCCTGAGATCCAGCCACCCACACCTTAACTTCAGCTCGTGAGGCGCTCAGCAGAGAACCTAGCTACATCGTGCCTAGATTTAAGGCCTACACACCTGTGAGCTGGTAAATGTGTTTTATTTTCAGCCCTACTTTTGTCGTTTGTAGTCTGTGGTCATTTGTTTCATAGGGATAGAACACTAGCCTATGTGTTACAGTTTAGATAGTTTATAGATACCGTTAGAGTAGGTTCCATCTTATTGCTGTAGAGTATGCCACTGTTGGACTGCACATAACTTATTCACCCATTCTTCTGTTAATGGACATGTGGGTAGTTCCTGCCATGAACTTCTAGTGCATGTCTTTTGCTGGGTATTGGTATTTAAAAATGAAATTTTGGGGTCATAGAATGTGCATATGTTGAGCTTTAGTGACTACTACTGAACAGTTTTCCAAAATATAAGTTATTTTTCCAGACTTGCCATGACCTAATAGGAACTGGTCCCCACCCTCACCAACACTACTATCATTATCTGGCTAGTCTAATCGAAAGAAGCCCACTGAGCCAAGAGCCAAAATAGTTCAGGGAAAGTAACAGCTTTGAACCCTGGCACTGACTTCTCTATGGCCAGGTCACCCGCCTGAGTTAGCGGTGAAGAAGACCGATGCTGACATTCGCACAGTTAGAACCTCGCGGCAGTCTGCTGTGTGGGATGGATTTGGATCACTTGCTTCTCTGCAAACGATCAGCATTGTCCAGCGCACCTCTGCTGACGCTGCCCTTCTAATCCTGAGGGTGTTTTAAATCTGACTGTCTTCACAGCCAGTCAAAGAAGCATCTTACTTAACATGCACACAAACACAAGCATCTGGGGTGGGTCAGACCCCAAGATCTTGAAACACGGAGGTCTGCAGTCCCCGTTGTTGCTATTAATATGGATCTGGTTCCATCTGAAGCCGAAAGCACATACTGATTGTAGAACTGCAGCAAACACTCAGCAAGCCTCGCAAACAAAGGAGTAAACACATGCATAAGCTATCGCAATGCCAGAGTCAGCGAACACCATTTTTACATCCTAATTGCCAGGAATGGGGACAGCTGCGTCATTGTTTCAAACACAAGCTCACGCACAATTAAGCCAAGAACACATGTCAACACTGGCACAAGCTGCTAAATTGCTGATAACTGATGGGCATTGCTCATGCTGTGCACACTGTCTCCGATATAAAATGGAAAGGCTCCTTTTTACCCAAGACCTCAGAGGTTTCTGCCGGTTTAGGAAAGCCAGGTTTTGTGTCAGATGGCCAGATTATGTAAGTGACATTCCACCCACGTACTCAAGGAGTTTGTGATAAGTACATCATGCTGTTTCGTGCCTCCTTATATTGGTGTTAACAAGGCAAGCTTCAAGAGGCTGACTTCTGGGGTGGGGATGCTTTGCCTGTGATGAGAGGGTTTTGCAGTCACTAAACAGAAATGCCCCTTGACAACCAGAGAGCCAGGGTTTGCCGTGGCCTGGTCAACTGCAGACACTGGACTCTACTTCATCAGCCTTGTGTTCAATAAGTTACTATTACCAAATAGAACTGTAATTTAAACCCCTTGTTCAGTTGCCTTACGAAGTACCAACTGCGTTCCAAATAACATTAAATAATCCTGACCATAGATATGAAGTCACCTTTGGCCTTCACATCTCCAACCTGAGAAACAGCCTCCTCTGTTTTTTCCTCCTTTCTATAGGTTTATTATTTTTTTAATTTTCTTTTTCTGTTTTTACTTTATTTTTCAATTATAGCTGGCATTCAATATTATTTTATATTAGTTTCACATCCTCCTCTGCAGAAAGATTCATGTCCGCCATGGATATGTCAGACTCCCACAGGTAGCCAGCCACAGTGACACTGTTTATAATAAGGTCACTCAGAACACGTTTAGATGACATGGTAGCCAAAATGGACCTGGGGTCTCCTTCGCTCACTGTCAAGGCTGAGCCCTGAGTTAGAAACACTGGGATCAGGTTCTGCCCTTCGAGGAAAAACACTGACAAATTCAACCAAGAGAATGTTTGTCATTTCCATTCCAGGGCCAGCCCTGGACATGTTCAGGTGGTGTCCTATACCAGTGGTCAGCAAACTGCGGCTCGCGAGCCACACGCGGCTCTTTGGCCCCTTGAGTGTGGCTCTTCCACAAAATACCATGTGTGGACGCACACGTACAATGCGACTGAAACTTCGTGGCCCATGCGCAGAAGTCAGTATTTTGTGGAAGAGCCACACTCAAGGGGCCAAAGAGCCGAGTGTGGCTTGCGAGCCGCAGTTTGCCGACCACTGGCCTATACAATGCTAGCATTTCAAAAGAATGCCCTATAAACACAGCTGCTTAGAAATGCTTACGGCGCCCTGGGTACCTGAGAAGGGAAAAGGGATGAGGGTTCCACTATGGTCACCCCCTAAAGCACCAGGGGAGCTTCCCAACGCTAGTGCCATGGCCACAGCAAAGCACGTGTCATTTCACTAAAAGAACCCGCCATCCTAGGTTCTCAATAGAAGCTCCAGGCATTCAGTAGACATGGTGGGAGTGTCAACTGAGGGATTATGTGCCAAGGAGACAAGGACCAGCCAGCCATCATCTATGCCCTTCAAGGAGTTTGAAGCACAGTGGAGAAGGCAAACAGACAATACCCTATAGCGGGGTAAGTATTCCCAAGTCTAACCCATATTAGGGGTGGGGAGGTGGGCAGAATGGTAAGGAGGTTGACCTGAATTGTGATGGGTAAGGACAGCCAGCCGGGTGAAGAAGTGGGGTGAGGTGTGCTGGGCAGAGGGGGACATGTGGGCAATGGTTGTCTGTTGAAGACGTAGCCTAGTCAGCTCAGTGTGGCTAGAGAGAGGCGGCTGGGTGGGTGGACAGGAGCCGGAGCATGGGGAGTTGGGATTTTATCCAGGGATCCATTCCTTGCAAGATGTTAAGTCGGGAAACGATATGATCAGATCTGCACTTTAGATAAATCCGTCTGCAGGCTGGTAGGGAAGAGTTTGAGGGAGAAATGACGGAAAAGACATGCATGTGGCGGCTTATCTTTCTTTCCCCTAAGAGATCTAACCCTCCCTGCTGCCACAGCCTCCCACCCACTGGGGTCTCATTGCTGCACCAACCTGAGAGTGAACTCTCTGCCTCCTTCCAGGGGAGAGGCAAGGAGGACAGGCCGAGGGTCACTGCCCTACGAAACCTGGCGCCGTAGTAAGAGCTTCAGCACCCAACCCGTTTGATATTCATGGAAACCCCGTGAAGCATGGTCACCCAGGGCCGGTCCACTGAGCACCGGTGGCCTCCGAGCTTGTCTTTGGCTCACTTTTTTTTTTGCAAGTGGGTACCTGCGAAGAGAAAGGGGATGAGTGTCCCGCTATGATCTGGGGTTCCCCCTGCTCCACAGGTTCCTGGTGCAAAAACACTCTTTTCTTCCTCCCTTTGAAAACCCTGCTGCTGGGAAAGGTTCCGATAGCTTGCATGTGTATTCTGGTGCTCCATTTGAAGAGCAATTTATCTGAAGCATCTATCCTCTGTGCCCGCACGAAAGGTCGCAACCATTAGAACTGCACCCCGAGCACCATAAGGAAACCCACAGGCGACCATCCCCTTAACCTCACCCTCACCCATCTTCAGTGCAATCTAATGGGGAACACATACCTGATGCTAAAATAGACATTAGTGGAAACAGGATTAAAGAAAATGTCTTGTCATCCAACAATGTCAATACTTATACACAAAAAATAAGAGGGTTGGTGTGTTCTGCCTGCACACCCACAGTGTGGTCACCAAGATGCCAGCCTAGCTTGCTATGTTGTGGGTTTGCCCAAATTGTCATGACTGACAGGTCTGGTAGACAGTGCTGTACCCCAGAGACCAGCAAGCTTTTTCTGAAAGGGCCAGATAGTAAATTCTGCCAGCTTTGGGGGCATACGGTGTCTGTTGCACAGGACTCTGATGTTGCCGTGAAAGTGCACATCATACAGAAATGAATAGGCATGAGCAGAATTGGCCCACACCATGTGATACACAGAGCCCCGTGCAAAAAGTCCTACCCACTGACCCAAACAGTCCCAGGAAAAGTCATTCCCACGTTCAGGCATTATGTCTGCAAAGGCCTAGTAAACCATAACATGTTAGCCCATTCTCCACTGTCAGGGTGTTCGCACAGGTTCCTTTATCTTTGAGGTGCAGCCCGGAGACCACGGGATGGCGTTTCCCTGCATGAAGTGCCCTCCATGTTTGGCCAGCTGTCTCATCATACATGCCCCTGCCACCAGGGACTACTGAGCTTAAGTGTGGGTTGTGTTCCTTGTGTCCAGAATTCTTGTGTCCTGAAGATCAGTGTGTCAATTAAAATCTTTTGACTAAAGTAACAGGAGCTGTAGAGAAATTTATTTTTCCACATATCAGAAAAGCTAGAGGAAGGGTGGGTCCCACAACTGGCTAATCAGTATTTCTAGAACCCTGGTTCTTTCCATTCTCTGCTCTGCCATCTGAAGTATAGGCTTCTGCCCTGGCCGGGTGGCTCAGTTGGTGAGAGCATCGTCCCATATACTGAAAGGTTGTGGGTTCAATTCCCAGTCAGGGCACGTGCCCTGGTTGCAGGCTCGATCCCCAATAGGGGGCATGCAGGAAACAGCTGATCAATGATTCTCTCTCATCATTGATGCTTCTATCTCCCTCTCCCTCTCTTTTCCTTTCTGAAATCAATAAAAATAATTAATAAATAAATAAATAAATAAATAAATAAAAGAGCAGCACTTTTTCCCACGCATTTACCCTTTCCTCCTTTTAAGGGAGCACAGATGCTGTGACGGAGGAGTGCTAATGACAGAGAAATGAGGGAGTGAGGAGATGTGCCCTTCACTGTCCTCCCACCAAACTATCTCATCTCCTTAATACACGCCTGCAGCTGACCTTCAGGAAGTCTGACGGTTAACTGTCCGAAGGTTGCCTGTGAGCTTAAAGCTAACCAAGGAACTATGAAACACTGGAAAGAACACAGCCCTAAAAGTCAGAAACCTAATTCTAGGTCTGGCTCTGCCACTAACGGGCCTTCTGAACTCAGGCCTGATTAACCTATTGGCAACCTTGGACGTTAGTCTATAAAATAAAGAGGGATGTGGTTTTTAATTGTTCCCAGCATAGAAGACTTGCCTCCAAAGCAAAAGGGAGCACGTGTCCTCTGTCCTCCCCTCATGCCCCTTCTTGGCCTAAATGGCAGCCCGTAGGCACCATCTCAGAATGTGAGGGCTGGAAAACCACTGGGCTAAATGAGCCCCCGAGGTCCCATTCATCTTTAAAATTCTCTAACTCAGCCTCTGCTTCTAAGATAATGACTTCATGGTAATATGCTGTACTTCTTCCTCGACTCACTTGTGTTTGAGAAGAAATTCTCATGGCTACGTGGAATTTCAGGCACCACATATGTGAAGAGGTGGTTGGCAACTCCCTGGACCCCATAAAATCATTCCACTTGAGTTACCACTCAGCTTTTACGTAGGGACTTAATGTCAGGAGGTGGGGGTGAGTGTGACCTCTTGGCTTTTCGACTTGCAGCCTGTCAAAGGGTGGGTTCCCATCTGATCCTTGGTTAACCATGGGGCCCAAGGAGGACAAGCAAAGGCCACCGTGTCTTTCATGGGGGGAATATGGATTAAAATCAGGTTCAGCTCTGAGAAACAGAAATCCCCCAAATGACAAGATGTAATAGATACACATTTTCTTCTCAGTCATGTAACAGACATTCTAAGGCAGTGGTCGGCAAACTCATTAGTCAACAGAGCCAAATATCAACAGTACAACGATTGAAATTTCTTTTGAGAGCCAAATTTTTTTAACTTAAACTATATAGGTAGGTACATTGTTATTAACTTAATCAGGGTACTCCTAAGGTTTAGGAAGAGCCACACTCAAGGGGCCAAAGAGCCGCATGTGGCTCGCGAGCCACAGTTTGCCAACCACGGTTCTGAAGGAAGCAATCCAAGGTTAGGGAGTGGCTCCATTTGAAAAAGTCTTTGGAAATCTGGGCTCCTTCTAGCTCGTTACTCCACTATCCCAAGGATGTAGCTCTTGTCCTTGTGTGACACAGGAGAAACCAGAGCTCCAGCCTTCACATCTAAAGTCCAGTTAACAAGATGGAGGAAGAGATAAAGACAGGTTGCTCTTTCTCCCTTTAAGAACATTCCCTGAAGCCTCACCTAACACTTCTGCTCACATCTCATTGGCTAACCTAAGTCCTGTAGACAATCTAGATACAAGGGAAGCTGAAGAAAACAGCCTTCTAGCTGGGCAGGAGCAGGAGGGCCCATGACCCATGGTGGTTCCCTGGTCAGGAGCTAGTCAACCGCAGGAAGGTCAGCAATTCCCAGAATTTCACTTCTGGGATCTGCACGTGGACCCTGACTCTTGGGAATTCTACCCGCATATCTCCAGATTCTTAAAGGTAACTTTTAATGTCATTTGAATAGATGCAGATGACAGCTGCATATGTAATAGTATGAGTATGAACTTTAAAAATACATTTGGACTCCATAACTGTATGATACAAAGTTCCTTTTTTAAAAACCTTTTTTAAAAGTGTAGCATATGCACAGAAAAGTGCACAAATCTCAGCATGCAGCTCCACGAGTTATCACAACGTGAAGACACCCATGTAACTACCGCGAAGGAAAAAGGAAGAGCCTGCCTGGCGCTCCTCCCAAGGGAATGCGCCACTGTGGTCCTTTCCTTGTGTCCCCTCTCCCCCCCAACTCTGCCCTCGCCCCATCTTCTCTTCTGTGCACCTCCCTTCCCAAACCTCCCAGACACCCTGGGGCAGGTGGCAATTCTTTGAGGCTGTTTGACTTTCTGGCGCAGAGAAAATAGCATGACCTTTGGAGCTAGACTCACCAAGATCCAGATCTCAGCTCCTCGGCTCACTCGCTCTGTGAATCTGGGCAAGCGATGTAGCTTCTCTAACACCGACCCCAAGCGCTGTCCTGAAGGTCAGATCTGCTGGTTCTTGTCCTTCCCACAAGAACCTGCGGCATGCTGGGCCCTGTGAGGAAACATTCTTTCCATTTCACAGATCCACACCCTGATGCCCCCGAGATGAAAGGCCTGGTCCAGCGTCACCCTGCATGTCATCAGCAGAGTGCAGGGCGAGAGGCTGGGCCGGCGCGGGACCTGGAGCTGCCCCCTCCCGGCCCAGAGGTGCTGAGACCCGAAGAGAGCTTGGACCTGCCCACGGCCTGTGACCAGGTGCTGAGACCCGAAGAGAGCTTGGACCTGCCCACGGCCTGTGACCAGGTGCTGAGACCCGAAGAGAGCTTGGACCTGCCCACGGCCTGTGACCAGGTGCTGAGACCCGAAGAGAGCTTGGACCTGCCCACGGCCTGTGACCGTCCAGACGTTTGTAGGCCCAGTGGTGCCTGGTCCTTTCACAGACTCATTGGCATCCTAATACTTGCCTCAGCCTCACCAGAAGTTTTCCTAAACAGACACACAGATGCCAGCCTTATGACACTTGCTAATAAAAACTCCCTTGGCAGGATTGGGTTCCATGGTGTCTAATAATAACTGCAGACCCAAGGCAGTAAATAGCTGGCCATGCAACGAGAGGGTGGGACCCCCCAGGAGCAGACAGAACGTGAACAGTCAGAGCCAAGCGGCGTCGGCAGCCGGGGCAGGGCCCGGGCCCGGAGCTGGCAAACGGGGCTCCTGGCAGGACGAGGAGGGCAGTGAACCTGCTAGCAAGGCCGGGGCAGCTCGTGCCATCATCCAACAAACACTGTTAGACAATGGCCCGGGTACAGGTGCCGGGTGACACATGGCGGAGGAAAACACTGCCCCTGCCCGAGATGTTCAGGCATTTCATTAGAAGGGTGGGTCTTTTCTTATATTAGAAACAGAATGCTGAGGAGAGAGGCCCGGGGACGTGCCCAGCGTGGTGACCGGAGGACAAGCCCTCCCTGGGAGGCAGTGTGGCCAAGCCTGTGGCTTCCCCTTGTCCGTCTGGAATCCTCTCCTCACCTCGCTCCGCTCTGTCTCAGGCCCTTACCTTGTCCACGAAGCCCTGAAACAGCAACAGTCCCGAGGGCTCACCATGGGCCGGGCACTGCACAAAGTGCCCATTTCATCTTCACAGTCTTTCAGGCCAGGAACTACCACTGTGGCCATACGCACGCGGACACTGAGGCACAAAAGCTGGGAAACTTGTCTGAGGTGACACCGCGTGAGAGGTGGAGATGGGATGCAAACCCAGGGCGTCTGCATCGGCCCCAATCTAACCCACGCTGCGGGGTGCTGGCTCCCTACACTCTGTGCTGTCTTCCAAGCCTCTGAACCCCAGGGACCAGGGGCAGGGCTGGTGCACCCCTGCGTGTCCAGATCTCAGCTCCTCCACACCCTGTCAAGGGTCCCGTCACCACTGCCTCACCCTCTCCCCGGCCTGGTCTGTAAACTCAATGTCTGGTATGCGGCACCGCCTTCCCCCTCACCTCATCTCGGGCCACCATGCTGGGGGGTTTGAACGTCCATCCAGAGGATGCAGCCAGCAGCCACCGCACAGGCCTTCGCTGCTCTCGCTTGCCCGCTGGTGGTCCCCAGCTCCATGCCGCAGGAGAGTGGGCGTGGCTAAGAGCTTGGGCCCTGGAGTCACGGGCCTGAGTTCTAATGCCAACCCAGCCAGTGACCAGACTTGTCCCCACAGTGAAGTTTCTGGACCTCTCTGAGCCTCGGTTTCTTTATGAAACAGGCGAATACGAGAAACCCCCTGCCAGCGTTACATGAGGCGTGAGGCTAGGCGCGCCAGTTACTGAAAAGGGCTCGGGCTGCATCGGAGGCATGCAGGAAATGTTAGCACCTACGTGGCCACAGCTTGTCAAGCAAACTCTGA
The DNA here is from genome assembly GCF_028538775.1 of Myotis yumanensis. Taxonomy (NCBI): domain Eukaryota; kingdom Metazoa; phylum Chordata; class Mammalia; order Chiroptera; family Vespertilionidae; genus Myotis; species Myotis yumanensis. The sequence goes on from NW_027223758.1 coordinate 82,159,610, forward strand.
AACCGCAAAATCAGAAATTTCACTTTCCCACCACAACGTTCTGTTTTCCACCCGTAAAGACCTCCTGCCCCCGCCAGGCCACTCTGCTGTGTTTGCCCAAGGACTGGAGCCCCCATTCTCAGGTGCCGGCCACCTCCTGGCTTCTCCTCCCTCCCTGTTTTGTTAAGACCTCCTGGCCAATCACTGTACTGACATCCTGATAATTACCCACACTTTCCCTGCACGCGGTCTGTTTCTGTTGGGATTAGGTCCAGTGGCGTATAATAAAAAACCCAAAATAACAGTCACTAAAATCGTAGGTCTATTTCTCTCACACATAAAACACACACACACACACACACACACACACACACACACACACACAACCTCGAGTTAGCCCGCCCAGAGGTGGGATGGTGACAGTTGGGGCCTCAGGGATTTGTCTCCTCTGCTCTTGCTGCTCACTCATTTCAGCACATTGTTTCAGAGCCCAAGAGAACCGTCCGAGCTCGGCCATGGTGCCCGCTTTCCAGACAGCACGATGGAGAAAGGGAGAGAGGAAAGGACAAAAAACGCCGAGCCCCAGCAGTCTATCCTACTATTCTACACCTTTTCCTATCAGCCAGACCTAATCACAGAGCCACGCCAGTCCCTGCTTCCTTCCTGTCCCAAAAGAAAGGGAGAAGTGGGGAGATGGTCCCACGGCTGTACCAGCCTGGCCAACGGACAGCCACTGAGGACTCGCCATGGCTTCTACATCCAGGCTGTCCCCTCTGCCGGAGAAACCACCACCACGTGCTGACAGGCAGCCCTGCAGACACGTGGTTTCCAGCCATGGAGCCCCCCTCCACTTCCTCTCTCCTGCATGCCTTGTGGCCATGACTCCACGTGCTCAGTCACTTTCCTGAAACACCCTTCCCACCCTTGTTCCCGGCAGGTCTTGCCTCCGACCCCCTCTCATCTGTCCTTCGGCTCCTCTCTCATTCCTCCGGAGCTGCACCAGCTCCAACCAGGGTGGCTGATGCCCTGGCAAGAGCAGGCCAGCTCTTCCGATTCCCACAATAAATCTTAGCGCCGAGCTGAGCGCCCATCAACAGAAATAAACGGATGCACGCCAAGGCGCTAATAGCTCACAGCTTCATCTGTATACACTCCCCCGCCATGGTTTGTTTTCCACCAGAGCCTTCGACGATGTTTCCCTGCAAAGGAGGCACCTCTGGGGAAGTGGAGGCCCGAGCAGCCGGGCTGGGGCTGTGTCAGGGACAGTGGGCCCCCGCAGCCCTCCAGGCCTTCCTCACAGCAGCTGATGGGCCTCAGAACGAACAGCAGCTCCCGGAAAAGGACACAATCATTTGGCTCTGTCACCCCACCTCTCAGCCACTTATCCCAGTCCCCACTGGCACAGGGCCACTGGGCACACCATCTGCCTCCAAAAAGAAGAAAAATGACTGGAGGGAGGATGCCAGCATTTCTCCACGTTCAGGGGATGGTGTCCATATTCTTATGAAAATGAACGCTTGGCCTTCATGGACGCTCATGAAGAACAGTCTGGGTGTGGGTGTCCCTGGGTTTAGGGAGGACTGAGGTAGGCACCCCATTTCTCAATGCATGGAGAGGCAGCTGGGAAGGGCTGGCATTCGTTCAAAGCCCATCCTGTCTCTGCACAGAGCTGGGTGGTCTGGTCTCAGGGTCCCCAGCACCCACCCTCCTGTGCTCCCATTGGGGCTCCCGAGGGTGTGGACCCGGAATCACTCAGAGCGAAGGGGTTCCTACCTTGTGTGAAAAGTCTGACTTAGAGTTGCTATAAAAAGGAGCAGAAATAACAGCTGTGCCTCGTCGTCAGTGTTCGAGTTCCCTGCTTCCTGTCACACTCATCTTGCAAGTTCTACTCATTTTCACATTCTCCCCGGTCACTTCCTCCCTCCAACGTGAATTACTTAAAATAAGGATGCCACTCCAGAATGAAGACTGCACCCCGAGAAAGCCTCGGGTGACTGCTCCTCCCATTGCCATCCCCACAGACTCTGCAGCCAGAGGCGGCGCTGAGTGTGGAGCCTGGGACCGCCTCCCACCGTAGAGGCTGGGATGACCTTGAAAATTTCGCTAAGCAGCAGTTGGTTAGCAGAGCAAGAGGCCTGGGAACAGCACCGGACCAGAGGTAGGACCTGGGTTCTGGTCCAATATATGCTGTCAGAGTGCTCGCCTCCTCTGGGTCTGAGTCCTCGTCTGTAAAACAAGGGTGTGTGAGAGCCCTTCCTGTGTGGGGTCCAGGCCTGGAGCCTCAACGCTCAGTCCTGCCTCCCAAATCTCCCTCCTCTCCATCCCTCGCCAGTTAGGCTTGCCAGTGGCTTCATTAGCTGCCTATTTATGCCAGGCTGGCCGAATGTAGTAGACTCAGACTGTTCCCCCAGCCTCCCGTCAGCCCCTACAGTCCGTTCTGCACCCCGCCACCGGCCTTCTCAACGCTGGTCTCACTGTCTAATGGGTCAGTCACTCTCCACTGCATTCAGCTCCTCAGCAAGGATTATCACCGTCTCACTCCACCTCTTTCCATGGCTCTCAACTTCACTCACAAATATTTGCTGAGCACCTGCTATGTGCCAAGGAGCTCAGAATACAGAAATAAGCCTTCAAGACACGGTTTAACTGTGCCCCCCAACTCCCCCGAGAAGCTTTCCCTCCCTCCACCCCCTCATGCTCACCTGCGGGGTGAGCTCATCACCTACTCCTACATGTGCAAGCTGCTATACCCGACCAGATTGTGACAATGCTGAGACCAGCAACCTTCCTCTCCTTTATGGCTATACCAGGGAAGTTATGTTCCGTTAATGTCTGCCCAGTGTGATGGTTAACTTTGTGTCGATTTGGCTTAAGCCACAGTACCCAGGTATTTGGTCAAACACTATTCAAGATGTTTCCATGAAGGGATTCACATTTAAATCAGTAGGCTCTGAATAACGCAGACTACTCTTCATACTGAGGGTCGGCCTCACCCAATCAGTTGAAGGAGCTAAGGTAATGTTAACTGCGGTGGCTGAGAAGAACTGCTGCCTTTTCTAGCAGATTATGAGGCAGCAGCATGGTAAGTACATGAGTCAGTGATTTTCAGACTCTCCTTCAAAACCATAGGTCTCCAGTGCCCACCACCTTTCACTGGGCCGATCCTCTTCATCTACGTACAAGGTTTCATTTGAAAGGAAAAGTTTCACCAAAGATGAAGAAAAGAGAATAGGGCCAGGGGCAAGGGCAGAGAGGATTTGCAAACCGTGGGCATGAAAAATTAAGTCCAGGCTAGATAAACGTGTGACTCTGATTAAGCCTTCTTCTCCAACTCTGAAAAGGCAGCACAATCCGAGGGAAACAGCTTGACTGGATATTATAAAGCCTCAATCATTAAAACAGTATGGTAGTGACACCTGAATGGACAAATGACTAATGGAACAGAATAGAGAGCACAGAAATAGACCAAAACACGTACAGAAATTTGGCAAACAGTGAAGGTGGCTTAGCAGATAGCAGGGAAACAGCTGCTCTGAATTATGAAATGTTCCTTGACAGGGAGACAAACGAGAAATCGCCAAATTCTTGAAGGAGGTAGGCTCTGAATGGGAACCTTTCTCTCCCTCTATCCATGATTTTGGGTCTGCTGCTGTGCCAAGATAAAATACAGCACTCACTATCATTGCGTTCCTTTCTACCGTAAATTCAGGCAGTTTTGGGCAGCTGAGCTTCAGGCCGAGTTCCTGCTTCATTAAGCCTCTATCACCAAAAAACTCTTCTGATCCACTCCCTCCACCCCCCCCCACCCTACCCCCCACACACACTCTGCCCACCCCCGGGGAGCCAGCTGCTCCTGGGCAGTGATGCTGAGGATCTCCAAAGGCCAAGACCCAGGCGGACATCAGAGAAAGCAGCTGTGTGTGCGGCCACTGCTGCGCTTGGCTCCTGGCCCCTGAATTCTGACTGGCCTGGGAGGTGTCTTGGGCATTACACTTTTTAAAACTCCCCCAGTATTTCCAATGTGGCGCTAAGGGTGAGAATGGCCACTTTAGATTGTAAGGTATCTTTCTTCCCATAAACTTTGTAAGTCGTTCTCTGATGCGAGAGTAACAGCATATAAAACTAAAAGTACTTTTAAGCTACGATGCTGCCTAAATGTTATCCTAGTGTCATCAGAGCCTTCAGGGTGGGGACAGTGGTGGGGGCTGTGGTCTCATCTCTGAGGATGCCCACGTTTGCGCTGGGGCGCAGGGTGAGGCCTTCTATGGCAAATGTTGGTTTCAGATTGACCTACTTCCGCCATGTTTTTTCTAATGGCTCTAACTGCTACAATATAATACATGCGTTGCTAGTCTCTCCTGGGTGTTCTTAGGTGAGCAGCATTCGTGAGGAAAGCATCATCCCTACTGCCAAGCCTGAGTCGGAGACTTGTTACTTTGTCTGCTTCCCTCTACCTCAACCCTCTCCCCCGAGAAGGCACAAGCAGAGTTTGTGAATGGCCATCTATTCCATTTCTGCATCTGTGTTAAACACACTGCTTAGCTGTTTACACTGCCTTGTGAGTCACCTTTTAAAAGTATATCTTTGATAGCCAAGAATTTTTAAATATATTTTTATTGATTTCAGAGAGGAAGGGAAAGGGAGAGACAGACAGAAACATCAATGACAGACAATCATTGATGGGCTGCCTCCTGCATGCTCCACACTGGGGATCAAGCCCGCAACCAGAGAATATGGCCTGACCGGGAATGGAACTGTGACCTCCTGGTTCATAGGTCAATGCTCAGCCACTGAGCCACACTGGCTGGCCTAGCCAATTTTTAAAACATATAAATATCAGTATTTTAATCCTTTTCATGACCAAATCATATTCCTTTGTATGCACATACCACATGCTTTTTTAAAAAATGTATTTTTTTATTTCAGAGAGGAAGAGAGAGGGAGAGATAGAAACATCAATGATGAGAATCATTGATCAGCTGCCTCCTGCACGCTCCCAACTGGGGATCGAGCCCACAACACAGGCATGTGCCCTTGACTGGAATCGAACCTGGGACCCTTCAGTCCGCAGGTCAACGCTCTATCCACTGAGCCAAACCAGCTAGGGTGCCACATGTTGTTTATCCATCTACCAATTGGTAGACATCTGGACAGTTTCCATCTTTTGGCTATTATGAAGAATGCTGCTACGGGCATTTGTGTACATGTATACTTTTTATCTTTTTCTATGTACTTTGGCTTTAACTTTTCCTTTTTTCTAGTTTCCTAAAGTGAAAGCTTAGATTATTGATTTCAGATATTCTTCTTTTCCAATGTATGCATGCAATGCTAAAATGTCCTTGAAGCCAGCAACTTTCAACCATTTTCATCACAAGGCACACATTCCCAGCTCTTGCCCCTGTAAGACCTTGGAGTCCAGATCAGTCCACTGACTTCCTCCCAGCTCCCAGCACCTTTCACCATTATCATCTGCCCCAAACATGTACTTCCTCTGGGTGAACACCTACTACTCAGATATTAAATGATTTCCACAGACAGCATCAAATACAGTTACCCACCATTTTTTTTCATTCACAAGTATTTATTGAGCACCTACTATGCAGCATGTTAGGCTCTGGGATGCAAGTGAAATAAAATATCAGCCCTGCCCTCATGGAGCTCACAATCTGGTAGGGAAAACACACAGTACGCAATAAGCCAATACATAAACACCAGTTGTAACAAGTGCCATACAGGACAGAAACAGGGTGATGCAATAAGGATTGTCAGGAAACACCCACTTTTTAGATAGACTGATCAGGAAAGGTCTGTCTTGTGGTTAAAAGCTGGGTTTGATGCCTGGCTCCCCACCATCAAGCTGCTAGACCTTAGGCATATCACTTACCGTCAGATTCTATTTCCACATTTACAAAATGGAGAGAGTGATACCAAACTCAACAAATGCTCATCACTGCTAATGACTGAGAACTCTTCACTGACTTCTGATTTACAAGGCCTTTCGTTTCTTAGAAATGATAACAGAAAAGGAGGCAAGTACCAACTCTTGACCTCTGTGGAATGTGAGCATAGACCACACTGGAGAGAGCTGCAAGCTACGGTAGCACTTCAGGTGACAACCAAACTTGTTATGGCAGGGCAGGGAAGAGAAAAATGAAAAGGTTGAGATGCCACTGAGCATGGTTCAGGGAGGAAGGAGGATGGGTGGTCAATTGGGAGGGACTAGAATATACACAGAATGAAGACAAATGAAGATGAAATGGAGGACAAGGGAAATCTGCACTCCTTGAAAGACAGCAGCAAAAACAATGAGTGCTTCCTTTCTGAAACCTCATGGTGAATATCAAACTCACCATCGTCCCCCCTACAGAGAATGTCCATGCTAACTGCCTCCTGGATCTGTAAATAGCACCATTACCCTGGTTGCTCAGGCTTGAGAAATGGGCTCAGCCCTTACTCCCATGACCATTTCACACTGAATCTTGAGTATTCCTTTGAAATGGCTCCAAGATCCACTCCCTTCCTTGTTCCTGTGGCCATGTCTGAAATCAGTTCTCAGAATTATGTCCAGATTCTCATATCAGTCTCCTAGGTAGTGTACCTAATTAATGCCATTTCAGTTCTGTCAGAGAGCGGGCTTTTGGGTTTGATCTATTTCAGACTCCCAAGTCCACCGCAAAACATCCCTAAACACATTTCTTCATTTGTAAAATAGGGACAGTACCACTTCCCTTTGAAGTGCTATTGTAAGGAATGAGTCTTTTTTGTAAAGTTCTGAACACAGTGTTAGGTAAGAATTATTGATTTTTGATAACTTGACTATAAGCCCTTTGCAGTCTGCGAACAGATGGTTTCTACTACTGTACTCTACATACACTTACAAAACATACTGAATAAACATTCGTTGAGTAGTTTGATGAAGGCCAAAATAAGAGGACGGTCTATTTTCTAACACAACACTCTTCTTCATTTAAAAGAGTTAAGCTTTGAGATTCTAAAGTAAGCTTTAAAAGCCACTCAGAAATAAAAAGCTGATGGGAAGTAATGGATGTGGTATACCAATCAAGAAAATAACACACCTTAAATACCTGATAGCAATCTGTTTCTCTTTCCCCACAGCTGCCCTTAGAACACCAAGATCTGATCGGAAACATGAAAGAATACAAAGTAAAACAGGCAAAGCTTGGCCAGCTGTTGTTTTAGCCTTACCACATTCCCAGTTTGGGTTGGACTGCCTTTGGCTCAGGAGATCCTACTGAAAGGCCAAAATGGAGCCTACAGGAAGAGGAAAAAAGAGCAGGCTACTAAGGGCTGGCCCTAGGCACAATATTTTTAAAGTGTCAATATTTTCTAAGACTGGAAAGTGTACCCTGGCAATGGGCTACTTCACAGTGAAAAAAACAACAACAAAAAAAACTGTGAAAAACCACTGGGATATCTACATACAGGTGTTTCTGGAACATGTCAGATATATTTGAAGCTGAGACAGCTCAGGAAAATCTCTGCTAATTACCTCCAAAATCTGTTAGCCTAGCTCAGGGGTGGGCAAACTTTTTGACTTGAGGGCCACAATGGGTTCTTAAACTGGACCTGAGGGCCGGAACAAAAGCATGGATGGAGTGTTTGTGTGAACTAATATAAATTCAAAGTAAACATCATTACATAAAAGGGTACGGTCTTTTTTTTTTTAAGTTTTATTCATTTCAAACGGGCCGTAGTTTGCCCACGGCTGGCCTAGCTCATCCAGGCCAGCAAGGCAGAGTCTTAGTTCAGATACCTGCATAAAGATAAATCGTGCATGTTCTTGGAAAATAGTCAGATAGAGAGATAAATCGTGCATGTTCTTGGAAAATACAGTCAGATAGCTCTTCTCACACCACAGGGTTGGGGTGGAAATTAGTATATCCACTTGGTAAGGTGTGACATGAAGCAAGAACTACAAAAGTGTTTATACCCTTGACCCAGAAATTCACCTGTAGGAATTTTTCCTAAGGAAAAATTTGTGCACGAGGACATTCAACTGTAACATTATGAGATGCAATCTAAAATGTCCAATGGGAAAAAGTGATAGGAATCATGGCACATCCATACAAAGGAATATCATGCAATTAATAAAGGTTGAAATCGTTTTTCTTCATACTTTTCTGTTGTCTAACTTTTCCATAATGAGAATGTATTACTGATATAAACAGAAACAAAAACATTACTGAATCAGGCAAGCATGAAAGAAGAATGGGCATTTTTACTTGTTTCTGCTAGGAATTGCTGTGGTTCCTAGCAACAACAAAAAAACTTACAAACCAGTCATTTATTTGACAGTAGCATCAGACTCTTTAAAAAGCAGAGTTCTTAGTCTTTTCCACTACTTTCACCATGTTTATGTGTAACTGTAGCAAAAAGATGGTTAATAAATCAGATTGAATCATCAATGAGCTCCTACCACATGGATCCAGAGCCACTAAATACAATGTCAAACCCAAGTTTAAATGGAACACTGCCCTACATTTTTCGACATGAAAAAATTAGTAAAATAAAAGTGTTTACTAAAAAGAAAATACACCCCTCACCCCCACCCCCCCAAAAAAAACACCAAAAGAGTTAAATGCTTTTTTTACTAATTGGGGGCTAGAAAGAAATGAACAGCATACCTGAGAATTAAACTAATGATTTGTAAAAATCAACTTTTTAAAAAAAAGACAAAATGTAACTAATACAGACTTTATTGGCAGAAGAAACACAGATAATTGGTCACTAAATCAAGTGTCCAAGATTGATCTGAAGGCAGAATATCTGAAAGATCTGAATTTCAAGGTCATAAGTCTCTGTAGAACACTTCACCCAAAATGCAACACCTTACATTTCTTCAAATTCCTGAAGATGCTGAGGAAACTTGTTTTATACCAAGAGTTACAGAACTAATTTATACTCACAATCTCTAATCATGGTATTTTCATTCTAGCTTTACTGAAACACTTTAGATAAATGGCACATAGCCTAAATTTACCTCTACTGTTTCATTAGGCCTTCATAATTGTCCTATGACAGATGCCAGGTATTTACCATATTTTTCCGTGTATAATTTTCCAACCCAAAATTAAGAAATCAATATTTTAAATATTTTGCTGGTTTTCCTCTTAAGGCCTTCTTTTTTGGCATCTTAAGTGTTTGTTCTTCCTGTTTTCTCCACTGTCTGATCATATATTCAGTGGGAGAAGGTCCAAATTGTCTTTTTCCATGCTCTTTTGTAGAGCTGATTACATTGTTTAAATTTTGCAGAATAAAACAATCGCTTACTGGTATTTATCTTTTTATTTTTGACATCTTTATGGGCTCAGAACGCTCAGGTCCCTGTTGCATCTGTGCACTCTCCACCCCCACCTCCAATTATGGCATCAGCTGACGTCAGTAATAATAAGGCTCGTGATTGGAGGAAGCCTGTTTGACAAGATATGGGCAGCTGAGCACCCACACAGCTCTCCTCTGCTGACTGCTGTGCATAAGACGACCCTCAATTTTCAGTCTAACGATTTTAGAAAAAAAGAGCATCTTATACACAGAAAAATACAGTGTAGAAATGGAAGTGAAATCCTAAAGTGGCTCATCTAAGGGTCAGAAAGTCACTGAATGTAAATGAACTGCAAGTGTGAAGCTTTATCAGCACCAATTACACTGCCAGGAGGTACCAAAGCAAGACAAGCCCTTAACATTTGTATGGGAATAAAGATAAAAATATAGGTTGGCAGGTGTTTGCAAGAGACTAGTAACAGCAGATCCTTCCCTTAAGGTACTCCACATAATCACCAGCTGGCTGACATCTAAGCAACAGGTAAGACAATCTCCTCTAGAACTGCATTATACTTGGTTAAACAAAAAATCCGGGCTTGCAAAATCAACTGCTAAAAAGACAGGGTTGCTCTGGCCAGTGTAGCTCAATAGTTAGAGTGTTGGCCCAAGAACGGAAGGGTCCCAGATTTGATTCTGGTCAAGGGCACATACCTGGGTTGTAGGTTCCCCACCCTGGTTGGGGTGCGTGTGGGAGGCAACTGATTGATGTGGCTCTCACACATCGATGTTTCTCTCTCTCTCTCCTTTCTCCCTTTCCCCCCCTCCCTTCCATTATCTCTAAAATCAATGGACGAAATATCCACCAGTGAGGATTAACAAAAAAAGTCAGGGTCTTGGTAAAAATATTTAGTGACCACAATGAAAAAGGATAATGGCTTAATAAGCATGCAGTTGTCATAAGGCCAAATGCATAAAGAAAAGTGCTCACCTTCAAAGATGTATACTCAAAAGTCCCAATTTTAAGATTATAAACTTAATAGTGATTTTTAAATATGCCTGCGCAAAATAAATTAAAAATTTATATGTAACTTCAGTGGAAAGCACCTAAAAGGCACACTAAAACTATTCACATAAAATATCAAAAAAGAAACAGATCACAACTATAAAAGCAGAGGTATCCATTATAAAAAACAAGTAAATAAACTAACTTCTATTCACATTTTAATTGACCTTATAAAACTCCGTTGATTAAATTGGGAAGGGGAGTCGCTGAGAATCTAAAGGGTAACAAAATGATAACAAATATACATCATTTCTTTATTGACAAATTATACCACACAAATCAGGTTACTTTTTCTATCCGATTACAGAGTTAACAGAAATCGCATCTGTATTTAAAGCAGCAACATAAAACTTTACTATGAAGATATTCTGTATCTGGACCAAAGGACTGTAACATGGATTGAAATCTAATGACAAGATAGAACTAGCAACTATGGCACAACTACTGCAGGAAGTTTCTTTTCCACGCTTTTAATAATAAGCAGCTCTCCAAAAAGGGTAATACATTAAGGGGATGATGTAGCCAAAGAAGGGATGACACAGAAAATCACATGATCTTATATCAGCACAAAAGGTGTACAGAGGCCATGAAAACTTGAGAAGGTGTAAAAACCAAGCACTGCCAAGTCAGCTCCGTGAGCTGCACCAACCCCAAGTCATGCGTCCCCGTTCTCACTGAACTCAGTGCTTTTCATCTGGGCACTCAGCTTGAGAATCAGATTACCCATTTTTAAAAAAGAGTTTATCTGTAAAGTAGAGATAGCTTAAGCAGAGAAAGCTAAACATTGGGAAAGTATTAACTCCTTGAGAATTCTAAAATTATTTAGGAAGCCAAATAAAGCAAAAGAAAGTAGAGTGGTTTTTAAAGTGGGGTTCAGGTCTTCTGTGGTCTCAGGAAAGATTTCTCTTTAAAAAATAAAAATAAAAAGGAAATCTGATACCACCCCTATCTCTTGCTATTTGCTTTTTCTTTAAAAATGATCAGAGATCTAAAACATATTTTCTTGGTCAGTGTCACTAAAATCTGAAAAGTTTCAACAAGATTTGAATATTATTCTATAAAGTAAATGAGCAAAAGAAGTTCTTAGGAACAAATTAAACTTTGTTATTCCCAAGCTGCCCTAAATCCATTCTTCTATTGCCTCTAAGCTCTCAATGATTCTGGACAATAAGAACAAAATTCTAACATTCCAGCCACCTTACTCCAAAAACATTTCCTTCAATGGCTGCATAGCATTTTTTTTTTTTTTTGAGAAGGCAAGCCCCGAATTTACATAAATCTCTAGAATGAGATTATAAAATTACCAAAAATAACACATATTACATCAGGGTAGAATCTGTGTAGTGTTCTTCGACATACTCGCCAATAAAGAACAGCCAGATCCTAGAACTTCTCTCTGCATTCAGTAGCAAATAACCTCAAATGTAAATGACAACCAGGGGAAAATGTATGACACAAAGGCCATTTTCCTTTGATGGAATTAGGAAGAAAAGTGGAACCCACGCTTTGGCCACTTATCAAGACTTCATCAGTTCAACGAAATAGAACAAATCTGCGTGGAAACAACTCATTTGGCAAACGTAACTTCTTTCCATATATTTTTCCTTCACATCAGGTTAAACAAAAGTTGCTGTCCTTTTAAAATCATTGATTACATCCTTTTTAATTAGAAAAAAGTTTACTTGCACATTCACATAATTTTATTGCTGTTTATTACAAGAAATGATTAACTGATTTGTAGAATCCATCCAGTAACATGAAACTGAAATCCGTCTCCCAAGAAGACAAAGTTATGGCTGACGCATCTGATGCTCAGAGTACAGCATGAATAAGAAAATCATGTGTGTCGTTTGGTTCTTGCCACAGTCATCTGTGTTCGTCTTTCAGAAAGCAAAAGAATCCATTTGACGTTTCAATAAATATCAAAGTAACTGTTATAAAAAAAATAGCTTCCACGGACCAGAGATCCAAGAAAGAGCAGTTTTGATGAGTGATTCCTAGAATCGAGCAAGTCCTCCTTTAGTCCAATGAGATGATGTCAGGAATGTTCCTTCCACTGCTGGTTATGACCCCTGTCTCACTCCTGCTGCTGGATGAGCTAACGTGAGTATTGCTTTCATGGGGGCTGGTGGTGGTAACAGACGTACTGCTTGCTGTTAAGGGTGAGGTGAGACTATCCAAAAACATAGGAGGACAGTACTGCTTGAAACAAACAATGATGCTGATGAGGAAGAGGCTACATTCATTTCAAATAAATAGACTAGAAATTGTTAGATATGTACAAGTGAGAGCCACATATTTTAATCCCAATGGGATTTAAAATTTTTTTCAAAACTCCAGGTCTTTGGATGAAAGATGGCATGAATTTAGATATTTTTTATTACTTAGAGAATGTAGCATATATTCTTGATTCTCAAAATCTGCAGAATTTGTTTGCTGACCAAATATATAGGTGCAATTACAAAAACGTCAACAATATTTAATAGTGAATATGGGCCTCACAATCATGACTCAAAATTAACCTCAAAAAGATCTCTCACTACATGTGTTTACACCAGATTTAAATCACACTGCAAAATGATAGTACTTATTTTTAATGGTAGTGAGCAAAAATGCTATTTCAAAATTCAATAATTCTTTCAAAATTTATTATCAATCAGACAGGTTAGGAATAATGTTAAAATTGATCAACTAGCCCAGCCAACGTGGCTCCATATTGAGTGTCAACCTATGAACCAGGAGGTCACGGTTGGATTCTGATCATCGCACAATCCCCACTAGGGGCCTGCAGGAGGCAGCCAATTATTCTCTCTCATCATTAATGATTATATATCTCTCTCCCTTCCTCTCTGAAATCAATAAAAAAACATATATATAAAAACAAAAAACTAACCAACTAAAGAGTGGCATTTGACTCCTCTGTACATACATGTAACAATACCTGTGTAATTGCAAGGGCAGCATTCAGAGACAACATGGTAGCTAACCAGCAAGGGATGCCCAGAACATAGAACTATCTCATGTAATCACAAAATTTTGGAATAAATCTTAAAGATCTAATCTAATGTAATTTTTCTTGTGATGCTTCCTTGACACCCCTCTCCAAGAGTTCACATTTTGTTTCCTTACCAGCTTGGTTTCTGATTCTTAAATTCAAACCTGAGTTTAACACTCTAGTATTGATCAAGAGAGAGAGAGGAAAGACTAAAAGCTTTATTTTTATATCGCTATAGAATGTTTTATGTGAGAAATATTTTATCTTCAGACTGTATGAAAGGGTATCTGATCAATCTTATCACTTCTATAGTCAGCTATCATTGGAGATACTAAGTTACAGAGAAGAATTTAAAACTGAGGTTGTTTAGATTACGTGATCTGCAAAATGATAAGGGGAAAAGCCCCAGGTTTGAGCTGCTAGTCAGTGGGAAGAACTAAATTCAGCTGCCTTTCAAAAAAAGTAATTTAATGTTTAGGATGGATAACTGTCTTGGATCATGAATAAAATGAATGTCATGCACCAGGAAATTCAAGGGATATTGGTTAAAGAGGAAAAGGAATAGTTCTTAAAGAGTTCTAAACAAAGTTAAACTCTCAAGTATTAACTTTCTTTAAAAGCAAATACATTTCCTACTTTCCAACAAAATTGGGGAAGGAATCTAGAAAAAAGGTCAGAATCTTTATTTTATTTTGCCTCTCAGGCAGTTTTTGATTGTGTGGTAGTAAAAAGGTACTCTTCTTCCTTTATAAAATGAATGCTAGATACTACAGTCCTGCTATCAATAGGCTCTATGCATTGAATATTTATTATACTCGGGTTGCAGGCATTTACCTGTAACTCCATTCTTTATGTGTAACTGGCACATATCTGCACAGAAATAATGGGGCAATATGGAGGTAAAGTAGAACAAATCTTAAGGATTCCATGGAGACTGAAGGCACAACCTCTAACTCTTCTATTGCATTATCAATTAAGTTAGCCTGACAGTAGCAGGCTAAATAGCACTATGAAATCTGAATCCTCTAGGTTCCAAGGTAATTTATTTTAAAAGGATGCTTCACATAAAAAAAAAAAAAAAAGAAAGAAAATCAGTAATATTTTAAGCCCAAAGAATAAATGTCCTAGAAAGATATAGGTATACTTTTGTTGTAGATAGAATTTATTGATGTCATAAAGTCAATTCAGGGTGAGAAGAAGAAATTCTTCATTCTGTGCACATTACCTTGGGCCAGTATTTCCGGTGTTGTTTGTGTGATCAGATACAGAGTATTCAAACAGGAGGCCAATACAAGACCTGTAGTTAGCTGATTCTGAGCACCTAGGAAGTGGTGGTCCATGTTCTTCCTCTACTCCCTTCCTACTCTCAACACACCTTTCAAAGTCTGTTTCACTTTGCCCCTGGCTTTCCCCATGCCTTTCCCTCCTCTGCTCTGCCTCTGCCTCTGCTACACGCCTGCCAATGGGGTCCATGCTCACTGCAAGGTCTTCATGTTGGGACTCTGGGATACTAGAATTTCTTACCTCTGATAGAGAAAACAGGAATAATTTATAATTTATAGCAACTTAGGCTGGGGCATCCCCAAAGTCTGAATCTGATTGCCTTTAAAAATAAGGAGGACTCAAGATAATGATTCAAAGCAGTTTAATCAGTTTTAGCTATTTTCTCTGTATAGAACAAGTGTTTTACAATTTCTGTCAAATTTTAATTTCTAATAATCTAGCACTGCTTCCCTCATTTTAATCACTGAAATACTTGATAATGCCAACTGATTATTAAACTAAATAAAATATAATTTCAAATTCAAATATCAAGACCAAAAAATATCATAAATTGAAAAACAGCAACTTTATTTCTCCAAATAAAACTGAAATATTTATATAGTACTTTCTTTGCATCAATTTAAGTAACTGAGAGTTGACTGTCCTGATTTTATGCAACTGGTCATTTTTAGTTAGTATGACATAAGCAACAATCAAATACAAATTAGTTGCTTAAATTCAGGATACATACCTGGGGATCAACTGGAATAAGGGAAAGAAAATCCAAACCTAAAACAAAAATGCTTTGTTAATAGTTGTCTCATATTTTGGAGACATGAATTATTTCCCAAAATCATTTTATATTCATCACAAGCCAGAAAACATTTGGGGTTAACTGTTTACCATTCCATGATAGGAAAGGTCTACACCAGAAGCAGTGCTATTTAATGTGTATAAAATTCCAAAATGAACATATTCCCTAACAAAACATCTGGAAAAATCACTTCCCAGAGACTTAAAGGAAGAAGTAGGACTAGTCAAAGCAAACATTTCTTAGCTTCATCACTTAACAGAACGAGAAGCAAAAAAATGGATGAGATAATGATCTGGATACGAACCATTAAAAAAACATACTTAAGCTCTTAAGATACTTCACATTTATTTTTCAGAAATACATCACAATGAACTTCATCTAAAATACCACTTCTTAAACAGATGTCTATTTCATGAAGTGCTCTCTGTCTCCCTATTTCCACATCAAAAGCAGTACCTCATCCAGGGATTACTCCAGTTCCATGCTCTGCACAAAGCAAGCCTTGGTAATTTCTGCTCACTAACAAGCTAAAACTTGTCAAGGTTATAAGCCAATGCAATTTTCTAAACCAAAGATGTGAGATTCTCCAACTAAGCTTTTGAAACAGGAATGTGAAAAAGGTTGCCCAGTACACCATTTCAAAGCATTAAAGTTATAACAATAAATAATTTAAAATTTCAGGCCTAAAAAGTCTATCAATAAACTTCCAAGTCAGTTCCCCTGGAGTACCTGTTTGACTAAATTCCAAAACATTAAAAACAAACAAAATAACAACAACAAAAAGATACTAAGTATAGGTCACTAAGACAGGTCAATTTCTATTCAATTTTATACATTTTTATTTGCTGGCATTCAATGTTACCTTAAATAACAATCATACAGAGTAAAGTCTGATATTAGACTGTTACTCAAAATAGAGAATATTAGAAATTATCTTTAAAATATTTAATAAGCAGAATGAATAATTTATAACTCCAACATTTTAAGTATAGTTAGTCCCTTATAATCTCTAAATAAGCTATGTTTACAATGCTTATCAAGTAATAGAAACTATAGCACCAATCATTTGAAAGAAACCATTCCATTTATAAAGCATGTAAAAAAATTATGATTTTTCATTTTGTATGTCTGTCACTACCTATATGGCACAGTAGGGTTTGCGCTAACAATGGACAAAGAGAATCACAACGAACGATTCCAACTTCAGTAGGTGACGTTTTTCCATAAGCAGTCTTTTCACATTAATGATCTTGTTCAGTAAATCCTTTCTCTGCTTCTGTTGAACACCAATTCAAAATGTGTCTAACTCTTATACCTTCCAAGAGTTTTATATATTCAACATCTCCATTATTGACTGAGTCACAAAAATACTTTATTGGCATGTCATTTAATTAATTATTTTAATTTTATCTTGCTTCAAATGGTGTAACAATTTTCTTTTTATTAACTAGAGGCCCGGTGCATGAAATTTGTGCACTCAGAGGGGATGGGGTCCCTCAGCCCAGATTGCGAGAAGGTGCAGGCCAGACTGAGGGACCCCACTGGTGCATGATCGAGGCCAGGGAGAGACGCAGAAGGTTGGCCAGCTTGGGAGGGATGGCAGGAGGGCTCCAGGGAGTGTCCGGCCCATCTCGCTCAGTACCGATCGGCCGGACCCCAGCAGCAAGCTAACCTACCAGTTGGAGCATGTCCCCTGGTGGTCAGTGCACATCATAGTGACTGGTCAACCAGTCATCTGCTCCCAGTGGTCACTGCACATCATAGCGAGCAGTCGAGCGGCCTTAGCATATCATTAGCATATTACGCTTTGATTGGTTGAATGGCCGACTGGACACTTAGCACAGTAGGCTTTTATTATATAGGACTAGAGGCCTGGTGCACGAAATTCGTGCATGGTGTGTGTGTGTGTGTGTGTGTGTGTGTGTGTCCCTCAGCCCAGTCTGCACCCTCTCCAATCTGGGACATCCCTCTCACAATCCAGGACTGCTGGCTCCCAACTGCTCACCTGCCTACCTGCCTGCCTGATTACCCCTGACTGCTTCTGCCTGCCAGCCTGATCACCCCCTAACCACTCCCCTGCCAACCTGAACGACGCCTAACTGCTCCCCTGCTGGCCCAATTGCCCCTAACTGCCCTCCCCTGCCGGCCTGGTCACCCCTTACTGCCCTCCCCTGCCAGCCTGGTCGCCCCTAATTGTCCTTCCCTGCAGGCCTGGTCACCCCTAACTGCCCTCCCCTGCCAGCCATCTTGTGTCCACATGGGGGTAGCCATCTTTGTGTTGAAGTGATGGTCAATTTGCATATTGCTCTTTTATTAGATAGGATTTTGTATGTTCAATTACTTTTAATGTTTTTTTAATCACTCAGTCCACTTGAATAACAAACACTTTTAAAAAGCTAAGAAAGCACTGCTATCTCTGTTGGAATATTTGTATTGAAGCCAATCACCCAAAAATGCTCATTTTCTAAATGTTTAGTCCCATTTCATAACTTCAATTTAAATAAACACACAGACTTGTAATTTTCAGACTTTTTTTTACAGCTCCAGAACTGAAGGCTGTCCACTGAGGTGCAGAGACTTCCTATTATCATTATTTCAGCTCTTTGATATATTGTAATTCTTTACTGTTTCATGTGATTTAAGAGATTCACTTGATCTATATCTTTTGACACCTCATCCACGGATCAATGAATATGGTGACTTATATAATGCACTAGAGGCCCAATGCACGAAATTCGTTCAAGACCCTTGGCCCTGGCCCCTGCCCGCCGCCGCAGCCGGGGGGCCTCTGCCTCAGCCCCCTGCAACCTCCCCACCCCCGCTGAGGCTTTGTTCACAAGGAAAGACGTCCAGAAGGATGTCCAATCTAATTAGCATATTATGATTTTATTATTATAGATAGTAAAATACCCACACATTTTTCTAAGCTCTTGGTTGAAATTCTAGGCTGTCTCCCCAGCATTATACAGATGCTGTCTATACAAAATCCAATAATGTTCTAATGTAAATATTTCTCCATGAAACCATTTTTTCTAAAACACCATCTCTAAAATTTGATATAGTATTTCAGATGTTATTCCTTCCAATAAACTGCATTATCAAAGTCTTGCATTTTATATTTTAAGTAGACTATTAAAACTCATATGAAATAGTTGAAGTTTCATAAATAGTGATTGTTACTTCCTTATTTTATAAATTTAGCAAAATGCTGTTTTCTTATTTCACCATAATTTTCAATTGAAACAATAGGTTATATTAATATATATTTATGCCCTCCTAAGTATTTCAAGGTTGAAAATGTGCTCAATTATTTTTAACTAAAAAGCAGGTTAAAAATTCTCATGGTACATTCTAAATGTTTGTTCTATTAATGGTTAAAATTGTTGCTTTTAGATTTTAAATGTGTCTTTATGTGAAACTGACTCTACATGTCTTACTAAGAATAACATCTTCCTTACTTGAGCCATGAACTTTAACCAAACATGGTTGCTACATGATTAAATATGTAAATGTTTAGCACTTCCAAATTTTAATAACACAACTTTTGAGCACCATTCACACCTGACAATATGTCACTAGTAATAAGGCAGTCATATTTTTTCTTGAAATAATCAAGGTGTTTTCCATTCCATAAATACAAATTATGTTTTATTTTGAATTCACTGTTGCACAGTATCAGAAGATGTTCCAAGCTGCAGTTCATTATTAATATCATTTCTTCTTTGTTCCCCTGCAGATTCAGAAGATTCATGTTTATGATGTTTAAAAAGAATGTTAAGAAATGTATTAAAATGTTATCTCTATTCTTGGTGTTCTATTTAATATTTTATTATAAATTATTAAATTTATAAATATCAACTCTGTATAGTATGACTAATTACATAAAATTTATGCACAAAAATAAAAGTAAAGTAACTACTAATTATAAAAGAGCATACTAACAATAAAACCAAAGTAAAAACTAAGCTATTTAGATGTAGTAATTGCTACATGATTCACAGATGATGATAAAACTGTTAATTCTTGTAAAGTACAATAGACCCTATTCTATTCAGTTTATCAACTTGTAAAAAGCATTTCAACATTTTAATAACCAGTATTACCATATTGGTTTTATATTGGCCTGAATATTAGTCTTAGTTCCTTAATACCAGGCTTGAAGTGTATTTTATGAAATATACAGTTAACATATTTTACTGCATTTTTATCTGCACATTTTATAAAATAGTCTCAATTTATACCCAAATTTTGAAAAACTGTAAATTCTCTAAAGTTAAAAATTCATTGAGAATCACATAATTTGAAAACAGAGCAAGTGATTTGTAAGTTGTGTCTATTCTACTGCTAAATGGCCAGAATCACTTTAGTAAATGAAATTTTATCATCTTTTTTCCAGATCAATTCTTAATTCAAAGTCTTTAGGAAACAAATCCTTAAAAAATGTTTGTTTATAACATATACTAAGATGACATGTGGACACTCTTCAACTTCACTTAAATCTAGCCAAAGTTAGAGCAAAGCATAACAGTTAGAAATTAAGACTCTCTGAGTGTATTTCTTATGGACCATGAAACCTCACCTATACCTTAGCATCGAGCTTTGGATACAAAAAATACTTTATAACTGGTCATGGCTGGGTTTGCAAACAATTTTTTAAAATACCAATTCCCAAAGTACACATGGACTAAACATATTTAAATACCAATTCCCAAAGTACTAAACATATTTAAGAAAAGGTATTTACAATTTTTTTGATGGATAGTATTTTTAGTCTATTCTTTTCCATTAAATTGTATTTGAATTGGCCAGATAACAAAACCATCAACTGTTTCAAACAACACAAATTTTGCCCAATAGAATATATATTGTTCTTACAATAAAGACATCCCTAAGAGTGTTAAAATTAACTTCAGAAATCTGGTGGGGAAAATTAATTAATTGGAAGAGGGAATTGTATTCCACTAAAAGCACCCTTTAGAAAGAAGGGAAGTCATGAATATTAAGAGGTACTGGTTCTAACTTGCTCACATTTGATAGATCAAAAATGTCTGTAAAAACACTGGCTATACAGAGAGGGGAGAAGGGCAGAGTTTAAATGTATAATACGGCCTTGGTTGCACAGGTCTTGGTACTAAGGTAATTCAAATAACCTTGAATTTTTAAATGTTGAGATATATATATATATATATATATATCTCAACATTTAAAAATATATATATATAAAATATGTCTTCAGATATTAAGTATATATATATATATATAAAATATGTCTTCAGATATTAAGTAGTGCTCTAGGGAGACAGGTAGATCCTATTTTTACGGGGGAAAATCACAAGGTAAAGCTGTTGGCAACACCCCAAGTTGTGATGGACTACCAAGAAGAGTATGAGAAAATACTCTCTCCCTAACCTATAGGCTTGCATAATAAATAAGCTAAGGAAAACCTCTGAGTACAAATCTTCTCTGAAAGAAAATAAAATCTATAAACATTTCATACTATCCTACTGTCTTTCCTATTATTAGGAATCTATAGATTGCTCTGTAGTTAAGATGATAGGAAATGAATATCATATATTAAAACAGACATGACCTTTATATGAAGTTTTCAAATTTCCTTAGCATTTCTATTTACATTTTTAAAACTCTATTTGCTCCACAGGTTAAGATTAAAAATAAATGATAAGACTTAATAAGAAACAAACAAAAATAAATCTTCACATACCTGGCAAATCTGATGACATGCTTGATATTGGCGTGTGGTGGAATGGTACTGAGTAGTCTGTTAATGAAGGCGGAATAGCAGCAGGATCAACGGAAGTCACACTGGGCACCCTTACAGAAGACGGCTGATACATGAGAACCCTGTTTTAAATAGCATGGGAAATTATAAACAATCTGGCTGTTAGTTCACAGGACAGAAGGGCTGTACTACTGCACATTCTCAGTTGTAAATTCACTAAGTTTCAGCACGACTATATGGCAGCTACTCACTACACAGCACTACACTCTACTCTCCTCTTTCATTAACAGTCTACATTTTAACATGCATGTATATGGTTCTCAGCAGCTGTGATATAAGAGCAAGTCAACATTAAAACATAATGTACAGTGCTGGAGTAATACATAAAATGTTCATTCACAAGTAGAAATATACTTTGCATATGCTTTTATTAATGTAGGTAACACATGTGGATATTAGTAGTCTTATCTATAAAAAAAGAATATACCCTAAAAATGCCGAAACACTAATTCGAAAGAATATACTAGCATGCACCCCTATGTTCGTAGCAGTATTATTCACAAACCCAAGATCTGGAAATAGCTCAAATGCCCATCAGTAGATGACTGGTCAAAAAAGCTGTGATATATTTATACAATGAATATTACTCAGCCGTAAAGAAAAAAAAGAGAGAGGAACCAAGATAGCGGCATAAGTAAACACCGGAAATTGCTGCCTCCCACAACAACTACAAAAATACAACTAAAAGACAAGACGGACATCATCCAGAACTACAGGAAGGCTGGCTGAGTGGAAATTCTACAACTAGAAGGAAAGAGAAAAGCACACTGAGACTCAGAGGAGGTGCGGAAGTAAAGTGCAGAGGTACGGAGGCGCACGCAGCAAGGGCTAGCAACTGAGGACGCGGCTGTCTTTTTGAATCGGGAGGGAGTCACAAGCCCCCGACTGCTCTGAACTCCAGTTCCGGGAAGTCTCTAGGAACCCAGACTCATACGGGCAGAAACTGGACTGTCTGGCAGTGGGCAGAACTCAGAACTCCAGGGCGGCTTTCTCTCAGAGGTGCTTGCAGTGATTACCGGGACACTGAGACTCGGGGCCTCTTAGGGTAGGACTGAGGATCAGCCATAGCAGTTTGCTCCACCCTGTTGATTCCCTGAGACCCTACCCCACCCAAGCTGAGGCAGAGGCTTTTGCATATGAATGCCCTGGCCCTTTGCAATCTGAAAATTACCTAACAAACTGCAGCTGGGCCAGACAGACCCAGAACTTCCAAGAGAAGGCCCAAGGCCCCACAGCAGCTTGCATTGCTTCACAGCTGGGCCTCATCTGGGCACCTCCAAACCCCAAACAAGGAAGGGGAATCTGCAGATCTCTCTGTAGCTCCTGCTGGGTAGCCTCAGGCAGAGGCTAAATTAGCAACTCCTTAGATCCAAGAGCCAGTGTACCCAGTGGTCAGAGTGGAACCATCTAGATTACAACTCCTCAGATCCATAAGGGACACACTCAGGGGGCAGACTCAATGAGCACCAAAGCCTCACTGAAGTAAGTCTTGCCCCATAAGGGTGTCTTCAGCACAGAAGTTCTCCCACCGTAGACACAGCTGATTCTCACAGACAATTGGCCTGGAGGTCAATTCCTCCCAGTGATACGTACAACAATCAAGGCTTAACTACAACAAGACTGTGCACAAAGCCCACAAAGGGGTGCACCAAGAGTGTCTACCTCAGGTAATTGGGGAGGCTGAGCCACTGGGCCCTATAGGACACCTAGCACACAAAGCCACTCTACCAACACAGGGAAGCATAAAAAATTCGGAGACAAAGAAACAGGTCACAAATGACAGAAATGTAGGAAAGCAAACTACTGGATATAGAGTTCAAAACCACACTTTTAAGGTTTTTAAATAATTTTCTAGAAACCGCCAATAAATTTAGTGAGACCCTAGAGGATATGAAAAAAAGACCAACTAGAAATTAAGCATACACTGACTGAAATAAAGAATAATATACAGAGATCCAACAGCAGACAAGAGGATCCCAAGAATCAAGTCAAAGATTTGAAATACGAAGAAGCAAAAAATACCCAACCAGAAAAGCAAAAAGAAAAAAGAATCCAAAAATATGAAGATAGTGTAAGGAGCCTCTGGGACAGCTTCAAACGTACCAACATCAGAGTTATAGGGGTACCAGAAGATGAGAGAGAGCAAGATATTGAAAACCTATTTGAAGAAATAATGACAGAAAACTTCCCCTACCTGGTGAAAGAAATAGACTTACAAGTCCAGGATGCACAGAGAACCCCAAACAAAAGGAATCCAAAGAGGACCACACCAAGACACATCATAATTAAAATGTCATGGGCAAAAGACAAAGAGAGAATCTTAAAAGCAGCAAGAGAAAAACAGTCAGTTACCTACAAGGGAGTACCCATACGACTGTCAGCTGATTTCTCAACAGAAACTATGCAGGCCAGAAGAGAGTGGCAAGAAATATTCAAAGTGATAAATAGCAAGAACCTACAACCAAGATTACTTTATCCAGCAAAGCTATCATTCAGAATTGAAGGTCAGATAAAGAGCTTCACAGATAAGAAAAAGCTAAAGGAGTTCATCACCACCAAACCAGTATTATATGAAATGCTGAAAGGTATTCTTTAAGAAGAGGAAGAAGAAAAAGGTAAAGATAAAAATTATGAACAGCAAATACATATCTATCAACAAGTGAATCTAAAAATCAAGTGAATAAAAAATCTGATGAACAGAGTAAACTGGTGAATATAATAGAACCAGGGGCATAGAAAGGGAGTGGACTGAAAATTCTTGGGGGGAAAGGGGTGTGGGGGTGCAGGAAGAGACTGGACAAAATCATACACCTATGGATGAGGACAGTGGGAGGGGTAAGGGCAGAGGGTGGGGTGGGAACTGGGTGGAGGAGAGCTATGGGTGGAAAAAAGAGGAACAACTGTAATAATCTGAACAATAAAGATTTAATTGAAAAAAAAGAAAGAAAATCACACTTTTTTTTGACAGCATAGTTGGACCTGGAGATTATTATGCTAACTGAAATAAAGCAGTCATAGAAAGACAAATACCATATGATCACACTTACATATGGAATCTAATGAACAAAATAAACTGACAAACAAAATAGAAACAAAGGCATGGATACATGGCACAGACTGACAGTTGTCAGAGAGGATGGGATTGGATGAAAGAAGGTGAAGGGCTTAACCAAAAAACATATACATAGAACACACAGACACAGACAACAGTGCGGTGTTAGAGGGGAAAGGGAATGGGAGGGTAGTGGAGGTGGGGAAAGAGGGGGAAAATTGGGACAGAGACTTTGCTTGGGGCAATGATAATGTTCTATTGAGCTATACCCTTGAAACCTGTATGGTTTTGCAATAAAGTTATTGTCACTCCAATAAATTCAATTTTTTAAAATTTAGAAATAAAATAAAGGACTCCTAAGATTTTATTTAAATCAGGGCAATTTATGAGTGATGCTACTTACTATAGTTCAACCAGAATTCCTTCATTCTAGCTTGAGTTGTGCTAATTATTAGCACTCTTTTTTAAAAAAATCAATATATTTTTATTGATTTCAGAGAGGAAGGGAGAGGGAGAGAGAGAGAGAGAAACATCAATGATGAGAATCATTGATGGGCTGCCTCCTGCATACCCCTTACTGGGGTTTGAGTCCACAACCCGGGCATGTGCCCTTGACTGGAATTGAACCTAGGATGCTTCAGTCCGAAGGCTGATGCTCTATCTACTGAGCCAAATCAGCGCAGTGGTCGGCAAACTGTGGCTCGCGAGCCACATGCGGCTCTTTGGCCCCTTGAGTGTGGCTCTTCCACAAAATACCGGCTCTTCCACAAAATACCGACTTCTGCGCATGGGCCATGAAGTTTCAATCGCACTGTATGTGCGTGCCCCCACATGGTATCTTGTGGAAGAGCCATACTCAAGGGGCCAAAAAGCTACATGTGGCTCTCGAGGCGAGGTTTGCCGACCACGGAGCTAGGGCAATTATTAACACTCTTATCTGGGGATCACCTAAGCAAAGAAAGCCAATCCTAAAGCCTGCCAACCTGATGACAATAGGCAGCAATCAGAAATTTAAAAAGATGACTACTCAAGATGTATAAGATATAATAGCCAGAAATAAAATGTTGCCTACCGTGATACAATCTATCTTTCTAAGGGGGGTTATGAGTTTGAAATTAAACACACTTAAGCAACACTTTATAATTGGTATTATATATATACATACACACAATATGTATATATAATTTTAACTATTATTTTAAGAAGCAGTATAAATTTTTTTAAGTTCAGGAATAAAGAGAGATAATTTTGACTTCTTCCTATTTACCCCTCAGTTTTTCTTTGCTCAGGGTAAACAGAACTTCAGAAGAAAAACATCTTTAATGTACAGAAGAAACTAAGCAATATTATGGACCCTATGGGCTAATAGTGGCCAGCTTTTTGTTCGACATGTCAGTGAGGCTACAGTGGTAGCAGCTGCTCTCTGAGCTCCATGATGTCACCCAAGGATGACAAGAAAGGTGCCATCGACCAAGAAAGACAAAGACCCAGTGAACAAACTGGGGGCAAAGCCAAAAAGAACTGGTCCAAAGGCAAAGTTTGGGACAAGCATAATAACCTAGTCTTGACAAAAACACTTATGATAAACTGCAAGTTCTCAACTATAAGCTCATACGCCCAGCTGTTGTCTATGAAAGACTGAACATTGGCAGTTCCCTGGCCAGGGCACCCCTTCGGGAGCTCCTCAGTAAAATACTTATTATGTTGGTTTCAAAGCACAAAGTTCAAGTAATTTACACTAGAAATACCAAGGATGGGGGCCCCTCACGCCCAGCTGCTATTAAAGATTCAGAAACAGGTCCCGGAGGAGACCAAGATGGCGGCGTAGGTAAACACCGGAGACCGCTGCCGCAAACAACCATTTCAAAAATACAACTAAAAGACGGAACGGACATCACCCAGAACCACAGGAAGGCTGGCTGAAGAGAGACTCTACAACTAGAAGGAAAGAGAACAGCAAACCGAGGCTCAGAGGCGTCAGAGTGTGGAAAATACAAAGGTACCGAGGTGCGCGCACAAAGCGGGCTGGTGGCTGAGGGCACGGTTGTCGTTTTCGGTCGGGAGTGAGTCTCAGACTCTGGGCTCCAGATCCGGGCGAGTCTCTAGGGACCCAGACTCAAACGGGAGAAGCGGGATTATCCGGCATCAGTTGGAACCTGAGGGCAGCTTTCTCTCCGAGGTTTGCAGCGGCTGCCGGGGTTCTGAGAAGCAGAGCCTCTGGGAACGGGACTGAGAGCGGTCATAACTGCTCCCTCCGCCCGCCCTGTTGAGCCCGCCCCGCCCAAACCCTGCGCACAGCCATTTGCCGATCGCCTCAGGCAAAGGCTGGATTAGCGCCTCCCCAGAAGGCAGACGTTTTCCATACAGCTGATTCCTACAGCCAGTCGGCCTGGTGGTCAAATCCCTCTAGTGTTAACTACAACAATTAAGGCTTGGCTAGAACAAGACTGCGCACAGAGACCACAAGGGGGTACACCAAGAAAGCATAAAAGATGCAGAGACAAAAAAACATGATAGAAATGGAGGATATGGAGCTAAGAATCGCAATTTTGAGGGCTTGCCATAAATTTGTGCAGAGCCTCACGAAAACTAATGAGACCCTCGATGCTACGATAAAGAAATTAGAAAGTAAGCATACACGGACTGAAATAAAGAATATTAGACCCAATAGCAGACCAGAGGAGCACAAGAATCAAACCAAAGACTCGACAAAAAACACCCAATTGGAAAAGCAAAATGAAAAAAGAATCCGAAAGTGTGAAGATAGTGTAAGGAGCCTCTGGGACAGCTTTAAGCGGACTAATATCAGAATTATTGGAGTGCCAGAAGATGAGAGACAGCAAGATATTGAAAACCTATTTCAAGAAATAATGGCAGAAAACTTCCCCCATCTGGAGAAAGAAATGGACTTACAGGTCCAAGAAGCGCAGAGAACCCCAAACAAAAGGAATCCAAAGAGGACCACACCAAGACACATCATCATTAAAATGCCAAGAGCAAAAGACAAAGAGAAAATCTTAAAAGCAGCAAGAGAAAGAGGCTCAATTACCTACAAGGGAATACCCATACGACTGTCAGCTGATTTCTCAACAGAAACTTTGCAGGCCAGAAGGGAATGGCAAGAAATATTCAAAGTGCTGAATACCAAGAACCTACAACCAAGATTACTTTATCCAGCAAAGCTATCATTCAGAATTGAAGGTCAGATAAAGAGCTTCACAGATAAGGAAAAGCTAAAGGAGTTCATCACCACCAAACCAGTATTATATGAAATGCTGAAAGGTATCCTTTAAGAAGAGGAAGAAGAAGAAAAAGGTAAAGATACAAATTATGAACAACAAACATGCATCTATCAACAAATGAATCTAAGAATCAAGTGAATAAATAACCTGATGTACAGAATGAACTGGTGATTATAATAGAATCAGGGACATAGAAAGGGAATAGAATGACTATTCTTGGGGGGAAAAGGGGTGTGGGAGATGCGGGAAGTGACTGGACTAAAATCATGCACCTATGGATGAACACAGTGGGTGGGGAGTGAGGGTGGAGGGTGGGGTGGGAGCTGGAAGGAGGGGAGTTATGGGGGGAAAAAAGAGGAACAAATGTAATAATCTGAACAATAAAGATTAAAAAAAAAAAAAAAAAACAGGTCCCAACAACTGTACATTTTGAAAAATAAAACTTTATTAAATAAAGGGGAAATGACTGGGACATGGGACATTAGGTTAACATCCCACAGTGCTGTTAGAAAACTGTAAGTTTAATGAGAGGCTGAGAATTCTGTAGCTGGAAGGGACCACAACAAAGACAAAGAAAATAAAATCGATAGAAATTTAAGGTAGAACCATGGTCACAAAGCTAAACTAAGATGTCAAGTAGGACCTCTAGATGATGTCCTTTCTCTTGTTTGAAACACTTCCTCTTATTGCTCAGATTATTAAATATCAGTTAACAATAAATGATGACAGAGTTGCATGACACTCTTCATACTCTACAAACAACTAACAAAACTATTTCATAGTCTCTATTTAGATCTCAACCCACTAAATAATAACTGATTTAAACACTTGAATCCCCTAAAACTAATTTGCATTATGACATGAGGCTCCTGTCTAGGTGTTATTCTTTAGTTTATCAATAATATAGATATCACTGCAAAATGAAGCATTACTGAGAGTACATATATGACTGCTGGCAACTGAGTTAGTCTCAAAAATGAATAAATAACATGCTTTCCTCCTGCTTCCCCTTCTCTTCTTTTGATATCACACAATGGAGATTTTATTTTGTCTTGATCCTGAATTAACCATTCAATTTGGATTAGATGTACAGGAAACAACAAAACTCACTTTCCTCCCCCACCCCTTTACTTATATCTGTAGAGGAGTCAGATCAACATCCCAACACAGTCACCATGGTCACATCTAATTATTGCATACTAGAGGCCCGGTGCACGAATTCGTGCACAGGTGGTGTTCCTCAGGGCTGATTGGGGCTGCAGGAGGTTGGCTGGCTGGCCAGGGGGAGGGACCACAGGAGGTTGGCTGGCTGCAGGAGGTTGGCTGTGGGAGCACACTGACCAACAGGGGGCAGCTCCTGCATTGAGCATCTCCCCCCTGGTGGTCAGTGCACATCATAGCGATCAGTCATTTGGTCGTTCAGTAGCTTAGGCTTTTATATGTATACTAGAGGCCCAATGCACAAAAATTCGTGCAAGAGTAGGCCTTCCTTCCCCTGGGCTGCCAGCGCCGACTCTCCTCTGGCACCTGAGACCCGGGCTTCCCTCCCTCCGGCCACCCGCAGACACCCAGGACCCCGGCCGGCTTCCCTCAGGCCCTGGCTTTGAGGAACATAGATGCTAAAATCCTCGACAAAATATTAGCAAATTGCATCCAGCAATATATTAAAAAGATCATACACCATGATCAAGTGGGATTTATTCCAGAGATGCAAGGCTGGTACAATATTTGCAAATCAATATATGTGATACAACACAAATTGAAAGACAAAAATCACACGATCATATCAATAGATGCAGAAAAAGCATTCAACAAAATCCAACACCCATTTTGGATAGAAACTCTCAACAAAGTGGGAATAGAGAGAACATATCTCAACATAATAAAGGCCATATATGACAAACTTACAGCCAACATCATACTCAATGGGCAAAAATTAAAAGCATTTCCCCTAAGAACAAGAACAAGACAGGGATGTCCGCTTCCACCACTCTTATTCAACATAGTTCTGGAAGTGCTAGCCACAGTGATTAGACAAGAAGAAATAAAAGACATCCAAATTGGAAAGGAGGACGTAAAACTCTCATTATCTGCAGATGATATGATAATGTACATAGAAAACCCTGAAGAGTCCACCAAGAAACTAAAAGATTTAATAAATGAATTTGGCAATGTAGCAGGATACAAAATCAACACCCAAAAATCAATAGCTGTTTTATACACCAATAATGAATTCTCAGAAAGAGAAACTAAACAAACAATCCCATTTACCATTGCAACAAAAAATTAAGACACTTAAGAATAAACTTAACCAAGGAGGCAAAAGACCTATACTCGGAAAACTACAGGATGTTGAAAAAAGAGACAGAAGATATAAACAAGTGGAAAAATATACTACTGTATTCATGGATTGGCAGAATCAGCATCGTTAAAATGTCCATCCTACCCAAGAGCAATCTACATATTCAATGCAATCCCTATTAAAATACCAATGGCATATTTCACAGAGCTAGAACAAATACTCCAAAAATTTATATGGAATCCAAAAAGACCCCAAATAGCTGCAGCCATTTTGAAAAAGAAAAACAAAGTTGGGGGAATCAAATACCAGATTTCAAGTTTGATTATAGCCCAGTACTGGCACAAAACAGGCATACAGATCAATGGAACAGAACAGAGAACCCAGAAACCAACACAAGCTATTACGCTCAATTAATATTTGACAAAGGACGCAAGAACATACAATGGAGTCAAGAGAGTCTCTTCAATAAATGGTGTTGGGAAAATTGGACAGATACATGCAAAAAAGTGAAACTAGATCACCAACTTACACCATACACAAGAATAATCTCAAAATGGCTAAAAGACTTAAATGTAAGTCATGAAACCATAAAAATCTTAGAAGAAACCATAGGCAGCAAAATCTCAGACATCTCTCATAGCAATATGTTTACAAATATATCTCCTAAAGCAAAGGAAACTAAGGATAAAATAAATGGGACTACATAAAAATAAAAAGCTTCTGCACGGCAAAAGAAACCATCAACAAAACAACAAGAGAGCCACTGTCTGGGAGAACATATTTGGCAATGATACATCTGATAAAGGATTAATACCAAAATACATAAGGACCTCATACAACTTAACAAAAGGAAGACAAACAATCCAATTTAAATATGGGCAAAGGACCTAAATAGACACTTCTCCAAAGAGGACATACAGATGGCCAAGAGACATATGAAAAATGTTCAAAGTAACTAGTCATCTGAGAGATGCAAATCAAAACGACAATGAGGTACCATCTCATACCTGTCAGAATGGCTACCATCAACAAATAAACAAATGACAAGTGCTGGCGAGGATGTGGAGAAAAGAGAACCTTAGTACACTGCTGGTGGCAATGCAGACTTATGCAACCATTCCTCAAACAATTAAATATGGATCTGCCATTTGACCCGGTGATCCCACTTCTAGGAATATATCCTAAGAAAACTGAAGCACCCATCAGAAAGAATGTATGCACCCCTATGTTCATAGCAGCACAATTTACAATAGCTAAGATCTGGAAACAGCCCAAGTGCCCATCAACAGATGAGTGGATAAAAAAAAACTGTAAAAAAGAAGAATCTCTTACCCTTTGAGACAGCATGGAGAGACCTGGAGAGTATCATGCTAAGTGAAATAGGTCATTCAGAGAAAGAGAAATATCACATGATCGCACTCATATGTGGAATCTAAGCAACAAAAAAACCTGATGAACAGAATGGACCCAGAGACATGGAAGCATGGAACAGAGTGCAGAATCTCAGATGGAAGGTGGGGTGAGGGTGGGTGGGTGGGAGGTAATCAACCAAAGATCTTGGATGCATAATCCATGGACACAGACAACAGGGTACTGGGGACGGAGCAGGGGGGGGAGGGAGGGGAAGAAGGAGGCTGGAGGGAGTCAATGGGGGGAAAAGGGGGACATATGTAATATTTTCAACAATAAAGAATTCTTAAAAAAAAAGCTTTTGACATGTTGCTGCCTCCTCATAGAATTGGCAAATACACAGGCATATGTATGTATACATTATCAATGTGTACACATATATTTTTTAAATTTTATAGTCTTATGCATAATTTTGTAGTACAAAGGTAAATTGCTAGAATGTTGCAAGACAGTGAATATTAGTATTCTAGAATGTATACTGGATCACTGAATTTATCACATTTGATCCACACTTAAATATCTAAAAACGGGTTAACTTGAATTGTTATCCTAAAGCCTGAAATTCATCACGTGCTCCCTCCCACTTTACAATCATAAAAATATTAATATAATTTTGCAACCAATTCCTAATGATCTTTAATCCAGAGAAATACATTATTAACCTCTATTTTTTGTTTCCTATCTTTAGAATACCTCCATATTAATGACAAAACAACATTCAATTTCCAGGGAATAGGGTAGGGACATAATATTTAAAATGATCTTTTCATGTAGAAAAATATCAGAGGTTTTCTAAATGTCTTAAATTAAGGTGCCAGTTTCTTCTGATAGATACTACATCAGTGATGGCGAACCTTTTGAGCTCGGCGTGTCAGCATTTTGAAAAACCCTAACTTAACTGGTGCTGTGTCACATATAGAAATTTTTTGATATTTGCAACCATAGTAAAACAAAGACTTATATTTTTGATATTTATTTTATATATTTAAATGCCATTTAACAAAGAAAAATCAACCAAAAAAATGAGTTTGCATATCACCTCTGACACGCGTGTCATAGGTTCGCCATCACTGTACTACAAGATTGCATTTAAGGATTATAGTAGAGTATGCAAGGAAGAGGTTAGAAGAATCACTATCAAAATGTTAACAGTGGTTATCTGTAGGCAGAATGCTTTTTACCTCTGGTGCTCTGTAAAACTATAAGTTTTACTAAAACAGTGCCTCTTAAAAAATAACTGCTCACAAAATTTCTAGACTAAAACGTAAAATAAGATTTCCTGGTTTTTCATTTCTATTCCTTCTGATTTGCCAGACACTGAGGCTAAGTTCTTTCATTATCTTATTGAAATCTTAAAAAAATCTCAGGAGGTAGGTATTTTCTAACTCTACTGTACAGAACAGAAACAGGAAGCTCAAGCAAGTTAAATATTTCATCCAACATCATGAATGAGTAAGCAATGGTATCAAACTTGGAATCCACACTTGTCAGATTTCTAATTCCATAGGCTTCTTTCTGTTGGTCTGTGATGCCAAATTTGCTACTTACATGAAATACTTACACGTGAGAAGATTTCAACTCTTACTTCCCAAAGATGGGAATATTTTCTTCATTTAAATATTGAAAATACTTCAACTAAACAAAGGCAAATTAAAATAGCATTCTATGATTATGTAACTATCAAAGAGACATGTACAAACCTATCCCAATAACAATTAGTTCTAAGTGTAATAAAAAGTAGTAAACTATAAATTAACAAACCCTTTGGTTGGGCTGCTTTGTGTTTCTGACATAAAGATGCACTTCCTTTTGGCAGGAGGGTCTTCCTCTTCATCAGAAGAGCTTTCTATTGTTAGGTCTATAACATCCACTTTCTTCTTGCTTGCCTCATTGGCTACAGTCACTGAACAAGGCTTACTGAGGACACTTGAACCTGCATGTAGGGAACAGAAAAAAAAGAAAAAACTTAAGGTTGTGACACAAACTCTAGCCACAGGAGTCTTAACTGTGCAGCAGCATGCCAGTAAAGCTGCATACCCTGTCCCACAGAAAGAGACCAACTCCCTAACTCCAGACATCTCTCTGTAAAATGACTACTAACCTGGAGAGACAGAGTGAGCTCTATGCCTTGACAGAGAGCCAAAAGCCTCCTTCAAACATGCTCTTAGTTATCTCCCTGGTACTACCAATGGATATGCACATATCCTGCTGCTCACGGTGTCTCAGCAAGTAAGCAGTCATTTTATAGACAGACATCTGGAGTTAGGGGGCTGATCTCCGGCCATGAGCAAGAATACGTGGTGCCACTGACTGTGTTTTCACAGACTTGTTGCAGTGTTCAGTCAGAATCAGAATTTTCCATTCTAGCAAAGCAAGGGTGCTCATGTCAAAGAATGCATAGACTCTTCACCAGAACTTGACAAAAATTTTCACCATGAAAAAACCCCAAACTTCTCACTTGTTATTCAGACATTTAAAATTTTTCTTATAAACTGTCTGTCTACTAATCACCTAGGTTCTCCTTTCTGCCCATTATGATAATCTCATACGCTCACCATTTCATAGAAAGTATATTGTGCCCTGCAATCTGTGTAGCAGTAAATGAATGCTAGTTGATAATGAAAAAGCAGCAGCAAGTAATCAACTAAATCACTATTTCTCTGAAAGATGCGGGAAACTTTTCCTTCATCATTCCACCCATTGGTTCAGTAACAATCACAGGAGATTGATTAACATTGACATTAATCCTGAACTTTTCCTCTCTTCTTACTCTGAACATCTATTATCCATTACATTATTACAACATCAATTACAGTCAAAACAAAACTCAAATGCAGTGAGTGAGTAGCCTATGTCAGATAAAAAGAAGTTTTAAGTTCACCTATGGGTTTCAATTACTCAAACTGCCTTTTGTTTCCCCACTCAGTGTGGACAGCTGCAGGGAACTGGAGGATTAGTACTCATCCCACGCAACCAAGGCAATGGTAAAATTTCTTTCCACTTTTTTTTAGCAACTAACTTTGACCACCTTCCTCTACCCTCCCTTAACGGATGAAGTAATCTCTCTAACCACACCTTGACAGGTACCAAAACAGGTACTCTAAAAACAATTCTGAAAAACTGTCCATAGAAATGTCATTTATAACTTTTCATTTTGTAACAAACACCATATATTAAAATAATTTTAGATGATTTTTTTTTCATTTACTTTACATATGAAAAATAACTATTAAAAGGCTGGTTAAAAGAATGGTATATAAACTTGGGCACATTTCTTAAAAGAAAGAATAAAAACCAGTTGGAGGAAATTACCTATCTAACAGATGATCAAAAGATAAAGTTAGCAGCCCTAGCCGGTTGCTCAATGGTTATAGCATTGGTCCTCGGACTGAAAGGTCACAGGTTTGATTCCAGTCAAGGGCACATACCTCATTTGCAAGCCCGATCCCAGCCCTGATCAAGGTGCATGCGGAAGGCAACTGATTGATGTTGTCACTCTCCCATCAATGTTTCTTTCTCTGTCCCTCCCCCCTCCCCCCCCCCCCCCGCCCCTTCACCCCTCTCTAAAAATCAAGGGGAAAAATATCCTCGGGTGAGAATTAACACACACAAAGTTAGCAAACTGAGCTTCAAATGAAGTTCTAGTGGCCAATGTTAAGGATAAAGATAATGCTGCAGGAGTCTCACTGCTTTGATCTCTGCTGACATTCTACACATACTTTCTATTTTTGTGCATGGTTGGCTGGATACTTTCATAGCTTCTTTCTTCGGTCTCATTGGACACCAAGAGCCATCTTCTTGGAATTTGATCTCATCCACATCAGAACAGTCACTGAGAATTTCCATAAAAAGGCTATAAACCAAGTAAGTAGAAAAATGTAATCAGTGGCCTTGTTCAAAAGTGAAATTATAACAAAGAAGTATTTATTACATTGGAGACAAAAGTAATGCTGACTTCAGTTTGTTTGTTTTGGTATTTCAATACTTCAGACTTTAGGACAACTATTATACCCCCTTCCTTCTATATTTTAGATCTTTAAAGGGCAATAAAAGAGTTAAATGACTTACTGAGTCATCTAAAAAATAGTGGCTAAACAGAAATTGACTGTAGTAAAGAACAACCTTCAATACAACACATAAAATACACAAAAGCAAACAGAAATGTTATTATACAAAATCTAACTTATAAGCTTATATTATCAAGGAAAAAGAATCATAGAGGTGGGGGAAAGAAGAAGGAATAGCAATATAAGTCTCAATAAATTTTTTGAATAACTAAGCATACAAATTATGTCCTAAGACCAAAATAAAATTAAATTTGAAATCATCATCAGAAAAATATCTGGAAAATCCTCATATATTTGAAAATTTACAAACAACCCATGAGACAAAAAAAAAACAAAACCCAAAAACACAAAAATAAATTAGCAAGTATTTTAAACTTTATGAAAGTAAAAATATAACAAAATTTGTGAAATGTTGCTAAAGCAGTACTTAAAGGAAAATTTATAGCACTAATACTAATATATAAAAAGCCAGGGGCTGTCACGACCAAAGCAACCAGACAGACGATCGAACAGCAGGCTGCGTGGGGCAACCAGGCCGGCAGGGGTGTTAGTGAGGGACAACCAAATGACTGAGCAGCAGTCTGTGTGGGGCGACCAGGCAGGTGGGGGCGGGGTGGGGGGGGGGGGGGCGGGGGAGACATTTGGGGGCAACCAGGCTGACAAGGGGGGCAGTAAAAGGTGACCAGGCCAGTGGGGGAGGGCAGTTGGGAGTGACCAGGCCGGTGGGGGAGGACCAGTAAGGGGTGGCCAGGCTGGTGGGCGGGGGGGCAGTAAGGGGCGGCCAGGCCAGGGGTGGGGGGCAGTTGGCGGCGACCAGGCCGACACGGGGGGCAGTTAGGGGTGATCAGGCCAGCAGGCAAAGGTGGTTAGGGGTGATCAGGCTGGCGGGGGGGGGGGGGGCAGTTAGGGGTGATCAGGCAGGCAGGCAGGTGAGCAGTTAAGAGCCAGAGGTCCTGGATTGTGAGAGGGATGTCCGACTGCCATTTAGGCCCAATCCCCGGGATTGAGCCTAAACTGGCAGTCAGACATCCCTCGAGAGGTCCTGGATTGGAGAGGGTGCAGGCTGGGCTGAGAGGACACCTCCCCGCCCCCCATGCAGGAATTTCATGCACTGGGCCTCTAGTCTTTCTATATTAAGAGAATGCAAATCAATAAGTTCAGCGTCTATCTAAATGAAACTATAAAAAAAGAACAAATTAAAGTGAAAGTAAACAAATGGGAAAAGAAAAAAGAAACAAATGAAATAGAGAAAAATCAATGAAACAAAAATGCTGGTACTTTAAGGTCAATAAAATCAACGAACTTCCAGTCAGACTTAAGCTCACTTAAAAAGTGGGCTTTCCCCTCTTTAGGACAGGCTATGAAATATGATATTGGGAAGCAAAAAGAAAAGGACACTACTCTACCTCTTGTCCCCAACAGAAATCATAAAGATAAAAAAGCCATTAACCACAGTTTTAAAAAAAGATTGAGTATAATAAAGCAGAAAACACACAAACATCTTGACTTTATGCTAGAAGAGAATTGATATGAGGCTGTACTGGAGGCAAAGGTAATATTTACCCATCTAAAATCAGACTTTCATAGGCAGCTTTTTTGTCACACACAGGACAAATCCAGGTGGGCTTCTTCTCATTCATTTGTAGATAAAGGGCAGCATCAAAACACTGTAGATGTGTACAAGTCACCGCTCGGCATGGGATTGTCAGCCTCATTTTCCCTAACTACAGGCAGGAAAGAAAACATGAGAAACCATTTCAGAAAGGAGAACAAAATCTCAATGGGAATAGTCAGTCATAAAAGTCTGAAAGAAGTCATACACGAAGATCAAAATGAAAAAAAAAAATTCAAAAGAATTTATTTCCATCAAGGCTGCTACACATCTACACTAATAAAAGAGAAACATGCAAATTGGTGTCACTCTGCTACTCCCACAAGCCAATCAGAGCGACTATGCAAATTAACCCAACAAAGATGGCGGTTAATTTGCATATGTAGGCACGGAGCGAAGACTGAAGGCTCCGGCCGGAGTGAAGACTGAATTCTGAAGACTGAAGAGGCTTGGCTTCTCCGCTGCCAAGCCTCACTGCAGCCGCAGCGGAGAAGCCAAGCCTTGCTGTGGCCAGAGGGGATAAGAGGCTTGGCTTCTCTGCTGCAGCTGGACCAAAGGCCTGGGCCCCGGGTGCCGGAGGTAAACCAGTGCCAGCAGCCCGGGGAAGGAAGGCCTATTGCGCAAATCTTCATGCGATGGGCTTCTAGTTTTATTAATATTCATTGAGAGCCCTATAATTTAAAAAAATGTTTTCATTTTTTGAAAATAGGTAACATAAATTCACAAGTAGGACAACATCCATATACAATGAAAACATGTCTGTCACCGGTTCTCCTATTTAGAGAGAACCACTGTTACCCATCTCTTGGATGTCCTTTCATAGATGGTCTATGTGTGTTTTAAAAAACATTTTCACCTGAATGGTGGCATGTGATATACAAAATTTTGAACCTTCTGTCACATAATATAAATTTATAACTTTTTCACATATATCAGTACAAAAAAAACTATCACAATATGAAGCTATCACATTTGATATGAAGTATATAATATGAAGGATTAAAACTTATACCTGAAGGTCTGCACAAAGCTTATGAATAGGAGGTCCTGGTCCAAACACATGCCCGCTAGGACCTCTGCCACCACCTCCCCTGCTGGCACTACAGATTTCTCTCTGGGTTTGACAACCACAGATTCTCAACTTCTAAGCAATCCCAATTTCATGTAATTCTATCCCCTTTTCAATAAAGATGTTAGTTTAAGTTAATGATAATTTTTTTAAAAAGCTTCAAAATAAAAATATCTGCAAATACCACTTTCCAGGGTGGTAGAGAGGTGGACTTATCAACCAAAGACCTTGAATGCATAACCCATGGACACAGACAATAGGGTGCTGAAGGCTTGGGGTGGGGACAGGATGGGGGGGGTGGGGGAGACAGGGACAGGTTGGAGGGATTCAATGGGGGGAAAAAGGGGACATATGTAATATTTTCAACAAAAATGAATTATTTTTAAAAAAAGCTTTTGGCATTTGTTACTGCCTCCTCGTAGACTTATAATCAGAATATTTATTATTTTAGCCCAATGTAGCAAAATGGTATATTGTTAAGAGAACTGAAATGATGCCAGAAGACCAAAATTGTTATCCTTGTTCTACTAGTTACTACTGTGTGATCTGGATTAGTCAATCTTTCAGTCTTAGTTTCCTCATCTGCAAAATGGGAACAACCCCCATACAGGTTTGCTAAGGGAGTTAAATAAGGGGCACATAATAGGAAATTGAGAAATTATTCTCTTCTCTCTCTCTCTCGCTCTGAAACAATTCTCTCTCCATTTAAAATTGTAGATGGCGAGGCAAAAGTAGGTTTACAGCCCTAGCTGATTTGGCTTAGTGGATAGAGTATCAGCCTGTGGACTAAAGGGTCCCGGGTTTGATTCCGGTCAAGGACACATGCCTGGGTTGTAGGCTCCATCCCCAGGAGGGGCGTGCAGGAGGCAGGCAATCAATGATTCTCTTATCATTGATGTTTCTATCTCTCTCTCCCTCTCCCTTCCTCTCTGAAATCAATAGAAATATACTTTTTAAAAAAAAGTAAAAAGAAAGTAGGTTTATAGTTGTTTGTATGGAAATTAATACAATAATTAATTAATAATATAAGAATAAGCTCTATGTTTCGGCTACTCGCAACTGTAAACCTACTTTTCCCCACCCTGTACATTTCTCATAATGATGGCTGGTTACCAAATGCCACCTAAACTGCATTATAAATTCCTGATTCCATACAAAGTCCCTCTCATATGGAAAGGGTCCCCTCCAACAGTACTGATTTTAAAGAAGCCTTCATCCACTATTCCTGACCTTTCCCATCTCTTCTCTGGTACTCCAATAACATAATTATATATGGCAAGTCTTTTGCTTTTTCATGTAAGTTAGCTTTCTCTCTCAAACTAGACTATTAACTTTCTGAAAACTTTTTATCAAATCTTCAGTATTTTCTCCCACAATTAGCTCAGTACTGAACACACAGGAGGAGTTATCTGCATTGCTGACCGATTCTCCCCTATAGTCTCTATGTTAGGAAATATGAAATAAAAATGATTGTGCAATTTAGAAGTACATTACAAATGAATTAAGACACCTTATACATTCTAACTCATTAAAGTAGAACCATCAATTAGCATTTATTAGGTCCTAGCGATTTTATTACCATTTATTAGAGGCCCAGTACATGAAAATTCGTGCACTTGGGGGGGTCGCTCAGCCTGGCCTGCACCCTCTCACAATCTGGGACCCCTCAGGTAGGGTCCCTAGGCCTGGTCCCTAGGGGTTTCCTTCCCCCAGCTGTAGGCAGCTGGACCCCCAGCTCCCCTGCCACCGGTGGCCTCCCTCTGCAGGCAACAGGCATGGGGTGCAATGGCTTGGCTGGCCTTGGCCTCCCTCTGTGGGGCAATCGCTGGCTGGTTGCACACCTGCCACAGAGTCGCTGCTGGTGGCCTGTGCCTGCAGGAGGCCATGGTCAGCCCTGCGAGGGGCCGTGTGCCTACCTGATCGCCCTTAGCCACTTGCCTGCCTACCTGATCACCCCTGATTGCTGGGGGGCAGGGCCAGCCCTGCGAGGGGCCATCTGCCTACCTGATTGCCCCTAACCGCTGGCCTGCCTACCTGATCACCCTTAACCACTCTGCCTGCTTACCTGATTGCCCCCAACTGCTTGCTTGGGGGCAGGGCCAGCCCGGCGAGGGGCCATCTGCCTACCTGATTGCCCCTAACCGCTGGCCTGCCTACCTGATCGCCCCTAACCACTTGTCTGCCTACCTGATCACCCCTAACTGCTGGTCTGCCTGGCTGATCGCCCCTAACCGCTTGCTTGGGGGCAGGGCCAGCCCAGCGAGGGACAATGGTGGTTCTGGTCTCTGGTCATTCTGGTCATTATGCTTATGGTGGCTGGCCTTTTATTATATAGGATAGTTTGATAAAAGGAGCAAGCAACTCTCTCTATAGGTTTATTATTAGCTGTGGATTATATATAGCATTAACTGTATTATTCTGAACCTAAAAACTCTCTTCCCCTACGATCAAATATCCTTTTAGGTCTTTCTTGCTTAGTCGCTGCCTGAAGAATGTTTGCATTCTTTAAAATTACAATGCTTAATCGTGAAATTCCCAAATGGGAAAATGACAGAAGTTTAGAATCCTATATAATAAAAGCCTAATATGCAAATCAACCGAACGACAGAACGACAGGTGGAACAACCGGTCCTTATGACATGCACTGACCACCACGGGGCAGATACTCAATGCAGCAGCTTCCCCCAGCCGGCAGGCTCCAGGCCGGCCAAGGCGGGTGCCAGCGGGGGCCCCTGATTGCCCCACCAGTCACCCTGCAGATCAGCCCTGGTCGCTGGCCAGGCCTAGGGACCCTACCGGTGCACGAATTTCGTGCACTGGGCCTCTAGTTCTACCATAATATATCATTCATTCCCACACTTACTTTCATAGGAAAATTAGTGATTTATAAAAAGTAAAACACCCCAGAATGTTTTGTTGCTTTACTTACAGGGCACATCAAGGATACCCGAAGGCTAGTTGTAGCAATTTCACTATCAGGATCTGCAGTAAGTTTTTCTTTAACTTCAAAAAGAAGGAAAAATAATTTAAAATTTTTATATTAATTGTGGCATATGAACAGAATTATAGAAATATATGTAATATTATTTAAAGTTTCCCCAAACACTCTGAATAGGTCAAGAAACTACAAAAGCAAAACAAACAAAATGTTAGGTATTAATGTATTAAAAACTGAATTATACTTTCAGTATTAGGTTAAAGAATTGCAAACTTGCAAACTCTGTATCAGATGTTTAACTAAATTTTTAAAAGTAAAATTGTAGGTAAGAATTTCAGAATTTCTTAAATTTAAGATTTAAGAACAAAACAATTAGGAAAGGAACTTAGAAAGCAGCAGTACTCTGAGTTTCAATACTATTCTAACATACATTCATGACTTTTTATTAGGGAGTCTTGGTTGTTTCCAATAATTACTAAATTTATAAACAGAAAAGTCAACTATTTTTATACTTCCTTTGACAACTGAAAACTACAAGGGATGTGATAATGGGTCTGAGTTTTCATTCACCAGGTAATGTATACAAGTTACTGCACATATAAGCTAATAAATATATGCACTCTCTTCAGATGCCTAATTCTCAACACCATTATAGGGAGGGAGAATGGGACTGGAACTAGAGACAGTG
This sequence comes from Myotis yumanensis, assembly GCF_028538775.1. Taxonomy (NCBI): domain Eukaryota; kingdom Metazoa; phylum Chordata; class Mammalia; order Chiroptera; family Vespertilionidae; genus Myotis; species Myotis yumanensis. The sequence continues at coordinate 82,201,186 of NW_027223758.1, forward strand.
AAAATTGGAGCAAGACAAGAAAAATTAGAAAAGAGCTTCCCTGGCTTCACGGTCTAGGCAAAAAGATCAATATTATGCTGTTTGAGGAGATAAGAAATGGTTCAAAATATAAGAAACAAAATACCATTTCAAAAGCCCTACTTGGCTCCCTTTTCAATCTATAGATTCTTTTCTCCTTTCAGGTTCATTCAGCGGTGAGGGAAGTAACTGGAGGAAAAGTATTTTCTTTCCCCAAAAAATGTCTTGATCAATTAAATTTAGTTACTGGTCTGAATTATTTACAGTTTAGGTTAGATTTTTTTCTCTCTACCTATTAGTATACATTATCAAAGCAAAATACAAAATAAAACATCTCAGAAGGCAAATATTGTTGCTGATGGATATCAACCATTCTTCAGCAAAAAGAACTTTTGATTATTTACAATTTTTTAAAATGTATATTCTATTAAACACTGGGGGTTTTGAAAACTTGGATTCCTATTCTCAAGTTAATGTATACATCCAAACTACCATGAACTTAATGTTTATTTAAATAAGTTTTCATGAGAAGGCCCAAAATCACACTAGTAGGGGCTTAAAATTGATCTTCTTGGGAATAGTTTCTAAGAGAAGGGTTTTTTTTCAATTTATAGGGCAGTGTTTTTGGAGTATTTTTAATTCAATATTCATTTTAGGTTTCTAATAATTGTTCCTAAATTATTCCTACATTGATGTATATGTGAGGCTTTTTTTTTTCTATTAAAGCATCTCATATGCTCAACCTTACAAACATTACTTACTTAGTGCTCTGGAATGATCAGGGTTTCTAATACCTTTCATTTTTAATCTCTGTAATAACATGGCTGATGTGAGCTGCCGTACAAGATATACAGACATGGAGTAATTCTACAAAGAAAGATAATCTGTATTAAAGACAAGAGATAATAGTCTCTTTATTTACATAAAATACTTGTCTAAGAACCTCTGGTTTCTAAAAATGACATTCAAAATAACTTCCACAGGAAGGTCAATGACTGCTAAGGAAACAAAATCAGCTCCTTCAGGGAAGATAAAAGCCCAATCATATTAAAGATATTTCTCAATCACTTATCACTTTAAAACATCCATGGGAAAGATTACATACCTCAGATCAGTGGCTTTCAAACTATGTTCCTAATCTAGCAAACCTGGTACCTCAGGGACCATCATGATATGAATAAAAATATACCCTCCCCTGCTGAATACTAACTAGAATTTTTGTTTTTATGTATGGGCTCTCATAATATTGTCATTGAAAAATGGGTTCCACTGCAGAAAGTTCAAACACCAGTGGTCTGAATTAACATGTCAAATCCAGAATTCCACTTGCTTCATGGCCTTGGGCAGAAGAGACCACTTGCTTCACGGCCTTGAGCAATCATTTAAATGAACCCTAAATATCAGCTTTCTTCTGAGAAAAACTCTAAGAAATTAACTCTTGTTCTGAAATGGGCATTTTACTAGGAAAGGGGCAGCTACTGGAGTATGTAAGACACATTGGAGACATAATAAAAATAAAATAGACAAGGCCAGAATTGCATCAATCTATACCTATTAAATCTGACACAAAGGAACCTTCATTAGCTATTTATAGAGCTATAAAGGGATGAAATATAATTTTACCAAAATGCTAAAAATCTCTTACCTTTGCACTACATATATGAAGTCAATGAATTCTATAATAAGAAAATACTTTGAGTAGTTGCCAAACCAATTATTTAAAGTATCATTTTTAATGTCCTGAAACAATCCTTTTAAATATCTGAATACCCAAGATAGTGTGCCAATTTTAAGTCAATTAATATAATTACAAAGAAAGAATATTATTCTCATTGTGTGGCAAAAAGAAAAAAATTACCAGATCTTCAATGCCTACAACCTGAAAGCTGATAATCATTTCAAAAAAATATACTATTCTGTTCAAATTCCACTCACTAGGGCTCTAAAGTATCAATACTTGCTCCTTTGATAACGTCATTTACATTTGCATACAACACTCATTCTCAAGATTTTACCCATTCTTTCTAATAAGTAAGCCTCAGGGAATTAGGCAACTTTGCCAAAATCAAACAATGGCCAAGACTAAGCCAAGATTTTCTGAATCTTTATCCAATGCTCTATCACTGCACATTCAGTTCATGCAAGTGAAAAATACTAGAAATCAGTACACTATGATAATACTGATAAGTTATAGTAAAAATTCAGAAATGAGAGCTCAACAGATCATTAGAGAATAATATCTTTATAGTCTAAAATTAATACAAAAATGCCCTTCTTTATTGTCTATCTCTGCAATACCTTGGTAATAAAACCAAAAAATTCTTGGTACAAACATGGGACTCAACTTCTCTATCCATAAAATACAAAATAGTATCCTTTTTTCCTACCAAATAGCAACATTAAAGTTTATGTTCAACTGGTAATCCCCAGTGGGGGACATGCAGGAGGCAGCTGATCCATGATGTTTCTCTGTCATTGATGTTTCTATCTCTCTATCCCTCTCCCTTCCTCTCTCTCAAAAAAAAATCAATAAAAACATTTTTTTAAGTTTATGTTCAGAAATTAATTGAAACTTGCCTATTATTTCAGTTATATGAACAAATAGTTCTAAAATGAAAATCCCTTGTTGTATTAAACAGTAACTCATAACTGATATAATGCATTTTAAGACTAAGAATCAACAGAACGCCAGATAATCAACCTAAAGGTATAGAGGAAATAATACAATTCTAAATAAATGTGTTCATGAGATGCCCACATATTATCTGAAGTATCAGCTGTTTCTGTTAAGGCTGGAACAGATTATTTCTCATTACAACATGAATACATTTAACTATTTTCCCCAAAGCTAGATAAAGCTTCTTTGTTACTCTTCATAAATAACAAAACTTTACCCAAAGTTTCCAGTTTCTTAACATGTCATTTAAACACTATTGTGATTAAACCATTACCTTAAGAAATATTGTGATTATACGTATTTCCTTTCTCGGAAAATAAAGAGATGAGACTCGGGAAACCTTAAAGTTTTTAACTTTAAGAATCCCCATACCTCCATTCCTGAATTGGAAATTACTGCTTTTTTGAGATTAAAATCAGAAAACAGGACAAACTGGACCTGGTAGCCTAAGAAAAAACCCCAAAATATATCAACTAATGGGATTACTTTCATGTTGCTCAGAGGAGAAAATTTTTACCTTCCCAATTTCTGATGCCCAAGAAATGGAAATCTGGTTTGGCACAGCTGAAGATAACCTAACTAAAGATGTAATATTCAAAGGGCGTCCAGGGCGCTTCTGTTCAATCCCATTTTTAGGTGGTGGTGCGTAGCCCTATAACCATAAGAAAGAAATTAAATTATCTGTAGGCATTAAGCATTTTCTTGAAGACAGATACAGAATCTTGTGTAATTTCAGTTACACTAATTCTTTTTATTTTATACTAGAAATCACATAGTCCTCACCCTAAGGTCACCAATCCAAAAGAGAAAAATGATCTTTTTTTTAAAGTTATAAAATATTTCACAAGTTCAGAAAACTATCCCCCTCCAAAAACAAAATCCCTGTTCTACCATTAAAATTTAAATTGCTGACATCTTGTCACATTGGTTATGAATCTTTTTTTCTCTTTACAAAAAATAAAGTTGCACCTCTTTGTATTACTTCATCTTAGGAGCTCCCATTCAAAATTCATTCAAATACTGGGAATGGGAAAGAAGGAAAATAAGCTTTGGGAATTTAAAAAAAAAGTAACTAATTTCAAAAAAAATTATGAAGATCTTGTGATAATTGGTATTAAATTAACTTGATGTCTATAGTAATACTGCTATTTATGCTTTATTCCACTCCTCTAGTCATTAAGTATTTCTTTTAAATAGCAAATGTACTCATTTTTTTATATATGGTATATCCAATTTTCAATTACCATAGAACTTTTCAGTTTGACTTTCAAACCCAAATATATTTTTTTAGAAAATTAAAAATTCTAAACTGAAAAAATATCTATATATTAAAAAAGAAGATATATTTTACTACTAAGGTGCAATCGATGTAATTTAACTATGCACCAATGAGAAGAAAAAACACTAAGTTAAGGATATAAACAAGTGTATTATTACTTATTTCTGCATATATAGCAAGGGGATATAAGCAAATGAATTGGCTAACATATTCCTTTTGGATAAGAATCTCCTGAATTACTTTTCACTCAGTTATCAGTAGATATGTTTTCCACATAATATTCTCCTATATGCCACCATGAGCTCTGGAGATAAAGGTATTCTATATATTTATTCTATTTCAATATAAAACTATACTCTACCTCCACTAACATCTCTTAGATTTCCTTGCAAGTGACTGACGCCCTTACATTAACTACATGTGTTACTGCTGATACACTCTGGATCTTAAGAGAATACTAGAGGCCCAGTGCACAACATTGGTGCACAGGGGCAGTCCAAGAGCCCACGGAGGACAACCCCCAAGGGGTGCTTAGCACTGCCGTAGAGGCAAGAGAGGCTCCCACCACCGCCGCTGTGCTCACCAGCTGTGAGTCCAGCTTCTGGCTGAGTGGTGCTCCCCATGGGAGCGCACTGACCACCAAGGGGCAGCTCCTGCGTCGAGTGTCTGCCCCGTCAGTCAGTGCGCGTCATAGCGACCAGTCGTTCCACCACTCGGCCTATTTGTATATTAGCCTTTTATTATATAGGATATCAATCAGTGGTATTCGCACAATACCCTATATTTATGAACCTAGCTCAAAATGTACTTAAATCACTTGTTGACTGAAAAACCCAGGGAGTGCAGCTGATGAGTCATACCACAGAAATAACATCAAGGTTGTACAAATACAGGCAATGAGAATATATTACAGCTGTCACCTGGTCATTAGCAACTGTAAAACAACTCTAGATTTTAGGAATGTTAAAAACATCCATCTTAGAAAAAAATGAAATACCCTATTGATGGTATTACACAGCAGAGCTAAGGAATACATTCTGTCTATCACAAGTAGAGAACATCCTTCACTGCTTCATAGGAGGTAGGATAGTAATTAGTAAGTAGGAATCGCATGATAACTTGTAATCTACAACTTGTGATAAGGCTTTGAAAATCATTAAAAACAGTGTGCAGGTAAGTATTAGGCAAAGAAAATAACTTCCATTATATTTTGAAAAAGGGAAATGTATGTGTATGTAGTAGTATGTGGAAGAGGGTTATGCTCATCTAAGGTTGTTCAAGTCAAATAAATCAACAAAACATTCATTTAAAAACTCTAGGAAATGGTTCAATGAGCAGCAAGCACATGGAATATCAATACCAATGTCTGGGTAAATTTGAATGGAACCTTTGTTTTGCCTATATTTGGCCTGGAAGGTAATTCTGTCTTCTGGTACGTCCACTGCTAGGTTAACCAAATAAAAACAAAATGATAAAAACTCATGAACCAGCTAAACAGTGAACTCTGTAAAATGGAATTTTAGACACGAAGCCACAATGTTTTAAGTTAGTCTGTGAAAGAGAGTAATAATAGGGGGTAAGAAAATAATAACAATGACTGTAAGAATGAGGTGTTAGCATATTCAAAATCAAATATGGTACTACTCTTAATCACCTCAAGTATTTTTAACTTGACTAGTCTGATTTCACTGGTAATTCTGAGTTATCTGTTAACATGTAGTCTCCCTCTGATCATCAGCATCACCTCCATTCAACATCTATTACCGTTATTAAGAATAGAATATACCAGGGGTACTGGTTAATAATGCGGATTTTTTTCAATAGATTGAGTTACACATATGTTGATATATATGCAATTTGGTATGTATGCTATTTTGTTGAATTGACAGCAAGCTTCAAAACTTTCTATGTCAAATTTTCTGAAGGTGTTAACATAGATATTTTTACGCTTATAAATGTCAAATTTTGTGCCAAAAAAAAGAACATTTGCAGGAAGTTTTAATTCATTACTTTATTTTGAAGAAAAGTGCTGCTGAAAGCTTCGGGAAGCTTATGATGAACATGCTCCATCTCAAGATACTCGTCAACGCTGGTTTAAACGCTTTAAAAGTGATGATTTCGATGTGAAAGACAAAGAACGTCCAGGTCAACCGAAAAAGTTTGAAGGCCAACAATTACAAGCATTATTGGATGAAGATGCGTGTCAAACTCAAAAACAACTTGCAGAAAGATTAAACATTGCTCAGCAAACAATTTCCGATCGTTTACAGGCAATGGGAAAGACTTTAAAGGAAGGAAAATGGGTGCCACATCAACTGAACAAAAGACAAATGGAAAACCGAAAAGTCATCAGTAAAATGTTGCTTCAATGGCACAAAAGAAAGTCTTTTTTTGCATTGAATTGTGACTGACGATGAAAAGTGGATTTATTTTGAGGATCCCAAATGCACAAAATCATGGGTTGATCCAGGTCAACCATCAACATCGACTGCAAAGCCAAATCGCTTCGGAAAGAAGACAATGCTCTGCGTTTGGTGGGATCAGGAAGGTGTGGTGTATTATGAGCTTCTAAAACCAGGTGAAACCATTAATACTGACCGCTACCGACAACAAATAATCAATTTGAATCACGCTTTGATTGTAAAACAACGAGAATGTGCCAGAAGACATGGCAAAGTAATTTTGCTTCATGATGATGCACCATCACACACTTCAAAACCAGTTAAAGACACATTAAAAGATCTTGTCTGGGAAGTATTAACCCACCCGCTGTATTCACCAGACCTTGCTCCTTCAGATTACCACTTGTTCCGATCGATGGCACACGCACTTTCTGAGTAGCACTTCAAAACGTACGAAGAAGTAGAAAATTGGGTCTCTGAATGGTTTGCCTCAAAACAAGAAAAGTTCTATTGGGACGGTATCCACAAATTACCTGAAAGATGGGGGAAATGTGTAGCTAGCAGTGGACATTACTTTGAATAAAGCACTTTTGATCTTTCTCTTGAAATGATCGTGTTTTCTTTGATTACAAAATCTGCATTATTAACCAGTAGACCTGGTAGTTGGAAATTTGTAAAATATAAATAGTTAACCTTCACATATTTCTAACAATTTTCCATACCTTACGCATGAATAAAATGAAGTTCATTTAACAGAGGACTTCTGAAGAAAATCTAAAAGCTTTCTAATAAAGGCTGTTGAAGAGCCAGTGAAAGATTTTGTTTCAGTCTCAATCTAACATTTCAATAAAAGATATACTCAAAGAACCTTTTCTGTTACATGCTATGATGACATCCTACCTTATTTGTAATTCTGACAAGTTAAGAATGCTGTTCCTTTAGCATTTTCTAATTACTACTACTTCAATACTAACAATACAGATTTACTTTTTTACTTTATATTATAAAACTTTTCATATACAAAAGTAAAGGGAACAATAAGTACCCACAAATTTGCTTCAATAATTATCAACATGTTGCTAATTGTGCTTTGTTTGCTTCTGGCCTAATCAGCCCACACCAAAATTCACACCTCATACATACACATATTTGATTTTGCCCCTTAGTATTTAAATGCAAATTCTAGACATGCTATTTAATCCACAGATACTCTTATATGCATCTTTATTAAGACCTTAAAAAAAATGTATCGCAACCTTACAAAATTAACCATAATTTTTTAAAATTATCTAATGTAAGGTTTATATTCAAATTTCCCAATTGCCTCAAAGATGTCTTTAATCTTTTTATTAGAGGCCCGATGCACAAAATTCATGCAAGGGTAGGCCTTCCTTCCACCAGCTGCCTGCTTCACAGCCCTGGCTGCCAGTAGCCACCCCCAGCCTGCACGTGCCTTGGCCTGGTGCAGCCCATGTCCACCGCCACACACCCCTGGTTCCCCAGTTCCACAGAGCACCCCCGATCAATTGCCCCACAGAAGGTGGCCTGAGCCTCCCTCTTTGGGCCAATCGCGGAGCCCCCCCAATTGATTGCCCTGCCAGCTGGTGGCCTGGGCTTCCCTCTGCGGGGCAATCATGGGGCAATGGTGGGGCCCCCCCAACCAATAGCATTGCATCTGCCTTGGCAGGCGTGGCGCCAGTGCGTGTCATACCATGGTGGTCCAGATGGTCGTTCTGCTATTTGGCCATTTGGTCAATTTGAATGTTACCCTTTTATTATTACAGACTAGTGGCATGATGCACGAAATTCGTGCACATTAAAGGGGGATTAATTAGAGGAAATATTTTAATATTGCTATTTGCCCTTTCTCTATACTAGAAGTGTCAGAGATGAAAGAAAATTAATAAAATGTATATGACAATCTTCCTCCTGTCAGAGTCTGGGGCACACCATGGGACCCAGAGTCAAGTCCCTGCGCACCCACGTGTGCCTTGAAAAGATCCAGCTGGCCCCACCCCCACTGGGTTAGATCCAGATCCGGCCGGTTCCACTTTTGTCAAGCCCCTCCGGGCAGGGTCGCAGCCTCAGGTCCCCTGGCCCGGCGCCAGGTGGGGGGCGCAGCCTGAGGTCCCCCAGCCCAGGCCGGGGCAGGGGGCAAGCCTTGAGGTCCCCCGTCAAGCCCCGCCGAGTGGGGGATGTGGCCTGAGATTCCCCCATCAAGCCCCACCAGGCAGGGGGCATGGCCTGAGGTCCCCTGGCCCGGCGCCGGGGTGGAGGGCACGGCCTGAGGTCCTCCACCCCGGGCCAGGGGGCGCACCTTCAGGTCCCTCGTCAAGCCCCGCCAGGCCGGGGGCACAGTCTGAGATTCCCCCGTCAAGCCCCACCGGGAAGGGGGTGCAGCCTCAGGTCCCCCGGCCCGGTGCCGGGAGTGGGGTGCAGCCTCAGGTCCCCCGTCAAGCCCCGCCAGGCAGAGGGCAGCCTGAGGTCCTCTGTCAAGCTCCACCAGACGGGGGGCGTGGCCTCAGGTCCCCTGTCAAGCCCTACCAGGCGGGGGTCACACCTTGAGATCCCCGGTCAAGCCCTGCTGGGTGGGGGGTGCGGCCTCAGGTCCCCTGGCCTGGTGTCGGGGCGGGGGACGCACCCTGAGGTCTCCCATCAAGCCCTGCTGGGCAGGGGCATGGCCTGAGGTCCCCTGTCAAGCCCCACGGGGAGGGGGGGTTGGGTAGGGCGCAGCCTTAGGTCCCTGCTGATTGCTCGTTAAGACTTGTTACGAAAACTCAGCCTCCACTGTGGGTGCAGCCATCTTGTGTTACAGAAACCCCCGCCACTGCTGTGGGCACCGCCATCTTTGTGGTAGAGTGACAGTCAATTTGCATAGTCCCTCTTTATTATATAGGATTACTGAAAATTTCAAAGTATATACAAAAAGAAAGAAAAAAGTATAATGCACTCCCATATACCCATTATCCAATCAATAACTTATTTACTCATAGTTTTAGTCTTTATCTACTCTACCAGACCTCCTGATGAATTAAAAGCAACTTACAGGCAAAGGAAAAAGTTTCCCATTTACTTTTATACATAGACTACTGGGATAGTTATCTTCTTGAGGGCAGCTTGTCTCTGCCAAGCAAAGTCTGCATTAAAGAAGAAAAAAGAAATTATTCTTAAATAGTATACTCAAACATGCTTATGTATTTTCAAATTCATGACTATATGCACATAGTTAGCAAATATTATTAAAGTAAAAAAAAATTTCAAACTTGCCTCAGCTGAACTTGAACTGTATAATCTCTTCGACCACCTGGCAAAAAATCCCTTTGGAAAACAGAAAGAAATTGGGTTAACCAACCTGAAAGAATGTCTAATGGCCAAAGGTAGAAGAGTTTGAGCAACAACATAAATTACTTATAGCATTGAAATACAATCCTCAAAGTAACCAAGAGCCCACATGGACACATAGATACAAGTAAGTAATTAAATAAATAGGGGGAAAGGGCCTGCTCTTCCATAAAAAAAAAAAAAATAACTCCAATGTGGAAGAGAATAAGGACAATAGAAAATCATACCACTGAAACACAAAGAGTGTTTATGATGAAGTAACTGCTAAAGGCAATAACCACAAGAGAATGCTTAAATTGGTGAGCAAAAATCTGGAGAAACAATATGTGCCTAATCTCAAAGTACCTCTTCCTTCCAAGATATTTTTTTTATCTTTTTTTTTATTATTGATTTCAGAGAGGAAGGGAGAGGGAGAGAGAGATAGAAACATCAGTGATGAGAGAGAATCACTGACTGGCTGTCTTCTGCACACCCCTTACTGGGGATAGAGCCCGCAACCCGGGCATATGCCCTTGACTGGAATCGAACCTGGGACCTTTCAGTCCGCAGGCCGATTGATGCTTTATCCACTAAGCCAAATCGGCTAGGGCTCCCAAGAAATTTTTTAATAACAAAGGGAAAACAGCAACTTTACAGTGCAAAAATCTGGTAGGCAACACTTTATCCAAGTGACCAAGATTAACATTGCCAAAAATAAGATGTATCAATATTCTGTAGCCCCTGATATGATACACTGAGAAAGAAATATAACTTGGGCATTCTTGCCAAAATTGCCTGATCTCAATCTAGTCATGACAAAACATCAGACAAACCCAAGTTGAGGGACATTGTACAGATACCTGACTAGTACTCTTCAAAAGTACAAACAGTTATAAAAAACAAGGCAAAATTAAAAAACTGTCAAACTGAAAGAGACTAAAATGACACAATTAAATATAATTTGGGATCTTGGATTCAATCCAGGAACAGAAATTCAATAGTAGAAAAACTGGTAAAATCTGAATAAAGTCTGTAATTTAGTTAACAGTATTGTATTAATTTCTTGGTTTTGATAATTAAAGTATGGTTATGCAAGATGTTAATGTTAAGGGAAGCTAGGTGAAAAGTATATCTGCGCTTTTTACAACTTTTCGGTAAATCTATAATTACTTCAAAGTAAAAATAATTTAGGAGTACGAAGTAATACATAGGCTAGACACTTTTATATTAAGGACTTATGAATTATGATTTAATTATGATTGTGGTAAAAATTAATCAGAGATGCATTTTGAAGTATTTCTGGGTGAAATTATATGATGCCTGTTATTTGCTTTAAAATATTTCAGGAAAATGTGGAGGGGAGGTCATATATGGTACAGACTTCCAAAATTTTGATAATTGCTAAAGCATGGTAATGAGTACCAAGCTTTTACTTCCACTTCGGAAGGAAATTTTTGATTAGACCACTCTGGAAAGGTTGGGGGTTTTATGTACATGTGTATGTGAGCTTTATTTTTAATTTGGAAGGAGAACTGTAAATAGCCTTACTTTTATCATTAATTTTTAAAATGTTTTTGGTGGTGCCCAGCCAGCATGGCTCAGTGGTTGAGTATCAACCATCACCATCACCCATCTCTAGAACATGATTAAATTTGTCAGTTAAAATTACTTAAATTTTAATCATTCATTTCTTAATTAGTGTATATATTCACATAGTTCAAACTTTAAAAATTTATTTTTAAATGTATCTTGAAATCTACTTACTCTAAATAATCTTCCGTCAAAGGCCCACCCAACACTCTAGTGAAGCTTTCCCAGACCATCAAGGTTAAAAGTAATCTCCTCCTCCTATAAATCAGCTCTCACTTGTCCTTACTGAATTGGCTCTTTTCACGTGACACCTCACAATGCCAATGATCATTTTATGAATATAAACTGGTTCACTAACAAGACTTGTGGAAAACAACTTGTAGAAAGGAGTTATATCATATAATACAGTGTTTTGCACCTAATAAAACACTTAGTAAATGCTAATCTCAAGCAAGGGATTATCCCTAAATAACAAACAAAACTTAAGGTTAATGACATGGTTTTGGATATAAATTATAATATTTTACTTGTTCTATTTGTTAGCTGATTTATTACTATCCCCAAGACTGAAAGTACTTCCAATTTACACTAACTCAATCCCTTACCACTGATGAACATGGATTACATCAAGCTACAGTCATTTTATTTCTTTGGCAATTTCCTCCTCTAAATTGTCTCTATTTTTTCTGAATCCCCTAATTATTTGGATTTTGGGTTTTTTGGACTAATTTTTCTACTATGCTCAGAACAGTACCAGTTGATGTTCTTATCCCAGAAAAATTACTAATAATGTCTCCTTTCACTCTAAAAATGCCTCAGTTTGGATGATACAGTAATGATCATACTGTCTTTGGACTATCACAAATTCTTTTTTATGTTGCTATATTTGAAATAAATTTTTCATTAAAAACATAATATTGCCAAATGTGACAAAAAGTAATTCGGAAGATACTCTGGTGTTTTACTCAAAGTTTAAATATTATTCTAATACAGAGTATTTATTAAATATTTGGGTAACCTTAGTCAAAGTACACACCACACTTACTTAAAAAGAAATAGTCCAAAAAAAAAAATAGCCCAACTCGTATGAAATGAATTGTATTATCCCAAAATGAATATTGAAGCCCTAACCCTTAATGTGACATATGTGGAGATGAGAACTTTAAAAAGGTAATTAAGGTTAAATAAAGTCACAAGATAGGGGTTTTAATCCAATATGACTGGTGTCCACATAAAAAGAGAGACACCAGAGATGCACAGGTACACAGAGGAAAGGCCATATGAGTACACACAGCAAGAAGGCGGTCATCCAAAAGCCAAAGGACTCAAACCTGTAAAACCTGAATCTTAGACTTCAAGCCTCTTAAAATGTTAGAAAATAAATTTCTGCTGTTTAAGCCACCCAGTATGTGGTACTTTGTTACAGCAGCCTTAGCAGACTAATACACCAATGTTCACGGAGAAATATATTCCAAACATTTCTCTTACCTGGATATGCATATCTCTCTAACTTGTTGAGGAGTCAGAGCAAAAATAAAAAACTTCTCTTGAAATCGCTGAATACTGCTTTGAACTGGGGAGGGAAGAAAAAACTTGATATTAAAATAACAAATCCAAGGATATTGTAACCTACAGCAACTAAGTAATTCTGATAAAGAGTCTGCCAAATTCTGAATTTTTTATAACTAAAATATTTCAAAATAAATAAGTACTAAATTGCAATCATCTTGAAATCATGAAAGTAAAGCCGGTCCCATTTTAAGCATTTTTAATTCTAGCACACTAATTATAATAGTCAAAATATAACACAACCCTTCAATATTACATTTCATTCTTGACTATATTATATCATCTAATGAAAATCTGATCAAGTGAAAAACTCCCACATATTAACATTTAAGAAATCTGTATGTATATAAAATAAAATAAATAAATAAAATTGAAATTTAAAAAACTCCCCCCCAGTTGAACTCTATCCCAGATTCAGGTGTGTTTTGGAGTTTTTTCTGTTTTGTTTTGCTTCTTTCTTTGTTGTGTTTGTTTTTGATACGATATATTCAACTAGAGGCCCAGTGCACAACATTTGTTCACTGGGGATGGTGTCGGGGGGAGGTGGTCCCTCAGCCCAGCCTGAGCCCTCTTGCAGTCTGGGACCCCTCGGGGGATGTCCGCAGAGGGGTCCTTAGCACTGTCGCGGAGGCAAGAGAGGCTCCCACCACCACCTCTGCACTCGCCAGCCATGAGCCCAGCTTCTGGCTGAGCCCGGCTTCTGGATTAGCAGCGCTACCCCTGTGGGAGCGCACTGACCACCAGGGGGCAGCAACTGTGTTGAGCGTCTGCCCTCTGGTGGTCAGTGTACGTCCAGTCATTCTGCCGTTCGGTCAACTTGCATATTAGCCTTTTATTATATAGGACTAGAGGTCTGGTGTATGAAATTCATGCACGGGTAGGGTCCCTAGGCCTGGCCAGTGATCAGGACCAATCCATGGGGAGACCGGCAGAGCAAATGGGGGGCCCCTGCTGGCACCTGCCTTGGCTGGCCTGGGGCCTGCGGGCTGGGAGCAGCTCCTGCATTGAGCATCTGCCCCTTGGTGGTCAGTGCACATCATAGCGACTGGTTGTTCTGCCAGTCATTCCACTGTTGGGTTGATTTGCATATTAGGCTTTTATTATATAGGACTAGAGACCAGGTGCACAAAATTCATGTGGGGAGTCCCCTCAGCCTGGCCTGCACCCTCTCAAAATCCAGGACCGCTGTCTCCTAACCGCTCGCCTGCCTGCCTGACTGATCACCCCTAACCACTCGCCTGCCTGCCTGACTGATTGCCCCTAACCACTCGCCTGCCTGCCTGATCGCCCCTAACCACTCACCTGCCTGCCTGATCGTCCCTAACCACCTCTGCCTGCCTGTCTGATCACCTCTAACCCCTTGCCTGCCTGGCTGATTGCCCCAACTACCTCTGTCTGCCTGATCGCCCCTAACCACTCGCCTGCCTGCCTGATCACCCCTAACCGCCTCTGCCTCAGCCCCCGCACCCGGGACCCAGGCTTTCCTCCTCCGGCTGACTACAGGCAACCGGGACTCGGGCTTCCTTCCCTCTGGCTGGTTGCAGGCACCCGGGACTCAGGGCCTGGGCCAGCTTCACCCGGGGAGGCACCCAGGACCCCGGGTGGCTTTGCCCAGGCTCCCCCAGGCCCCGGCTTTGTCAGGAAGGACGTCCGGTCTATCCGGTCTAATTAGCATATTACCCTTTTATTAGTGTAGATTACACAAATTACTCACAGAAGAGAAAATTTAAAACTTTAAAATGTCTAAGTTGATAGTTATTAAAATACATAATGATGATTTGCATATACAACAGTGATGGTGAACTTTTTGAGCTCGGTGTGTCAGCATTTTGAAAAACCCTAACTTAACCCTGGTGCCGTGTCACATATAGAAATTTTTTGATATTTGCAACCATAGTAAAACAAATATTTATATTTTTGATATTTATTTTATATATTTAAATGCCATTTAACAAATTAATATCAACGAAAAAAATGAGTTCGCGTGTCACCTCTGACACGCGTCATAGGTTCGCCATCATTGATATAAAAGATTATCTAGTTTCAAAGGATACATAATAAAATCATCATTAACTATATTATTAAAAATCATAATGTATTCACTTCACAAAGAACTTAAACACATATATACTGGTGTATTAATGATATTCTAGCGCTCATTAAGACAAAACTAAAGCTAATATAGAGATCTCAGGTGTTCTGCTTCCCAACAAATACCACAGTAACATACAGAATAAGGCAAAATGGTCCTTGTGTGTTACTGGCCAGTTTTCCTAATGCATGAAGATAAACAAGATACCAGCTGAATATCCAATATCAGAAGTCTTCAATCCCCAGTCACACCAAATCAAGAAAAATATTAACTCCTTGAGTAAAAAAAAAAAAAAAATATTTTCTTTAAGCATAGGTAATTTATTATAGCAATTATGCTCCCAGAACATTTAAAAACAGAGGGGAGGGAGGATGTTTATGCTGAAGGCCTAAAAAGGAGATAAACTGTAAGTCATAAACATACCTATGGCACATAAAACACAAACACAGAACTACATTAGTAAGTCTCTCCACTTCTTCAATTCCTGTTCACTCTTCAACTCTTTCTTGTGCAGATTTTACTTTCCATTCTCTATCTAGGGCTAATATTACCGATGACCTCTTAACTGTCAAATTTACTAACCTACCAGGTATATTTGGAGATTAGAGATAAACACACTGCATTTTCAATTTTAGTTAATGTATGAGCAACTAGTCTCTCAAGCCAGAAACTACAGTCCAACACAGGTACAAATGGAGTCCCATAAGAAGAGAAAACAGAGCATAAAAAAATAAAAAATATGTAAAAATTTTTAAAGCTTGCAGAAATAATGGAAGAATATCCCTAATTTTAAGGGGGTAAAGCCCTTACAGATCAAACCCCAAGCAAAATAAATACAGTAAAAAAAAAATACACACTTAGTCAAATCAAATTCAAACTACTGAAAACTAATGATGACTATAAAATCTTGAAAGCAGTTAGAGAAAACACAAACCATTCGTACAAGGGAACAATATAAATAAAGGCTGACTTCTCCTCAGAAACAAAGTAGGCCATATGTCATCTTCAAAGTAGTGAAAGGAAAAAATTGTCAACTGAAAATTCAATACTCTTTGTAAACAGCGCGAAATAATGACTTTTAGATAAACAAAAAGCCAAGACAATTGTTGAAAGCAGACATACACTACAAGAAATGTAAAAGAAAATTATCAAGATAAAAATGATACCAAATTCAAAACCAAATTTTCGGGAATGAAAACCACCACAAATAGTTAATAAATGGTAATGGTAAAGTAATATGCTTTCTTTTATGATTTCCTTATAAATATAACTTTAAAGCAAAAGTAACAGCACTGAAAGGCAGGAGAAAAGGGGACAAAAATATGAAATTATCTACTCAACATCTGTAATTCTTGATTCATTCTGATAAGCCTGATTAACATGTAGCCAAAATGCAAAGCTGGGTGCAAGATCTTCAGTGAATTCACCAAGGTAAATTGGGAGGATTGATATTTCTCTCACATAGGTGTTTCCCTCTCGCTCTTGCTCTCTCTTCTTCCCTCCATCCCTCCCTCTCTCCCATACTGTCTAAAATACTAGGTGTAGCGGTTAATAATGCAGATTTTTTTTCAGTAGATGGAATTACACATATGTTGATATATATGCAATTTGGTATGTATGCTATTTTGTTGAATTGACAGCAAACTTCAAAACTTTCTATGTCAAATTTTCTGAAGGTGTTAACATAGATATTTTTACGCTTATAAATGTCAAATTTTGTGCCAAAAAAAAGAACATTTGCAGGAAGTTTTAATTCATTACTTTATTTTGAAGAAAAGTGCTGCTGAAAGCTTCGGGAAGCTTATGATGAACATGCTCCATCTCAAGATACACATCAACGCTGGTTTAAACACTTTAAAAGTGATGATTTCGATGTGAAAGACAAAGAACGTCCAGGTCAACCGAAAAAGTTTGAAGGCCAACAATTACAAGCATTATTGGGTGAAGATGCGTGTCAAACTCAAAAACAACTTGCAGAAAGATTAAACATTGCTCAGCAAACAATTTCCGATCGTTTACAGGCAATGGGAAAGACTTTAAAGGAAGGAAAATGGGTGCCACATCAACTGAACAAAAGACAAATGGAAAACCGAAAAGTCATCAGTAAAATGTTGCTTCAATGGCACAAAAGAAAGTCTTTTTTTGCATTGAATTGTGACTGACGATGAAAAGTGGATTTATTTTGAGGATCCCAAATGCACAAAATCATGGGTTGATCCAGGTCAACAACCATCAACATCGACTGCAAAGCCAAATCGCTTCGGAAAGAAGACAATGCTCTGCGTTTGGTGGGATCAGGAAGGTGTGGTGTATTATGAGCTTCTAAAACCAGGTGAAACCATTAATACTGACCGCTACCGACAACAAATAATCAATTTGAATCACGCTTTGATTGTAAAACAACGAGAATGTGCCAGAAGACATGGCAAAGTAATTTTGCTTCATGATGATGCACCATCACACACTTCAAAACCAGTTAAAGACACATTAAAAGATCTTGTCTGGGAAGTATTAACCCACCCGCTGTATTCACCAGACCTTGCTCCTTCAGATTACCACTTGTTCCGATCGATGGCACACGCACTTTCTGAGTAGCACTTCAAAACGTATGAATAAGTGGAAAATTGGGTCTCTGAATGGTTTGCCTCAAACAAGAAAAGTTCTATTGGGACGATATCCACAAATTACCTGAAAGATGGGGGAAATGTGTAGCTAGCGATGGACATTACTTTGAGTAAAGCACTTTTGATGTTTCTCTTGAAATTATTGTGTTTTCTTTGATTACAAAATCCGCATTATTAACCGGTACACCTAGTAAATAAACTTATCTTCGATCCTCGGGTGAGGATTTAACAAAAAAGTGGGTAGAGGTTTCACAGGTATTAATTTCATTGATATTCCTTAGAATTTAATGTTTTATATATAATCTTTTGTATAGACTGAATATAGAAAAGTTTTTAAAGTAGAAACACAATTCTCAAAGGATTTCACCTTCAAAAGAAATTATCTTAAAGAAAAAAAAACTGAAAAGAAAAATACTGCCTGTGAGAGCAAATCAGAATAGCTATTTAAGAGAACAGAGATTTTAGTTAGTTTGCTTTTAGACTAGGGGATTGTCCATTTAATACAGTATAACCATAGATACAGAGAACCTGATTTAGTATTGTTGTGTCCACTCAGCTTTTCTAGATGCCAGTCTGCCATTTCAAATGCTAAAATACTTTAATTTTAATCATTTTGAATAAAAATGATTCCAAACTGCAAACTATATAATAAGGTATCTTCTTAAATAGAATATACTCATCATCATTGGTATTTTTTAGCATCAATCTGTGTGCCATGCTGTAACAGCAATTCTTTTGGATTCAATATCACAAGAGATTCTGGAATGATATTTTTAACCTCTTGTATCTGTTTTTCCTACCAGGGCTCTTCCAGTCTCTCCCATATTGTCAATTCCTACTTAACAATATGTTGACAGTTTAAAAATCTTCTAATCAATTGTATATAAAATAAAAAACACACAAACTGGCTTGCAGTTGTCAAAAATATATGCTTTAAAATTTGGATTTGATATCCCTTTTGACTCCTGAAGATTTTTAATTCTCAGTTCCCAAATGTAAACAGGTTTCTCCATAGCAGTATCCAAATAAATAAATTTTCCCAGAGATTTTTATTTTTAAAAGTATTTCCAACATCACAAAACAACACCATATTACACTGCCTTAGACATGTGAAATAAAAAATTTTCAACTAAAGGTCATTACTGGAAAACATTAAATTTTTCCACTTTTATTTGGCAGACTTTTATTTGGTACTATGCTGATTTTTAAACTTTCTACCTCAAAGTCTAAAAGACTCCTTAGCCCAGCTGGAATGGCTCAGTGGTAGAGCATTTCCGGTCAGGGCACATGACTAGGTTGCGGGCTTGATCTCCAGTAGAGGGTGTGCAAGAGGCAGCCAATTGATAATTCTCCCTCATCATTGATGTTTCTATCTCTCTCTCCCTCTCCTTTCCTCTCTCTGAAATCAATTAAACATATTTTTTAAAAAGAGCACTTCTTAGAATTTCAAAGCATTTCACTGAGTGTTTCATCAATCAAAACAATGATAGACAAGACTCCTGAAAAATATAAGTTTTAGCTCAGAGGTAAGAAGTTATTTTATAAATTCTAAAATAAATTTATTATTTATTTATTTATTTATTTATTTATTACATTCTAACCATGAGCATAACACAAGTTTTTCTAAGCCACTTTTCAACACAAAATACTTCTGGCAGTATTTTATCTAAGCCAAATGAAATAAAAAAGTTTTATTTTAGTAAACTTATAAAAACCCTACTACTTTTCTTTAACCTTACTGATGTTAATGAAAGAGAAACACTATGAAGAACACATAAAAGCAAGAATATTTCTATTTCTGAAGAAAGCAGGAAGCCTCTCCAGAGGTCACCCCTTGGTGCACTAGGGATACTAATAGGCAGAGAAGACACACTGCTGCATCTTCTCTATCTCTAGTCTTTTTTTCTGGGCATTCAACCGTGTCTCTGAAACACCTTCCACTGTAACCATGATCCCACAGGCTCTCTTATATTCTCAGTCCTCACGTTGTCCATATGCCTAGGAGTTCCATGAGGTAGGGTCACGTAAGCATATATTATAAGTCTGAATTTTTCTCAAAATAAATATAAAGAAATAGTTGCTTTCTTGCAATAATTGCTGAGAAAGAAACATATGTATGAGCCATGATACTGTGCATTGGTAGCATGGCATAAACCAAAAAACCATGACAATGGGAGAAATAAAATTATAGAAACATTTTAACTAGATAAATGAAGCTGTAAAAAAAAAAAGTTAAAGATGAAAAAGTATTTTTAAAAGGCACTGGGTAATTAACATTTGAAAAGTTTGCTCCTATTATTAATTTTAGAAATAAAATAATCTAAAGAAGACACAAGTTTTTATCCATCAAAATCACAAAGATTTGTTTTTAATAACAAATAAAGGCAGGAAGTAAAGTGCAATGATAGACATTCCTCACTTTGAGTAATTTAAACTAGCATAGCTCTTCTTGAAACTAATTTAGCAATATGTTATCGAGAGTCTAAAATGTTCTTACTCTTTGATGCAATAATTCTACTCATAGGACTCTGTACAAATAATAAAAATGCAAACAAGTACAGAATCCTTATTGCAGAATGAATATAATGGAAGGATAAAAATGCATTACTCTACCTGCCTGGCTCAATATTGTTAAATGAAAGCAAAGCAAAGAGAAAGGGCCTGGAAAAAGCATAGCCACCTTGGCCTGCCAACCAAACAGGCCACATTGACTCCATTAACCAGCTCTGACCCTCAAAATTTCCTTCCAGCACAACCAAGATGTACTGCAGTATAATCCTACCCAAAGGAAAAGAGCACATTGATATATATGAGTTTTCAAATAACTGAAAACAAAAAGGGTCTTCACAGGATGGAAAAGAAAGTAACCTCCCAGGTTAACTATGAAATACCATTTCCCAAACAGTTTATTTCATCAATAAATCCAAATACCTCTGCATATAATTTCATTAAGCAGTAAGAAATTATGCCGTTCGAACATAGAAGTCATCAACCTAGATAAAAATTTGTTAGATACCTGTATCAACTTTAAGTAGCATGATAAAATTTATTATATTTTCTGAGCAATTGATGAATATTAAACAAAAAGCAAAAAAAATTAGAAAAAAATTTTTTGCCACTTTAGAAAAAAAAATCCTATATAATAAAAGGCTAATATGCTAAGTGTCCAGTCGACCGGTCGGCCATTCAACCAATCAAAGCGTAATATGCTAATGATATGCTAAGGCTGCTCAACCACTCACTATGATGTGCACTGACTACCAGGGGACACACGCTCCAACTGGTAGGTTAGCTTGCTGCTGGGGTCCAGCTGATCGGGACTGAGCGAGATGGGTGGACTAGGCCCTGGAGCCCTCCTACGGTCCTTCCCTGGCTGGCCAACTTCCCTTGTCCCTCCCCGGCCCTGATCATGCCCCAGTGGGGTCCCTTAGCCTGGCCTGCACCCTCTCACAATCCAGGATCCCTCGGGATATCGGAGAGCCATGTTTGGCCCGATTCTGCAGGCCAGGCCGAGGGACCCCACTGGTGCACAAATTTGTGCACTGCACCTGTAGTTAAGTATAAAAGGTTTACTTCTTAGGAAAGCATTTTAAAAGCTATGTTAAACAGAAACTAAGTCTCTTTGTAAAAATATCAAAAGAATCAAAACACAGAATATCACAGTCAAGAGGATTTGTGTCTGTTCCCCTACATATACATATAAAGGCAATTTGAGTTCTAAGCCAAAAGAATGAGAATGTTGAAATCAACAGTTTTCTGTTAGATTTCAGTCATGGCTGCCAATATTCTTTATCTGTACACTTAAACATTTAGCATTAATGCCTCAATTTATCTTTTAACAGCAAATCAGGCCTTTTGCTTTATTTGTTATCTAGAAGAAACGGATTTGTCTAGCACTTACCTAAACTCGTGGGCTTGATGAGAACATCAAGAACATCATAAAAGGGCAAGTTTTTTAACTGCACATCAGGATGGACTGGAGGAATTGGGGGAGATGGCTGCTGCATCTCAAACGTGGGCTTAGTATCTTGAAGCAACACAGAACCAACAGGGGAGGATGGTGAGTGAGGTGTAACTGAAGTGGAAGGCAACGTGTGGATTCCAGCCACAGCCAAGTCAGGTTCTACAGGTGATGAGTTACCATCCAAACTGAAAACTGATGATTTGATTGTGGATAAATCAGAAAGTCCTTCAAGAGTCCGTGGGTATCGGCGTCTATACAATTCTCGAATTTTAATTTGAACCGCAGGGCTGCAGCCACTCTTCAATAAATGCAACGCCCTCATCAGGAGGTCATGCTTGCGTCCACTTTTATTCCGTCCAGCAAAGCCTAGTAACACTTGTAGTTCAGAAACCCTAAAACTAGAGACCATATTCTAAAAGGAAAGAAAAAATAAATAAGTAAGCCAATAGCCAAGAACATAAAAACCCTGTTTAGAATATAATATAAAATCTTTATTTTCCAGCATTCTATCAATTGGCATGTGCTAGCAACCAGTACTTCCACTTACCAGTTAGAATCATTCCTGTTTATACTGCCAGCCCACCCTCAGTAATTACATTCAAGTTATGGTGCTAATTTTGTTTTGTTGTACTCTTAATTTTGGTAGTCTATTAATTTCTATTAACACTCATAATCCACTTATGCTCAAGTGAAAACTTGTATTTGTTGGACTATGAAATTTATAACCAATAAAAATGTTCCTTTTTAAAACTAAGCCCTACCAATACATAATATTTGTTACAGCATTATCATCAATTGACCAATTAGAATTTTACAACACTATATGCATAACTTCTGATACTAAGCAATAAATTTACAATATCAAGACAGATTTTTAAAAATATATATTTTTATTGATTTCAGAGAGGAAAGGAGAGGGAGAGAGAGAGAGAGAGATAGAGAAATCAATGATGAGGGAGAATAATTGATCGGCTGCCTCCTTTACGTTACACTGGGGTTTGAGCCTGCAACCCTGGCATGTACCCTGACCAGGACTCAAACCCTGACCTCCTGGTTCATAGGTAGACGCTCAACCACTGAGCCACACCAGCTGGGGCAAGACAGATTTGTAATCCAAAAGCCAACGAATTTTTTACCCCAACTTAAATATCAAAGGACAATATAAGAAAATAATGTTTTTAATATTAAAGCTAAAAATCCATATATCCTATATAATAAAAGGCTAATATGCAAATAGACCGAATGGCAGAACAACTAGAGCAACCAAATAAACAAACAACAGGTTGTTATGACGTGCGCTGACCACCAGGGGGGGTGTGCAGAACATGGCAGGTGTTGGCTGTGGTGAAATGGTGGAGCAGGTGAGTGGGGGTGCCAGACCAAGGTGGGGCACCGGTCGCTGTCATCGGAGCGAGCCTCTGGTGGTTATTGAAAATTATTTGCTCCCGCAAGCCGCAGTCCCACCTAGTGCTCGCACCTGCTGCCAGCACTGGAGCCACTACTGCCCGTGCCCGGCGCTGGTCCCGAACACTCAGCACCACCAGCAGGTGTGAGCGGCACCTGTAGGCCCCGATCACCCCTCAGGGCTTCTCCACCTCCCCCTGCTCCTGAGGGGCCATCAGGGAAGCAGCTGCTGCTCGAACCCACTGCTGGCGCTGGCCCCAATCGCTCCACGCCTTCAGTGGGTGCAATTGGGGCTGGTGACATCAGAGCGTGGGAGTGGGAGCGGTGGGAGCAGGACTGAAAGCAGACAGGGGACCAGGGGCTGGGTGGGAGGGGCTGGGCGGGGGTACAGAGGATGGGCCAAGATCTGCCCCTGTGCCTACTTGCAGCCTCGTGGCCCACAGTTCCTTTTTAAGGTGCACGAATTCGTGCACTGGGCCCCTAGTCTTATATAACAGTAAAATTTCTAGAATAGTGGTTCTCAACCTTCCTAATGCCACAACCCTTTAATACAGTTCCTCATGTTGTGGTGACCCCCCAACCATAAAATTATTTTTGTTGCTATTTCATAAATGTAATTTTGCTATATTTGAAACCAAAACTTTTAAATAAATGATAAATTAAAGAATTCACAGAATCGTAATGTAAATATCTGATATGCAGGATGTATTTTCATTGGTACAAATTGAACATAATTAAAGCACAGTGATTAATCACAAAAACAATATGTAATTATATATTTGTTTTCCGATGGTCTTAGGCGACCCCTGTGAAAGGGTCGTTCGACCCCCAAAGGGGTCGCAACCCACAGGTTGAGAACCGCTGTTCTAGAACTGAATTTCCAAGCTAGCTGAGTATCCAATGAGGAAAAGACCTTTGAAGAGCAAGGAAATGAGTGATCACAAATCTCAAAGGATGCCCAGCCTGTGCGGTTCAGTGGTTGAGCATTGACCCATGAACCAAGAGGTCACCAGTTGGATTCCTGATCAGGGCACATGCCCTGGTTTTGGGCTTGATCCCCAGTAGCAGGCATGCAGGAGGCAGCCAATTGATGTGTCTCTCTATCCCTCTCCCTTCCTCTCTCTAAAAGCAATAAAAAAAATTTTTTTAAATCTCAAAGGACAATATTTCCTCCAAGCCACTCCCTATTGACTTGTTCTTGGGAGTAAAATGAAGGTAACAGGCAGTTCCTGCTCCAGGTTTTACCATCTATTTATTCAACGCACCCTAGTTTATACTTTTAGCCACTTGTTGCCTCATAAATCAACCTACTTGGTGATTTTCAGTCAATTCTGAACTCAAAGGTGACCCACAGGTGGGTCATATTTATTTATACACATGTGCACCATGAAGCCAGAAAGAAGAGTAAGACCTGGAGCTGACCAAATGTCTCTATATTTGAAACCAAAACTTTTAAATAAATGATAAATTAAAGAATTCACAGAATAGGAAAATATTCACAAACGAAAACACTCCACATCAAAACTTGTGTGAACAAGGAAAGCAATACATAGAAATTCCTGGTCTTAACTGCCTATGTTAAAATTTAAAAAATAAGCAATCAGAAAAAGAATAGAAACAAACCCAAAGGAAGTGTAAGGAAAGGAATGAGCAGAAATTAATGAAATGGGAAAGTATACATTTAAGAGCATATAAGACAAAAACGCAACTCTTTGAAATCTTACAAATTGGCAAACTTTTAGCTCTTAGCACTGATCAAGGAAAAGAAAGTTTTTTTAAAAAAGATAAAAGGGACATTAAAGACAGGTAACACAAAATTAGAGATTAACAAATTAATACCATAAATTGAAGAACATGGATGAAATGGACAATTTTCTATAAAAGTATAACCTACCAAAACCGGTTTGAAATTGAAAATACGAACAATCCTACAACCAAAACAATTAGAATAGTTAAGAAAGTGCCCCACAAAGAAAAAAACAGTAACAATTTTACAAGGGAGTTCTATCAAACATTTAAGAAACAGATCATTCTAATCTTACATCAACTCTTCCAGAAGAAAGGGGAAAAGTATATATTTTTAAAATTATAGGTCAATATTACACATTATTAGAGACAAAAATCCTGAATTAACTGTCTTCAAATTGAGACACACACACACACACACACACACACACACACACACACACAAACCCAGACAGACAGAGACAGACAGAGACAGAGACAGAAAGATCCGGGTTGACTTTATACTTGAAACACAAGGTTGATTTAAATATCAGAAAATCAATCAATGTAGTTCACCATGTTAACAGATTACAGAAGAAAAACATTAACAGATTACAGAATAAAAACATGATCCTCTTCAAAGATGCAGAAAAGGCTTCTGATAAAATTCAACATCCATTTTTTTAAATTAGCAAACTAGTAATAGAAAGGAACAGCCTTAACCTGAAAAGATTATCTACAATAAACCTACAGCAAGCATCATACTTAACTGTGAAACTTTGAAAGTATTTCCTCTAAAATCAGGAACAAGATCAGGATGCCCCCATCACCGCTTCTATTCAACATTGTACTGGAGATCCTAGCCAGCACATTTAGACAAGAAAAAGAAAGAAAGAAAGAGAAAAAAAAAGCATAAGAATTGGAAAGGAGGAAACAAAGAGGTCATTATTCACAGATAGGTTGGTCTACACAGGAAATCCAAAAGAGTTCTATAGATAATTTATCATAATTAGGAGTATAGCAAGATTGTTATACAAAGTCAAATTTTACTTCTATTTACCCTCAAGACAGAAAATATAACTATAAAAAGGTACCATTTATGATTTGATACAAACATAGGGTACCTAGAAATAAATCTAACAAATATCTGCAATAGTTTAGTTGAAGAAAATTATAAAACTTTATTGAGAGACACTAAAAGATCTAAATACTGGTATATGAAGATTACAATGGTCATGATTAAGAAAACTTAGTAACAAAATGTTAATTTTCTCCAATGCATTTCCCATAAAAACCCCAAAAGGTTGTGTGTGTGTACCTACACAACTTCAAAAGATGACTCTAAAATTATGTGGAGAACCTAATACTCAAGAAGCTCCTTGAAAAACTGCAATGCAGGACGACTTGGTCTACTTCCATGTCCCCCAATGACTGACTTTAACTTTTTCTATTAAAACCTGAAAGTTGAATATAATATTAATAAATACATATGTTTGAAGGCATAACGCACTACAAAGGCAGCAAGGACCTGAGAGGCCAAGACTGTGGAAAGGAGGGAAGCGTAGCACATTGGATGCCTCTTTTCCCCTGGAGATATTTGCCAATGGGAAAGGATGGTGGATAAGTTGAGAAGTCAAGCAGAACTCTGAATAGACTTACAGGGCTGGTTATCTGCAAAATATAATCTGTAAGAGCTGGTATCTAGGGTATATAATAAACTCTTACAAATAAGTATGAAAAAGACAGAAGGCCCAGTATAAAAATGGGCAAAAAACTTGGCAAGTCACATCACAAAAGATATCCAAATTGCAAGTATATTAAAAGGGGTTTTATATAATTACTTATTAGGGTACTGTGGGAATGCAAATTAAAACCACTAAACATCTACCAAAACGTCTAAAATTAAGAATGGACAATAAAAAACAGGACATGGAATAACTGGAACTATATTATTTTGTTAGTAGAAGGGTCTGAACAAACACAACAATATGCACTATACTCAAAAAAGAAAAGGAGGGAGGGAGGGAGGAGGGCAGGAAGGAGCGAGGATAGCAGTCTTATGTATTAAAAATACAATTACTGAAATAAGTTCTACAGAAAAGTTCAAAGGCAAAGTAAAAGAGAACTCTTCCAGAGTGTAATAAACAAATGAAGCTTCAATCTAGGAAGTCCAACATTCATCCATCAAGAGTCTCCGAGAAAACAAAAAAGGAGGAAAGAAATTATCAAAGATAATTCCCCAGACCTAAAGAGTCTTAAAACTGAAAAGGTACCTGACAGAAGGAATGAAAAAAGCCTACCACTAAACACATTTAAGAGACCAAAGATAAAGATATCACCATAAAGACTGTAAAGAAGGTTACTACAAAAGGATAACCAACAGATTAGCAACACTGGGGCTGCTTTAAATTCCTAGAGCAAAATTTTAAAAGTTCAGAAAGAAAAGTTGTATTACCAACTTAAAATTCTATATCTAAAATTTCAATCAGAAACAAAAGGCAAGCCATTTTCAAATATTCAAAACTTACAAAGTTTATCACCAGCATACCCACCAGCATACCCACCAGCATACTTATAATTATACAGGTTGGGGCAAAAGCAGGCTTACAGTTGTTCGTATGGAAAATAATACAATGATTAACAAATAATAATACAAGAATAAACTATTTCATGTACTCACAACTGCAGACCTACTTTTGCCCCATCCTGTATTCCTGTAAAATAAAATTTTAATTAAAAAAAAGACATAGAATCCAAATAATAGCCATAACCCCGGAGTGTAATGTAAAGTAATCCCAGAATGACAGCTGTATTAGCGCACCTAGAAAGAAAGTGCGCAAATTAGAAAAGGAAGGTTGAGAACTCCAGAATACCTATCTTGCAGAAAAACTGAATGGCTACAAGATGAGAACACATTGTAATATCAAATTTAAAAAATAATGTCCATGAGCTCTCCTCAATCAAGCGGGACTTTGTTATATTTCTCCTTTAAGGAACAGGGGTTTATACTATTTTTAAAGAATAATTTATTGATTTTTAGAGAGAGAGGAAGGGAGGAGAAACATAGATGTGAAACCGCAATATCAATCAGCTGCCTCTTGCAAACCGCCTGCCTACCAGAAATCGAGCCTGCAACCAGGGCATGGAACCAGCAACTGCTCGGTGCATGGGACAACACCCAATCAATTGAGCAACATTGGCCAGGGCAGCACGGGTTTAGTTAACAGAATTTCCTCTACAGCTCCACTCTACTCGGTTCTAACAGTGATCAATATTTACATAACAAAGGCTAGTTATTAGTACTTAATTTCTAGAATCTCCTTTAGAAGTACAAAAAGTGTGCAAGAGTTATAAACCAAATAATAAAAATCTTGACAATAAAACAGAAAATTAAGGTTGGAAGAAAAGGAAGTGTGGAGGTAGAAAAAACAAAGAGAAATAGATGGGTGTTAAATGCTCGGAATGGAAGATGTATTGTCTGAAACAGAAATTTGCTGCAAAAAGTTAAGAATAATCAACACCGGAATAGGAACCAAAAAAATGTAACAGCAGAATTAGAAACAAAGTGGAAAACATAATGACCGAAATTTGTTATTTACTAGAAAGTCAAGCAACAGATACTGTTTAGAATTCAAAGAAAAATCAAGATATAAAAAGAGATGTGGTATTTTTAAGTTTGGGAATTTACCTAAAAATTAAAAATAAAAGAGTTTAAGGCAGTTATATCAGGAGTGAGACTTAGTGGGAAAGGATGGACTTTTACTTTCCTTTGGAATTTTTCTGCACTATCTGCACAAGGACTGTTTTTATTTGGGGGGAAAAATGAGGAATGGAAATAAGAAAATATAAAATGTTATTAAAACCATTTTTCAGATTAAGGAAAAAGTGCAATAACTTGTTCAGTGTCATAAAGTCAATATCCAGGCAAACACTAAAAATCTATATACATTTTGTGGCATAATCAAGATTTGCTTTTACTGACCTACATGAATTAGCAAATGGAGAGCTCTGAATGTCTTTGTTAGGTTTATATTGCTCTCTGCAAAGTCAAAAAGCAAACAGTTTCAAACCACTTTTCCAAAAAGTCTAGGAAAAAAGCCACATTGCTAGGGGGTTCAAAATGAATATTCATAGAAAATAGTTTGGACTATGATACCAATTGATTCCACATAACACTTTTACTTCAATTCAACTATCCAATTCCTTATGTTGAGGTACCTGAATAAAAACAGACTGTCAAGACAACTCAAAAGGAAAAAAATCGTCTTTAAAAAAAAAAAGTGCTGGGAAAACTGGTATCCACATGCAAAAGAAGTTGAATCCCTCACACCATAAGCAAACATTAACTCAAAATGGATCAATCACCTAAATGTAAAAGCTGAAACTATAAATATAACCTTTTAGATGAAAACAGGCATAAATCTTTATGACACTGATTGGGCAATGGTTTCTTCGAATTGACATCAAAAGCAACAAAAGAAAATGCAGATAAACTTCATCAAAATTAAAAACTTTTGTTTCAACGTACACTATCAAGAAAGTGAAAAGACAATCCACAAAAAGAAAAAGTGAAAATCATATATCTGATAAACAACTTGTATCTAGAATAAAGAATTTAAACTTAATTTTTAAAATAACCCAATTAAGAAATGGGCAAAAGGTTTGAACTCTTCTCTAAAGAAGATATACAATGGCCAATAAGCACATGAAAAGATGCTCAAGTCCTGGCCAATGTAGCTTAGTTGATTTGAGCATCATACCCAAACGCCAAGGTTGTGGACTCACTCCCTGGTAGGGGCACATACAAGAATCAATCAGTGAATGAATAAATGAGTGCAACAGCAAATCAATGTCTTTCTCTCTCTCTCTCTTTCTTTATCCCTCCCTCTCTCTCTCATTAAAATCAATCAATAAAATTTTTTTTAAAAGAAGCTCAGTATCATTAGTCATTGGGAAATGCATATCAAAACCACAATGAGACACCACTCCACAACCATGAGTTTGAGGATGTGTAAAAGTTAGAACCTTTTCACTTTCCTGATAGCGCAAGACCTAGCTGAAAGTACTGATGAGGTATTTATTTAAAAGACTGATTGGTCTATCATCCAATCTTGCAAACAAAAACAAAAAGGGTGAACCAATCTCAGACTATAATACAAGACTAGAAACCTTTTGTGTGCAACATTCTGGGCTTTCTTTATTAAACCCAAGCACAGAAAAAGCCCTGACTTCCATATTCATTAGCAGGCTCCAGTCTGAACTAAGTAGCCTAATAAAGAGACATAAGCTGGGCTGGAAAGCTGCCCCTCTTGCTGAATTAGCTGAGCATTTTGAGAAAACCTTGTAGCAAGGTAAAATTTTTAAAGCCAATAAACATGGACATAAGACACTGGGGGGTAAGGGAGGGTAGGGGTTTGTCAAGGGGGGGGGGGGGGAGGATACTTATGTAATACCCTTTGTAATACTTTAAGCGGAAAAAATAAATAAATAAATAAATAAAAATTAAAAAAAAATAAAAATAAAAATAAAAATACTAATAGCAAAAAATGAATAAATAAATAAATATAAATAAAAATAAAATACTAATAATTAAGATGCATAAAGCAAAAAAATAAATAAATAAAAATAAAGCCAATAAACATGGCCCCACAGTTACAAGAGCTCCAAGGACCGAGAGGAGGACCTTCACATACACATTCCAAGCCAGAATCTAGAAGTCCTCCATTCAGGGACACTGTGCCCTGAAATCTCTGCCTTCATTGTAAACAACCAGTGTACTGGAAAAGGGAATGCCCCTACAGAACCCGTCCTTTAATAGACCTCCACCTTTTGCCAGACTGTTCTTCCATCAGAGAAGTCTTGAAAGATTTGATTTCCAAAATAATAATAATCATCATTGATGAGGCCCCAAGGGATCCACTGGAAAGTTGCTCCCCATGATACCTCTAAATGAACAAGGGGAAACTAAGATAAAAATTAATGAAGAATCGGTATAGTACTGGTGGACACCAAAGCACTTTATCTACTTTCATAAACAGCAAATCCCTAAGAGTTAAGAGAATATTTTTGTAGTGGGAATTTCTAACCAAACTCAATGGGTCTAAACCAGTCCAGATGACACTAGGACCATTTTTGGAAATCATACTTTCCTTCTATGTGACACTGCCCCAATAAACCTGTTTGGACAAGATTTGCTTTCTAAATTGAGGAGTCATATAAAATTTAACTCGGAAGAAGAAATGTCTCAGAAATTCCTAACTCTCCTGAACCTGAGCTGCTCTGCTCCTCTGCAACAAGGGACTGATGAAATTGAGAAAATCTGAAACCCCATCTCCCAGAAGTGCCTGAATGCCTACAGGCTTCTTCTTACATTGAGAAATACAAAATTAAGAGCTCTGAACCCACAAAATTCCAAATATATCATTCCAAACCCCTGCCTAAATCCCCTCAATATCCACTAAAACCAGAAGCTATCACAGGGCTTTCACCAACTGTAGAAAACTTAATTAAGCAAGGACTTAAAATTCCACGCACTAGCCCCTGTAACACTCCGATCTTACCCATTAAAAATCCAAATGGATGAAGCTGGGGATTTGCTGCGTGCAAATAAAACTGTGATACTAAGGTAGTTTCAAATCCCAATGCCTTGTTAGCTAATGTACCTATCGTCTCAAAATGGTCCACAGTGGTGGATCTTTGCTCTGCGCCTTCCTTAGTATCCCAGTTGACAAGGAGAATCAGTATTTACTTACCTTCACTTAGAAAAAATAACAACATACCTGGACTATAATGCCACAGTGTACACTGAAGCCACATCCTATTTTCGAAGGTTTTACATCAAGACTTGGCAACTTTAGCCCTGAGAGGTTTGACTCAGTGGATAGAGCGTCGGCCTGCGGACTCAGGGGTCCCAGGTTCGATTCCGGTCAAGGGCATGTACCTTGGTTGCGGGCACATACCCAGTGGGGAGTGTGCAGGAGGCAGCTGATCGATGTTTCTCTCTCATTGATGTTTCTAACTCTCTATCCCTCTCCCTTCCTCTCTGTAAAAAATCAATAAAATATATTTTTTAAAAAAAGACTTGGCAACTTTACAGTTTCCTAAGAAATCTTCACTCATTCAATATGTAGATGACTTATCTGTTATGTTCCGCTAATAAGGATTCAGAAATAGATTCAATTTATATATTACAGCAATTAGTTTGTAAAGGCCATAGGCCTCCAAGGAGAAACTCCAATTCTCAAAAAAGGTTCACTACCTAGGACATGATTTGACTGCAGAAGCCATTTCCCTCTCACTTGAAAGAATAAACATAATCAAAACTTCCCTAAACCTACATCAAAATGACAGTTAATGAGTTTCCTTGGACTTGAAGAATATTACAGATCTTGGGTTACAAATTTTTCTCTGATTGAAACTCCTCTGTATCAGTTTACAAGGAACTCAATCCCAGACCCCAGACCCAAGACCCTGGGAAGAAATTCACGAGCAAGCTTTTAGCCAATTAAAATTAGCTCTATAACAAATTCCGGTCCTAGGGCTCCCAAATTATACTAACAATTAGACCCAGTAATCAGAACATATCCAAATGTTTATGAGATCCTTCTCCTTTCACCTAAACTCCATATTAAGCGCTGCAATTTGCTCAATCCTGCTACCCTTGCCTGACAATGGCACAGATCACCATAACTATGTAGACATGGTGTCACGGTTATTAAGCCCTTGTACTGACTTGGAAAACACACAGATTTAATACCCTTTTCATCCATGGGTCCTATGCTATAATTGCAGAAGGGAAATATCAAGCACAACATGCTGTTAACAACTCAATATGAACCACTGGAAAGGGGAATCCTTCCTCAGTTTAAGTCTGCTCAACCAGCAGAATTACATGCCCTCACTTTAGCTTGTTAGCTATCCAATGGAAAATCCAAAAACATTTTATACTAGAGGCCCAATGCATGAAATTTGTGCAGGGGTAGGGTCCGTAGGCCTGGCCGGTGATCAGAGCCGATCTGTGGGGTGACCAGCGGGGCAATCAGGGGAGCCCCCGCTGGCACCTGCCTTGGCTGGCCTGGGGCCTGCAGGCTGGGGACAGCTCCTGCCTTGAGCGTCTGCCCCCAAGTGGTAAGTGCACATCATAGCAACAGGTTGTTCCACCGGTCGTTCTGCCATTTGCATATTAGGCTTTTATTATATAGGATTGACAGCAGCTATGCCTTTGGGGTGATCCATGACTTTGGTATGTTAAAGAAACAGAGAGAGTTCCTCACTTCTAGTGGAACTGCAATCAAGAATGGGCCCCGCCATAGCTGGTTTGGCTCAGTGGATAGAGTGTCAGCCTGCGGACTAAAGGGTCCCAAGTTCAATTCTAGTCTGGGGCACATGCCCAGGGTTATGGGCTCCATCCCCAGGAGGGGGCGTGCAGGAGGCAGCCGATCAATGGTTCTCTCTTATCATTGGTGTTTCTATCTCTCTCTCCCTCTCTCTTCCTCTCTGAAGTCAATAAAAAATATATTTTTTAAAAAAAGAGAATGGGCCCCAAGTAAATGAACTGCTCACTGCCATTCTACTGCCTAACTGAATTGCAATTATTAACATTGAAGCTATTACTAGAAAAACAGAATCTGAGTTCAGGGAAACGCTCTAGCAGACGCAACATGAATCAGAACTAAATTGTCCCAATATGCAACTTGAATAAACTTCCTATGACTGACTCAAACCAAATTATTTGTAAGTAGTGGCTTGGTGCACAGATTCATGCACATTGAAAGGAAATTAATTAGAAGTTGGCCAGTGGGGCGGGAATGGGCAAGATGGGCCAGACACGCCCTGGAGCCAACCTCCTGGGGTCCCTCCCCGACCGGCACACCTGGAGCAGGCCGCGCAATGGCTGGAAAGGCGCCTGTGGAGTGAGGGGGTCCCTCGGGCAGGTGAGGTCCCTTGTCCTGACCTGAGGGGATCAGGTCGAAACCAGCTCTCTGACATCCCCTGAGGGGTCCTGGAGTGGGAGAGGGCACTCTGCAAAGTTGCTGTCGCTTGGCAACTCCTACATTGAGCGTCTGCCCCCTGGTGGCCAATGTGTGTCATACCTACTGGCTGGTCGGCCGGTCACTTAGCCTTTTATATATAGAGATATATAGATAGATAATTTATATAAAAAACAAAATCAGCATGGCCAGCATGGCTCAGTGGTTAAGCATCGACCTACTAGTATGAACCAGGTGACGGTTTGATTCCCGGGCATATGCCTACCGTGGGTTCAATCCCCAGTGTGGGGCATGCAAGAGGCAGCCGATCAGTGACTCTCTCTCATCATTGATGTTTCTGTTTCTCTCCCCTCCCTTCCTCTCTGAAATCAATAAAAATATACTTTAAAAAAAAAAAAAAAGCCCTAGCCGGTTTGGCTCAGTGGATAGAGCATCAGTCTGCGGACTGAAGGGTCCCAGGTTTGATTCCAGTCAAGGGCACATGCTCAGGTTGTGGGCTCGATCCCCAGTAGGGGGGCATGCAGGAGGCAGCCAATCAATGATTCTCTCTCATCACTGATGTTTCTATCTCTCTCCCCCTCTCCCTTACTCTCTGAAATCAATAAAAATATTTTTTTAAAAAAAGACAAAATCAAGCACCCAAGCTAGATAACACTGTTGAGACCAACAAGGATGCAAATTTAATATTAACCAAGGACTCACTGAGAGCCCAGACTGCGACCTGGTTCGTTCACTGTATCTAAAAATGCCATTACTAAAAGCTCTACATTCAGCAACTCATCATGGCACAGATAAAATGATCCAAACTATGAAAAAGTATTGGTGAGATCACTGATCTAAGGTCACAAATTTGGTTTGTGACCAATGTCTAATTTGCCAAGCCCATAACCCTGGAAAGGCTATTAAGGTATTAATAGAGCATCCCCACCGGTGACTTACTAGGGCCAGGGGTCCTCAAACTTTTTAAACAGGAGGCCAGTTCACTGTCCCTCAGACCGTTGGAGGGCCGGACTATAGTTTAAAAAAAAACTATGAACAAATTCCTATGCACACAGCGGCAGCAAAAACACCCGGCGGGCCGGATAAATGTTTTCGGCGGGCCGCATGTGGCCCGCGGGCTGTAGTTTGAGGACCCCTGTCTAGGCCATTTGAACGTACAATGGATTTCATTCTACTGCCTCCCACAATGAATTACCACTATATTCTAGTAATTGTTTGTATGTCCTCAGGATGAATTAAAGCCTTCCCATACAGAAAGGCTGACACCAAAACAGTGGCTAAGAAACTTTTAGGAAACATGTATTTCCTTTATGGAGTATCCCCAGAGAAATCTCTCATTTTGACACACACAGAGATAACACACACACAGGAGAACTCATTTCATTGGACAAATTATTAATTAAATACAGCACTGCTGACACAATGGCATTAACATTGCCCTTACTGTCCTCAGTCACCTGGTAAATTCCAATGGACTAAAGCTAGCTAAATTAACAGAATTAACTGGACTGCCCTGGTCAAAAGTTTTACCATTGGTTTTGGTGGCAATTAGACACTTAGAGAAAGGCATAAATTAATGCCTTATGAAATAGTAACAAGAAGAACTATGCCTTTGATGATAAAACCACACATGTCTCCTGCACTCATAAATTCTGAAATGACTCAATACTGTAAAGCTTTAATGCATCATGCCAAAATGTTTTTCCACCAGGTAAAGGAAGCTTTCCATGAACCTCCAACAGATGATCAAACTTTTCACAGCTTAGAACCTGGAGAGTAGGTATTCTGGAAATGACACCTAAGAAAGAATGCCCTTTAACGTCATTAAAAGAGACCATAGCAGGTTCTCCTTACTACCCAGAAACAGAAACAAGATGAGCAATGGGATGAACAGCGAAAGCAATTCCTCCATAGATGACATCATAACCTGAGTTTCACAATGAAACAAGAGCATTTTAACTCTGATGGTGACTAAGAGTGTGCTAATACCAAGTTTTCCGTCAAACTCTCATGTTTGATGTGATGACCAAAGGGGGAAATTGCTGTATTAATTAAACAAGGAAGCCATTAAACCTAGGTGACTCTAATGCTGTGGTGCCTATGTAAGCAAACCAAAATCTAAGCCAACTAGGATTTAAGCTACAGCCAGTCAATAATTTCTTTACCTTGCTTCTACCTTTTCTCTATACGTTTTCTGCCAGCTCCTAATTAACTGAGTGCTCCTAACCACATATGGTTTAGTGCTGCCCAATTCAAACTGATTTTTGCTCAAATAAATTCCTAAAATGTAATGCCTGAGTTTATCTTTTAATACCACTAATAGCTTTGAATCACATGGTAGATTCTGTTACATCTATCATCAATTAGACTATTTCCTTGCTCAACAGTTGGGGAGTAGGAGGAATGAGGACCTCTAACTTCAAACCCCCCTTAACTTCCCATTCTACTTCTACCAGAATGGCCAGTTCTACTAGGTGTAAGGAACCAAATACTCAAGACTTCCGAATAGAAAATCTGTTACAAAATTACTTAAGCCTCTTAGTATAAAAGATTTTCTGTGTCTGGTTTACCAGTATCTATTAAGAAAGTTATAATCACTGGCTCTTCTTCACTAGCCCAAATACACACCCAGACACTTAAATATTCACTCTTGTTTTGACACACAGAGGGATAGTAAATTCTCAATGCACAAAAGGGTGTGAAGAATACAGAAAAGATACTCTTTAAAAAAGAAATCTTAATACAATAGATTCTCCTCTACCCTTACACTTGAGTGGAGGGAAGTAGGAGAGTAGATTAGCCAGGTTAAATTGCAGCAGGGGCCTTTTTAAGGATGGCTGAAGGGTGACACCAGCATGAAATGGTACAACTGGAGGAGAAAGACAAGGGTAAAAAGCTGTTCTGACTGAAGAAGAGATAAGGGACTTCAGAACCCCAACTATTTTGCCTCTCCTCCACCTCTGTGCTGAGCTCTACTAGAGACTAGAAAGCAGGGTGGCAGTGACAGAAGTCCAGGCATCAGCTCTTATAAGCTTGTCCCAGGTTAATTCACTAAATTTGCAAACTAGTTTATCCACAAAATCCTACCAAAATAAGTGCTGTAAAATAAGCAACTGATGAATTGAATAATTTCTCCCTCCAACACCCTGGAAGCTTCTAATACGTGATGCATTATTATAATCATCTTTGGTCATTCAGCCCACAATTTCCCTTCACAGAGAACAGATCCATTCCTTTCCCTCAACCCACCGGAATGATCAACTGCAGGCAGAAGCAGTGACAACACAACTGATTTACAGAGAGAGATGAGGAAGCTGACCCAGAACACAAATGGGAGGGGGAAAGAGAGAGAGACAAGGAGAAAAGCTTCTCTGGTTTCCAAACCACTCTGCAGTTCCTGGTTCGGCTCCCACCTAAGCACTGACCACCTGCTCTGCCCTATCCCAGTACATAAATTCTCTGCTTTTTGCTAAGCTTTGACCAACAACAGTTACAAAAGTATAAGACGAGACTTGAAAAAGTTTTCACCAACGAAATACCTTAGAAGAGGAAAAAGTGGTATACGTCCGTTATGCACAAAAATTAAGAAAATACTGCAGTTAAAAAAGAAATTTAACTTCAAACTTTAGTCTTCTCAAGCCATCCTAAATTTAATGTATGAATCTACACAGGTAAGGCTCAGGCCTGCTCCATCCAAAAGATCCACAGACGTTAAAAGCTCTACAGCGAGGGCTCTGAGACACTAAAGCCCGTCTACTTGATCGTCATGAACACCTTTTATGCACTGACTTGAGAGAGAGCGCGCGTCAAGGAAAGAAAGAGAGAAACGTCGACTGGTTGTCCCCCTCATCTTTGTATTCATCGCTCGTTTCCTGTCTGTGCCCGGACCCAGGCGCCGGGAGACGCGCTCTACCGGCTCTTTTGCTGAAGTCCATCCACCAGCCAGGTAACCAGCCAACATCCTTCCCCGACCCTCCGTCCCTCGCCAAAAATAAACAAACATACAAAACTGAATCTCTTATCGGATTCCGTCTTCCATCTTCTTTCAAGTTAACCCTGACATCAGACGTGTGTGACACACAAGGTTTGCATTGGCCTGCATTTCAAGTTCACTCTCACCTCCACTTTTGACTTTGTTTTTAAAATCGGCGTTCCCGTCCCTAAGTGTCCCAGTTATGTCGCCAGCCATTCAGCGAGCCGTGAAAAAAAAAAAAAAAAAAAAAAAGCCCGGCTCGTTTATCACCGTTTTGTGCCGCCGAGGACGCTGAAGGTCAGGGGGGGACACCCTTACCACCCCACCCCCTGCACCCCCATCCCGAACCTCTCGCGGCGGTTCTCAACCTGTGGGTCGCGAACAATGAAAATACATCCTGCACAACAGATATTTACATGACGATTCATAACCGTAGCGCAATTACAGTGATGAAGTAGCCACGAAAATAATTTTAGGGTTGGGGGTCACCACGACATGAGGAACTGTATGAAAGGGTCGCGGCATGAGGAAGGTTGAGAACCACTGAGCAAGGCATCAACAACCAAGCGGCGACCTTGCTCTGGGGCCAGCGGGAAACATGTCTGTCCCTCCAGAGCTCCTGAGACGAGTTTACAAACAAACCCCAGGACAGCGCGGACTGTGCGGGTTCCTTACCGCGGCGCCGGGAGACTATCCAGGGTCAAGGCTGAAGGCAGGATTCCCCCCAAGACCACGCTTCCCTCCCAGATGCTGAGGCAGCACCGGTGGCGGGGGCCCTTCCCGTGACACCGCTGACTAATCGGCAGCCTCCGCCAGGGAGGAGGGCGAGGAACTCCGAAACGCAACTTCACGTTTCGGGAAACAAGTCTCCCACCAAGTGAGCAGCAGCCTGTGGGCTTGCGAATCGCCATCCACACGGACGCCCTCGCGGTCCACCTCAGCCCTTAAAATAACGGGGAGGTCGCGTCCTCCTTCCCGAGGACGCCCGGCCCCCGCTCAGGTGTGAGGAGCCCGGGGGGGGGGGGGGGGACCGGCTGGCCGCTCGCCCCGGGCCCCAGGCCCTCCGCCCCGCGCGGCCCGGCGCCCTCCGCCGCCTGGCTCCCCTCCCACCACCACCGCGGCGGCCCCTCGGAGGTGGGCAGGGACTCCGGGCTCCTCAAACCCGTCCCCGCACAGCAAGGTGGCGGCGGCCGGCGACGTAGCTGCTTCCCCCGCCTCCCCTCCCCTCCCCCGCGGCCTCCGCTCTCCATTCCCGCGCCCCCGCTTACCCTCAACTCCTCGAAATCCGCCATTTTATACCACCCGCGGGTGCCGTTGTCGCCACAGCACCCCCTCCCGCTGCCGCCAACGACGCCGCCGCCACCAGGGCCGCCACCGCCGCCTCCAGCAACATCCTGCACTGGGCGCCGCCGAAGACGCCGCGGCCGCTACCGCCGCCACCGCCAGGCCCGTCACGTGACGGGCACGGAAGCCCCGCCCCCGGCGCGCGCGGCCCCGCCCCCTGGCGACCCCCTTGCGCCCAGCCCGCCACTTTCCCTCCGCGGCTTCCGGCCGCGCGCGCCCCTGCGCGGCGTTAGCCTCGCACAGCTCCCGCCCTCCCTCGGTCTGGCCTGCCCGCCGGCCGCACGCCTTCCGGTCCCGGCCCTGCCGCCTTGCTCCTCTCAGCTCCGCGCGGTGCCTTCCACCCCCCTTCCCGCACCCGCCAGACCCCCCGGAAGCGCCGCGGGACCTCAGCGTTACCTGCGGGGCTGGAGCAGGGCCTGGCCCGGGCGAGCGGCAGACCGGAAGAGCTGGCCCGGACTCCTGGCTGGAACATTTCGGGGGCAGTGGCTGCGGCCGGAGGAAGCAGCTGCAAATACAACCATCCCCCAGAGTAGTTGTGTGGGAACGATATGAATACGGGTGCTGGGTTAGCTATTGTTCCGATCCGACGGTGCGGGATTGGTGGGACCTCCGGAAGGCTAATCTCCTCGTCGGTTTAAGACACGTCCCAACCTGTAAGAATTGTTTGGAGTTTATTGGAGCCAAACTGAGGACGATTGCTGGGGAGCAAAAACCTCAGCGGACCGTGCTTAGGCTCCGGAGAATGGCAGTTGGGCTCCTTATTTTATACACTAGAATCAAAGGAGAAGACGTAAGGGGGTTACATGAAATCCATTGGTGATAGATTAGGGAGGCGGGAGAAAGCAAAGCGGGGAAATCTCTGGGATTGGATAAAAAGTAAAAGGAATACACACAGACAGTACTTGTTTTACACTGGTGGGGATCGGATGGTGAGCAGCTCATTAACACGGTAACAGTAACCACGAGGGGTTCGGTGGTCCTCTGCTCACGTGGGAGCGTGTGCCCGGAGAGGTCTGGAAACAGGAAATTACCCTGACATCCCAAAGGTATGTTAATCAGATGCAAAAAGACAATAGACAGGCCCAGTTAGGGAAGGATTGGCCTTTGTCAAGGAGACACCAGTGGTCGGCAAACTGCGGCTCGCGAGCCACACGCGGCTCTTTGGCCCCTTGAGTGTGGCTCTTCCACAAAATACCACGTGCGGGCGCGCACGTACAGTGCGATTGAAACTTCGTGGCCCATGGGCAGACGTCGGTATTTTGTGGAAGAGCCACACTCAAGGTACCAAAGAGCCGCATGTGGCTCGGGAGCCGCAGTTTGCCGACTACTGGCCTAGGACAACACATGACTCGCTTTCCGTGAGGAAATTTTAATTTCAGACCATCCTGTGTGGTTACTTGAGGTCTCTGAGTTTGTAAGTCCCCTCCCCCACCCCATGACAGGCCTCCCCTGAGCTTATCAGGTTTAGTATATGACTCCTTTTTGTCCACGCTTCCCCCTTTTTGTCACAAATCAATCCAAAGGATGCATTGGTTGAATAATGTGCTAGGAAGGCTCACTCCTAGGAAAATTTAGTGTCAGAGTTTGTCTTGCTGGACAATGGACCGTTGGGGATGAGGCAAGACCCAACCTTGGATGAGGTCAACGCCAAATTTTCTGAAAAGAGAAAAGCATGTAGTATAACATTTATTTATAGTTTCAGGGCACACCATACCACTCCGGTCTTCACAATCTGACCGTGAGGTGGGTCCCCATCTACTATGGCCCATCTACTTCCCATTAGAAGCACTCAAGTGCCGTTCATTATTCATCTGATTCTTGCTGGCTGTGCAATTGAGAACTGTAACCTTGAGGTTTATTTGGGGACAAGGCTGTAAGAACACAATGCCTCATGGAGTGAATTCTGAGTATTTTTTAGTCATAAGCTCTTTGTTTTATTGATTACTCTCTTTGAATAAATATTAATTCATCAGTCCTATCCCTTTTTCTCTACTAACCCTCCCCCCAACCCTCCATTCCAATGTAAATCCTCTGGAATTCTGTATTCACAACCTCACTTACTAGCAAATGTCACACCATCTTCAGCACACCTGTTCTAGTCATGCAATAATGAGGGGGGAGTTTTCAAAAATGACAAGAAATGTACTTGCCTAGTTGACAACCCTGTGACAGTCAACGATAAGTCATCTCTAAATATATATTGTTCAAACTCCCTTTTTTATGTTACTAAAAATGTATCTTGTAATTCTTTAAAAACTGTCAGCTCTGTCAATGAAAAGAGAAAAAGTTTTAATCCTATAGACATTCCGTGTAGGTATAAATCTCTCTCTGCCAACAATTGTTGATATGGAAGAATGAAGAGCCTTTATGGGAGCTTATCCAAAACTAAGTGAAATCTGGTTTCTGCCCCATCTCTGTTATCAGTGTCATTTTCTAATTTACCTGAAATGGTACCAAAACGTTTACCCTGTCATCCTTACTTCATCTCAACAACAGTCCTCTTGCTGCCCTTCCTACAGCCACACATAGCAGTTCAGAGCCCCTCTGAAAGGAAGGAAAGATAGAAAGCAAGGAAAGCCACCCAGGCTAGGATTGGCATCTTTCCTGCTCTACAACTTTAGGAAAGGTATTGGACCCGTTCAGGCCCTGTCTCCTCATCTGTAAGGTGGAAACAGTAATATGCTCTCATCGTGTTGCGAAGGAAAAACTATCTCAGTCAAGTTTCCTTGATTAAGAGATTGTTTGCTTTTTGTCTTTCTAGGAGAATGAATAATCAACAAGACAAACCTATCCATATTCGTTTTAAAAAATGAAGAGAGTGGATTTTACCAGAAGGAAAGCTGGTAACTGTCATCATTAAACCAAGGAACATTGAACAACAAGGTCCAGAAAGGGCAGATAGCAGTGCAGCTTCAAGGACCTCTGCAGCTGTTCCCTTCACTCAAAAATGCTCTGCCATTAGCATGACTCATCTTCAAACTTCCTTAGCCTGCATGTCTCTCAGCACAAATTTTCAAGAAAAAGAATGATTGCCTCCCCCTGGCTAACAGGCTTTTCTCAGCCAGCATGCCATCCAGATCCAACCAGTTAAGGCTAGCGGGAGGCTCCCAGGACACACAGGTCTGCAGGGCCTAGGAGGAGAGCAAGGCTGACACCCCCCACCCCCCAAAACTATGTGCTTAGAAATGCTTAGACATAATGAGCACTTAGTGTGTCTTAGCTATTGTTACTGTTGATAGAGTACTGTGTAATTTTCAACCTCCATACATTTTATTACACCTTTTTTTTTTTACCACTGAAATGTTATTCCTCCCCTTTTTGAATGAAAATGCAATCATTCACTTATTCATTGATCCAGAAAATATTTATTTCACACTTAATATGAGTCAAACGATGTTCTTGGCAATAGGGATATAGTAGAAAACAAAATTTCTGCCTTGATGAAACTTATATTCTAGTGAGGGCTGGGGACTGCAGGAATAATTATCCATACACCGTGAATTAATATAAATTGGGGTAGTAAGAAGTTCCAAAAGGAGAACAAACAAGTTTGAGGAGATAAATAATGATGGTGGGGAAGAATAAGGGCTAAATTGCACAATAAAACAGGGCCTGGGGACTGTGATAAGAAGTTTGATTTGTTTTATTTTTAGAGTGATGTAAACCCATTGAAAGGTTTTGAGAAGGGGCATGGTGAGATCAGACTTATATTAATAAAATTTTATTCTGACTGTTATATGGAGAATGGTGGTAGTGGAACAAGATAGAAAACGAGACCCTGACTGGTTCGATTCTGGTCAAGGGCATGTACCTTGGTTGCGGGCACATTCCCAGTAGGGGGCGTGCAGGAGGCAGCTGATCGATGTTTCTAGCTCTCTATCCCTCTCCCTTCCTCTCTCTAAAAATTCAATAAAATATATTTTTTTTAAAAAAAGAAAGCAAGGAAATGAAACCAGGGACTACTGCAGTCAGCCAGGATGATGATGGCAGCAGCAGTGAAGGAGTGAAGAATGTATTCTGTGTTTTATTATGAAATCTTTCAAGCATACAAATATAGAGAATAATAAATTGGTATATCCAACTTCCAATTCTATCTTAATATTTTGCCATATTCGCTTCAGATGTTTTTTTTTAGAAAGAAAACTTTATAAATGTAATGAAATCCTCCAGAATGGCCCACAGATGACATTTCTTTCTTCTCAGAGGTACCCCTGTCCTGGTTTTGATATTTATCATTCACATGTATTTTTGCATTTCTCTCTCTCTCTCTCTCTCTCTCTCTCTCTCTCTCACACACACACACACATATGTAATCCATATATGTAATATTTAAAAATATTACATATATGAATTATATGTGCATGTATATATCTATAAATACAGCATTGTTTTATATTTTTGAAAAATGTATATAAAGGGTATATAAATTTTTTTCAACTTCATTTTTTCATTTAACATTGTTTTTAGGATTTGTCCATGTTCTTATATGTAACTCTGGCTTAATCCATTTCTGGGTATATACCCCAAAGAATTGAAAGCAAGGTCTTGTACAGCCATGTTCATAGCAGCATTATTCACAATAGCTAACCTGCTATGGACTGAATGTCTGTGTCTCCTCAAAAGCCATGTGTTGAAGCCCTAATCTCCATTGTGATGGTATTTGGAGGGAGGGCCCTCGGGAGGTCATGGGTTTAGCTGAGGATGTGACAGTGGAGGCCTATCATGGTATTAAGAAGATGAAGAACCCAGCGCTCCCGATTCCCACCAGTAAACATACAAGAAGGTGGCCATCTGAAAACCAAGAAGAAGGTTCTCAACAGACACCAAGTCTACTGACAACTTATCTTGGACTTCCCAGACTCCAGAATCGTGAGAAATAAATATTTGTTGTTTAAGTCACCCAGTCTGTTATTTTAGTTGTCCAAACTGATTAAGACATAATCTCAATGACCATTGACAGATAAATGAATAACAAAATATGCTATATATTCCATACAAATGGAATATTATTCAGCCTAAAAAGAGAGTTCTGTCACGTGCTACACATGAATGAACTTTGAAAACGTTATACTGACATAAATAAACCAGTCCCAAAAAGATGATTACTATGTAATTCCACCTATATGCAGTACCTAGTCAAATTCATGGCTACCATGGGTTGGGGGAAGGAAAGAATAGGGAATTTTTTTGTGTGTGTGTATGTTGTTAATACTCACCCAAAGATATTTGGCATAGATTTTTTTTAGAGAGAGTGGAAGGGAGGAACAGAGAAAGAGAGAAACATCAATGTGAGAGAGACACATTGATTGGTTGCCTCCCACTGGTGCCAGACTGGCACCAGGGGTCGAGCCTGTAACTGAGGTACGTATGTGTCCTTGACTGGAATCGAATCCAGGACCTTTCAGTCCATAGGGTGACACTCTATCCTCTGAGCCAAACCAGTTAGGGCAAGATTTCTTTTTTAAAAAAATAACTGTATAATATTCATATATATATATATATATATATATATATATATATATTTGCTTTTGTTTTTTCATCAAACCTATTGAAACTAGGAAAAAATGTTGGCTTTAATTAAAACTAATTTCAAAACAGGGTAAGATGATATTGGAAGGAATATACACGTCAAGATGGGGGGTTTGGATGCTCTGGGCCACCACAAAGGATTTTGTAGGCAGTAGTGTAATAAGTTCTCTGTTCTAGAAAACTAACTGTAAGAGTAACTCAGTGGTCATGTGATCTCCAAAGATCTCATCTTAGAGTCTTTTCCTTAGTCTTCGTTCCTGTCCTATTTTTTCTGATCTAGACTACTTCTGTAGCCTCCTTTCTGACCTCCCAGCTCCTGGCAGTCACCCTTTCAAAATCACCTTAATTTCTGAACAATATTTTCACTGGATATAGAATTCTAAGTTGAGAGGTTGTTGTTGTTTTTTCCTTTGGACATTTTAAA
This sequence comes from Myotis yumanensis, assembly GCF_028538775.1. Taxonomy (NCBI): domain Eukaryota; kingdom Metazoa; phylum Chordata; class Mammalia; order Chiroptera; family Vespertilionidae; genus Myotis; species Myotis yumanensis. Next base: position 82,246,111 of record NW_027223758.1, read on the forward strand.
TATGTATTTCTATAACCATTTGGACTGTTAAGTTGTTTCCATGTCTTGGCTATTATAATGCTGCTATGAACATGGGATGCAGAAATCTCTTCAAAATATAATGATTTCACTTCCTTCTGAATATATATATATATATATATATATATATATATATCCAGAAGTGCAATTGCAGGATCTTATGGTAGTTCCATTTTTAATTTTTTTAAAAATATATTTTATTGATTTTTTTAAAATATATTTTATTGACTTTTTACAGAGAGGAAGGGAGAGGGATAGAGAGTTTAGAAACACCGATGAGAGAGAAACATCGATCAGCTGCCTCCTGCACAGCCCCTACTGGGGATGTGCCCACAACCAAGGTACATGCCCTTGACTGGAATCGAACCCGGGACCCTTCAGTCAGCAGGCCGATGCTCTAGCCACTGAGCCAAACCGGTCAGGGCAATTTTATTGATTTTTTTACAGAGAGGAAGGGAGAGAGATAGAGTGTTAGAAACATCGATGAGAGAGAAACATCAATCAGCTGCCTCCTGCACATCTCCCACTGGGGATGTGCCCGCAACCCAGGTACATGCCCTTGACCGGAATCGAACCTGGGACCCCTCAGTCCGCAGGCCGACACTCTATCCACTGAGCCAAACCGGTTTTGGCCATTTTTAATTTTTTGAGAAACTACCACAGTGGCTGAACCAATTTACATCCTCACCAATAGTGCACAAGGGTTCCCTTTTCTGCACATTCTTGTCAACACTTGCTTTCTCTTGTCTTTTTGGCAATATCCATTCTAAAAGGTGTGAAGTGAAATCTCATTGTGGCTTTCATTTGCATTTCCCTGATGATTAGTGATACTGAATACTTTTTCATGTACCTGTTGGCCATTTCTATGTGTATTCAAGTCCTCTGCCCATTTTTAAATCGGATTTAAAACATGAGTCCACAGCAGATTTTTTTCAGCCTAAATGGACCACATATATACAGGCAATTTCAAAGTAAAGCAGGAAATTTCAAACCTTGATCTTAATGGGGAGGGAAAGGGGATCCTAGAGAAGAAGAGATGTCATAAGTATAGTCTTTTGAGAACATAAGCAGTGGATCACAAAAGCCTGAACAACCGCCCAAATCAAGGACAAATTCTATGGTAAATAAACTTGAGTTAACTTGCATTTTAGAGACAGAATTAAGAGACCCAAACCAATTGCGGACACACACACACACACACACACACACACACACACACCCGCCCCAAGCCCTGCCAATCATCCCCTCTGGATCTCTTGATTGGTCAGAGCCATGCAAACACTCTGAATTAGACATGTTAATTTTAACATTGATTGGCATGATAAAGAATCCGTCTGTGCCCAGTGATTGGCTGACCTGTCTAGGCTCTGGCCAATCCTGTAAGGGGCAGGCGGGTTAAGCGTCCGATTTCTACGAGCTGTCTTTCTTGGATTTACTTACCCGTTGATCAGCAAGTGGCTCCTTCTCTTCGGGCCTAACACAGTGTCTGATGGAGCTTTCTTACCAGACCATAAAAGTCACGCATCAGGCACGGGAAGCGGTAAGGAAAGCAAATACATAAAAGAACTGTACCAGGAACTCCTCTCCCCTTGTTGCTGCAGGCTGATGTGTGTGTCTCCGGTTGCTATGGTGACCGAGTGGCGGGGCGGGCGGCTGGGGGCGGAGAGGGGGCCTCTAGGTCCTATTGGTAAAGTCCTGGGGGCTGGGCTTGAGGTTATCTCATGATGCTGATAGGATGGGTCTGGGACCGAGGCGGGTTTGAGAGTGTCAGAGGGTTTGATGAAAGGGAAGGCAGGGTCGGTTAGTGACTGAAGCAACGGGGTGCCGAGGGAGAGGTATTGCTAGACAATCTGAGTCTTGAGAGGTGAGTGGGTTTGGGGAGTGGTCAAAATGAAGACTGTTGGAAGGCAGGACAGTGTGACTTGAGAGTTGGGATACTGGATTCTGGTCCTGACTCGCCACTACTTTAGGAATTTCCCTTCGGTCATCAGGTCCCCCATTTGAAAGTAAGGGAATTGGACTGTGCTTTTCACACGAAGATTGCATGAACTTTGCAATATGTGCAGTGGTTTCCCGTTGTCTGTATCATCTGCTAACCAGCCAGCGATACTTTTTACAACAAGGAACGTGAATTGAGGACATACTCTATGCCAGGCACTGGGGAAGTAAAAACAATGCTTGCAGTGTAGGCGGAGGATAAATAAAATTAAAGTAAAAAATATACTGTTATCTTGGCCCCACCTCCGGATATGCTGATTTACTGGTTTGGAATGGAGGCTGTGCATTGATATATATATATATATATATATATATATATATATATATATATGGATAGATAGATATATATTGATATATATATATATTGATATATATATATTGATATATATATGTTGATATATATATATTGATATATATATATATATATATATTAAACTCAGCAGGTCAGCAGGTAATTACAATGTGTAGCCAAAGCTATGAAACACTGCTGTGGTGTCTCTTACCTTAAAAAAACAAACAAACCCTAGTAATACAAAAATATATATAACTTTCTGCTTGACCTCACATTGCCTCCCAGAATTCTGAGTTGAGTAATTCGGTGGAGGGTGGTTTTACATTCCCCAATGGAGGAAGACTGGAAAAGTCTTCTACTCTACTCCCCTAATAAAAACAACCTCTCTTTCTCACTTCGGGAAAGGGTTTCTGTGGCTGCTTCCTCATTTTTGAATTGTGCTTAAGCCCATTTCAATCTGAGCTTGGACCACCTGCATCAGAACCTTCTAGGTTGGCGTTTAGTAAAGCAGATTCCTGAACCTCACCGAGACTTACTGAATCGGAAACACTCTGGGATGGGGACTTGAAAATTGCACTGTAAACACACAATCCAGGTTTGAAAATTACTTCCCGAAATGGTCTCATGACTTCTAATGCCATTTATATGCCAACAATCCCCCAGGCTGACTTTAGACTGGACTTCGTTGCTGAGCCCCAAACCCCTGTGGTGTCCTAAAAGATGAAATACAGGCAGGACAATGAATGAACTGATTACTTGACCAATCTAGTGGGGTATCTCAAGTATCTGCATCTTAATTTATTCTATACCCAACTTTTAACCTTTCTGTCTAAAACGTGTACCTTTGAAAAATATGTGTTTTTATTGATTTCAGAGAGAGGAAGGGAAAGGGAGAGAGAGATAGAAACATCAATGATGAGAGACAATCATCAATTGGCTGCCTGCCTCCTGCACACCCCCCTCCTACTGGGGATTGAGCCTGCAACCAGGTATGTACCCTGACCTGGAATCAAACTATGATCTCCTGGTTCATGGGTCGACATTCAGCCACCGAGCCACACCAGCCGGGCTAAAACTTGTATGTTTCTTTCCCAGTCTTCCTCCATCGGGGAATGTAAAACCACCCTCCATCCAATTGCTCAAGTCAGAATTCTGGGAGTCATTCTTAGCTGTTTCTTCCTTTTAGTCCCTCCCCTCTGTCCTCTACATAACGAAGACATCAGCAAATTTTATTGATTCTACTTCTATAATGAGTGTCTTTTCATTGTTGTAAACCCTCACCTGAGGATATTTTTTCTATGAGTTTTAGAGAGAGTGAAAGGTGAGGGAGGAAGGAAGAAAGAGAGAGAAACATCCATGTGTGAGAGACTTATCAATTGGTTTCCTCCTCCACGCGCCCTGACCAGGGTCAGGGATCCAGCCTGCAACTGAGGTACGTGTCCTTGACCAGAATCCAACCCAGGACTCTTCAGTCTGAGAGCCAACGCTCTATTCAAACCAGCTACAGCTAATCTACTCACTTTTATGGAAAACAGAGCATTTGGTTTTCTTCTGCCTATCTCACTCTTTCCCCTTATTCTACCATCAGCCCATACTTACCTTTTCCCATTCTCCCAAGATCATTCTGTCACAATTTGGGGTTAAATAAAGATTCAGTATTTATATTAATCTGAATATGTAAATATTATTCAGAGCTGAGTCATATGGTTTTATTTAACTTTTGGGGCAGGATTCAGTCATATCTTAACTAGAGCCTTATTCTTTGGCTTAGTTTTCTATACACAGTTCTGATGCCACTTCCTTCCTACACTTTCTGAAAGAACTGTAAAACTCCTCTCTTACGGTGAAGCTCACCAGATGTTTCTCAGTTCCACTATTGTTTTCTTATAGACATCCTTTCTGGCCTTGCCCTACGTATCTCTTCTATCTGGCTGCTCCTGAATCATATTTTATAACAAACCTGTGTTCTAGTAAGTAAACAAAACAAGATACTGGTGTTTTGAGCTATCCATAAATGTGAGCGTCACTACTGTTAATTATCCTTAGGAAATGCCTCTTCTCTTGGTTTTCATGCTAGTCTCCTAGTGTTCTACAGTCTTGTTCTCTCTCTCTCTCTCTCTCTCTCTCTCTCTCTCATTTCTGGTTTAGAAAATAAGTCTATTTATCCATTTGTTGCACAAATATACACTGAGTGTTGATGGGCCAGACATCGATTTGGGGTCATGGAATCCATCAGAGAACAAGAGTCAGGTGAAGTCCCTGCTTCACGGGACTTCCATTCTAGGAGGAGAAACATACAGCAGACAAATTAATGCATGCTATAATCAGGAAGTAGTTTCTGTTCTGAAGAAAAATAAAGCGGGTTAAGCCCTAGCCAGTTTGGCTCAGTGGATAGAGCATTGGCTAGCGGACTGGAGGGTCCTGGGTTCGATGATGGTCAAGGGCCCTGGCCCATTTCAATGGGAAAATATCTTCAGGTGAAGATTAACAAAAATAAAATAAAATAAAGCCGGTTAAAAGAATAAACGGTGATGTGGTGGGAGTGGGACTGTTTCATACAGGATAGCGAGCGCAGACTTAAAAGTTTGTACGAGCCCGGCTCCGTGGATAAAGCGTGGGCCTGCAGACTGAAGGGTCTCAGGTTCAATTAGGTTGCAGGCTGATCCCCAGTAGGGGGCGTGTAGGAGGCAGCCAATCGATTCCCTCTATCCTCTCGTTTCCTCTGAAATCAATAAAAGTATACATATATATATATATATACTTAAAAAATAAATAGGTACTAAGGGGGCTTCCACTAGAAACAATACGGATACTACCCACAGGGTTATACTAACAATTCAAATCTATTCTTCAACTTTTTGGAAAGTAGCCTCGTAAGAACGAAGCCTCGAAAAATTGAGTGGAAACTCACAATTGTTCCTCTCCACGGAAATCTTTAGTAAAAGGCGAAAGATTTATACGATCTGAAGAGAAACCAGAGTATACTTGCCGGCCTCCGCCCGGATGCCTTAGACCACGCTCACCCTCAGCACGCTTATGGTGGTCGCGTGCCCGCGGGCCCGCGCTCCGCCGGGCACTCGTGGAGACCCTGCCTCGGTAGCAGGTTGTGTGCCCAGCGGCGGTGGGAGATTCCCGCGGGTCTGGAGCTCCCGCGTGGGAACTGTCTTCGTGGTGCACGATGGGTATGCAAATCGCAGACCGCTCGGGGCTGGGCCGCGACACCAGCTGCTTCCGCGGGGCGGCGCTGTGGGACCCGGGGCGGCCGCTCTTCCTCTCTCTCCCTGCGGGTCCACCCGAAAACCCGCGCCCGGTTTGCCCGGAGAGAAAGGGCGTTTGCCGCCGGAGCCGGGTACCTAGTCCCTTCCGGGCTGGGATTAAGGAGGTCCCCATGGTTGAGGCTCAGGGCTGTCCTTCCACACACGCAGGGACCCCACAGTTCTAGGGACAAAAGCGGAGACTGTCCCGCACAGACATTCAGGGGCAGCGGGGCCACGGAAGAAGCACATCGCCGCCCCCGCCCTCCCCAGGAGATGGCATCCACTGTAGCTGAGGACAGTTCAGGCAAGAGGAGGGGGGACGGCGCTTTGGCAGCGGGAATGGCCTGCCAAGTCTTGGTCTTTAGGATCGGATTGTGCCTTTCTTGGTGAGCCTCCTTCCCAAACTCGGTAAAGAGCCCATCCTTTGTGGCAGGACTAGAGATCGCCGCACCACCTTCATCCCAGGAAAGCGTAAAGGAACTGCTCCTTGTGGGTTCCTTCCCTCCATCCAAGTAGACTCTGGCAAGTTACTTTCCTGACTAGTACACTGACCTTGCTTTTGTAGCTTTCTCAGTCTTTAATGTGCACACTAAACCCCGGGGTGTTTTGAAAATTCAGATTCTGATCAGTAAGTAGTTGGGGCGTGGGCGAGGGAGGGCGTCTGTCATAAGCGCCCTTGTCATAGTGATGCTAGCGCTGAACTTTGGGCGCAAAGATCTGGGAATAGAAAATTTTCTCCTATTCCACTTTAAATTGAATGTTTAATTAAAATAAGACTATATTAAATCCGAACCACCTCTGCCACTTTATTTTTTTCCAATTTGCATGTAAGAGCCTCTAGAATAGTGGTTCTCAACCTTCCTCACGCCGCGACCCTTTAATACAGTTCCTCATGTTGTGGTGACCCCCAACCATAACATTATTTTCGTTGCTACTTCATCACTGTAATTTTGCTACTGTTATGAATCGTCATGTAAATATCTGATATGCAGGATGTATTTTCATTGTTACAAATTGAACATAATTAAAATATAGTGATTAATCACAAAAACAATATGTAATTATGTATGTGTTTTCCGATGGTCTTAGGCAACCCCTGTGAAAGGGTCGTTCGACCCCCAAAGGGGTCGAGACCCACAGGTTGAACACCGCTGCTGTGCTAAGGGCAAAGAAGCTCTGAGGAACAATTGCTTCGGTATTTTTAATTTGACCACACAATTAAAACAACAAACAAACAAACAGTAATTGATAGGAGTGTGTAAGAATGATTTTGGAAAAGCCATAATTGATCCACGCATTCATGAGTACTCAAATAATCCTGAAACAAAGTTACTTTCATTTATTATCATGTGTCATTATGTGTATTTTTCAAAAGTTGTGACTGCTTATGTGAGGCTTTTATATTTAAAAATATGTACTATAAGCATTAGCTAATTAATTAAGTGGTTGACTAGGTTTTTAAATGAGCGTTGTTAAATGTCTTAGCTTTTATTAATTACATGGTCCCCTAAAAAACAACAGCAGAGTAATCGAAAACTTAATTACATCAATGTTTTTCTTCGAAGAACTAAGGTTTATTAAACTTCAAATGTTCAAACATTTAAGCATCTATTGAAATACCAATAGCTATAAACAATGTGCAGTTCCAAATACTAATTAAACAAACTCTAAATCACCATAAAGCTAAGCTGAATTTTAAGTAACTCATGTTTTAAGTGCTCTGCTCTTACGTAGGAAAGATTAACCACTTCAGTACTGCCCTTGTGCAGCCTTGTGGCCCCTTTTACAACGCTGTGGCTGCTGTTGAACCACATTTCTCCTGTTTCTGGGCCAAGAAAGGCAGACCGATCAGACAGCCTGGAACACTGCTAATGTCACATTGCTACTCTTGCAGACTTATTATTATTATTTTTTTAACCACTAACTGAAAACATGAGAATATGTACATATGAACTTGTATGTTTGATGTTTTGGGTTAAACACATCTCTCTTTTGCCCAGCTGGTGTGGCTCAGTGGTTGAGCGTCGACCTATGAACCGGGAAGTCACAGTTCAATTCCCCAGTCAGGGCACATGCCTGGGTTTTGGGCTCGATCCCCAGTAGTGGGCTGCGTGCAGGAGGCAGCTAATCAATGATTCTCTCTCATCATTGGTGTTTCTATCTCTCTCTCCCTCTCCTTTCCTCTCTGAAATCAATAAAAACACACATATATATTTAAAAGCAAACATTCTCTCCTCCTTTTGTAAAAATGACATCAGGCTCTATTTTTAAATACAAAAAAAGGTATATATCTCACTACCCAGATAAGTCTTGAAAACATTTTAAAAAACTAAGATAGCCTTCTGCTTTCAAATGTGATAGTGTGGCTGGTACCAGACTAGTGTTCCTGCTGTATGCAGCTAGAAAACTAAACTAAATATATGAATAATCTGTTTTCAGATATTGGACAATCTGACCACGGGGAAAAGGCCTTCGGCCGGAAGCAGTTACTGGCTTCCGGCACAAGAGGGAGATCTTAGCAGAGCACAGCAGATGAGACAGAGCGTAGAGTTCGGGAAGACTCAGGTGGTTAGAATTGGAAAGGAAGGGGAACAGAGAGAAGGGAGCCATGCAAACAAATTACTTCATAATTCGGAGTTTGGGGCTGAATACTAAGCTGTGCACATATACAGTGAAGATGAATGAAGCTTGGGGAAAGCTCAATTACTATGGGCTCAACAACTACTGGGGCTCATATAACATGGAAAGGCATTTGAATTCTAAACAACCAGAGTGGAAAAATCTTGAGGGACAGCATTTAGAGATTTGGGGAAGGCTATGCATTAAGAGTAAGCTAAACGAGCCCTAGAATAAAGGTTACTTTAGATATAGCTTTCCTAATAAAACTTAAAAATAAGCCTTCATAGGATCAGACTTAGCTGCAAATAACTAAACTACCTGCCAAAACAAAACTCAACACACTTAAAAAGAAAATAATAAAAACCATACTTTCACAAAGACTAGTATTCAATAAATAAATTACTAGCAGTCATAAGAAACAGAAAAATGTGACAAAACCAGCACCCAAATCAGTCAATATCTTCAAGTTCATTTCATAGGACTATTTATATTTTTAAAATTATTTTGGTGTCGTTTTGGTATATTGTGTTATCTTGGAATGTGTCCATCTCATATAAAATGTCAAATTTATTGGCATAATTGTTCATGATACCCTGTTATTTTTTAAAATATATTTTTATTGATTTCAGAGAGGAAGGGAGAGGGAGAGAGAGATAGAAACATCAGTGAATCATTGATTGGCTGCCTCCTGCACGCCCCCCACTGGGGATGGAGCCCACAACCTGGGTATATGCCCTGAATAGGAATCAAACCGGTGACCTCTTGGTTCCTGGGTCGATGCTCCACTGCTGAGCCACACCCAGCTGGGCTACCCTGTTATTTTTGTACAAATATATACAGGATCTGTAACCATCTTCCATTTTTATTCTTGACATTGGTTATTTGTGCCTTCTCTCTCTTTTTTTTCCTCTTCATCAGTCTTGCCAGTGGTTTATCAATTTTGTTAATCTTTTCAAAGAACCAACTTTTGCTTTGTTGATCTTGTCTATTGGAAATTTAATTTCTATTTCACTTTTACATTCTTAAAACTAATTTTTCCTTCCTTCTACTTTCCTTGAGTTTATTTTATTACTCTTTCTAATTTCTTAAGATGGTTGCTTTCCTCATTAATGTTTTAACCTTTTTTCTCTTCTAGCAACTTCAGCAAAGGATTTAAACATCCCTCCAATCATTTTAGAGGGAAATAATGTGCCTGCTTCCCACATATTAATATGTAGCATTTAAATTTTAAAAATTTTCCTTCAATTCCAAATATTTTCTGATTTCTGTTAGGATTTTTCTCTTACCCATAAGTATTTAGAAGTGTATTACTTACGTAAAGGAAATCTATTGATATCTTTTTGACACTGTTTTCTACTTTAATATCGTAGCCCAGCCACTGTGGCTCAGTGTGTGAGCATCTATTAACCAGGAGGTCACAGTCTGATTCCAGTTGGATTCCCTGGTCAGGGTTCATGCCTGTATTTCAGGCCCATTCCCCAGTAGGGGGTGTGCAGGAGGCAGCCAATCAATGATTCTCATCAGTGATGTTTCTATCTCTCTCTCCCTCTCCCTTCCTTTCTGAAATCAATAAAAATATATTAAAAAAATAATTTTATTGTATTCATACAATAACATTCTAAGTGACTTCAAACCTTTGACATTTGTTGAAAATTGTTTTATGGCTCAATGAATGGTTAAGTTTATAAATTGTGTTGTCCAAATCTTTTATATCTTGTTCTATCAATAACTGAGGAAGTCATATAAAATTCTCTCAGTGTGATTATATTATTTTTGCCAATTTCTCCTTTTGCTTCTGTCAATTTTTGCTTTATTTATTGTGATGCCATGTTAGTAGGTACATAGAAATTTAGGACTGCTATCATCAATTAATTTGTGTGTTTGATGTGAGATGGTGTTAAGCTTCATTTTGGGGGATGGTAATCTAGCTGCTTTAGTATCGTTTTATTTTTATTTTGTTAATCCTCACCGAGGATATTTTTTCATTAATTTTTAGAAAGAGTGGAGGGGGAGAGACAGAGAGAGGGAAGCATCCATGTGAAAGAAACACATTGATTGGTTGCCTCCCACATGCACCTCAACGAGGGCTGGAGATCCAGCCTGCAACTGAGGTAAATAACCCTTCACCAGCCAAAACCTGTTTGGCTCAGTGGATAGAGCGTCGGTCTGTGGACTGAAAGGTCCCAGGTTCGATTCCGGTCAAGGGCATGTACCTTGGTTGCGGGCACATCCCCAGTGGGAGGTGTGCAGGAGGCGGCTGGTTGATGTTTCTCTCTCATCGATGTTTCTGATTCTCTTTCTCTCTGTAAAAAATCAATAAAAATATATTTTAAAAAACTTAAAAGAAAAAAAAAGATATAGCCAATCTTTGACTTGATCAGATCTAAGAATACCTGACAGTAATGACTGTGATCGTTATTCCTGGTAGTATACATTGCAGTTCACATAATGCATGGCTAGTTACAGACTCAGAAATCAAATTTCAGGAAATGATAGTAAATCAAATAAGTGCACCACATTCCCACCACCCAGATACATGAAAGCTGTCCTCTCTCGGTCCAGATCCTTCTCTGTGTGTGGTATATGCACGCATGGGCTCACACGCTCTCCCTACTGCGCTGGCAGGAAGGTGCACAGGTGCAACACTGGAAATCTATGGGAGTCACGTCCAAAAGTTCCCACAAAGCCCCAGATGCTGGTCTCCTGTGGAAGGACCGCTCCCTAACTGTGCTCGCAGGCCTCCTTCCAAATCCCATCTCCAGGGCAAGCCCGGGCTTCATCGTCGGTGGCACCTGATCTTGTAATCTTTAACGGACTTGGCCATCAGCGGTGCAATCTTCTTCACAGGCTTCTTGTGGCTGCTGACCACCCGCTTCCCAGGGATGGGGCGACAGCTGTGGCCACTGGCAGGGTGAGAGGGAGCACGGGTGCCTGCTGTGGGGGCTGGGGCCGGCAGGGCTTTTTCCTGGACAGCTGCTCCTCCTCCTCTCTCAGACGAGTCGGAGAAAGCCATCTCTGCTGGTGGGTCCTGGGGCCTGTTGGCACTGATGTGCAGGACCAGTTCTGGGATCTCCTGCTCTTGGGGCTGCAGCTGTGCTGTGTGTTCTTCCCGCCTTTCTTTCTCCAAGGCGCGGTGACGCTGCTTCTTCCATAAGGGATCTGACTCTGCAGCTGGTGCTCCATGGTGTTCCTCCAGGCACGGCAGCTGCTCAGGTGTGTAACCCTCCACAGCGGGTTGGAGGAGAGAACACGGGACGCCTCTCACTTGAGAGAGCAAGGTGATGCTTTCCTGAAGGGTCCGGACACACTGCTGGAGCATGGTGATCATTTTGTGGCGCCTGGCCCTCTGGGACCCAGAGGACACCTGTGTCCCGGAGTTCAGCCTGATTCCCATCAGCCCAGCTCCTTCCTCTTCGCCAGGGGAAGGCAGTGCCCTTGGCCTGGGTTGGAAGGAGGACGTGGACGCAAAGGCAGGCAGTGGGGGGTCACTGGGCTGGCCCCGGCAGGGCCCGAGGTCTGGCCAGGCAGGTGAGGCGGCAGGGGACGCCTGTGTGAGCCTGGCCCCCGCTGCTGCAGGTGGAAAGGGCTTCTCAGACTGGCCTGCCTCTGCCTGGGCGCTTGTCGTGTCCTCTTTCCTAAGACTCTTTCCTCCCAGCACAATGGCTGGAGGCTTGACCCTCTTCCTCTCTTTCCTCGCGGGAGGCTGGTGGGGGGTGAGGGAGGCCTCGGAAGACATGATGGGCGGGTCTAATTCCTCCTCCACTTCAGGCGGGGGACCCACCGGCTTCCTTCCCAAGTGAGGAGTTTTGACTTTCCCTTCTGGAGTCTTGCAGGTGTCCCAAACCTTCTCCCTCACCTTGGGCAGCAGGCCCCCTGGCCCCTCTCCTGCATCTAAGTCTTGTAGACGCTGTTGGTCTTCGTCTGGTTGGATTTTGCTAGAGTGTTTGCGCTTTCGCTTTTTCATGGGATTTTCTGAAGCCACCTCCGATGGGGCCCCAGACTTCCAAGGAGCACCTTCCAGCCATAGAAGGGTCGGGTGGTCCCAGGCCACCTGTGATGGACGCGGGTCGTAGGTGACTTCTGCCTGGAAAGATATGGTGGGTGGCTGGAATTCCTCCTCTTCCTCAAGGGGGGGAACCGCTGGCTTCCTTCCCAAGTGAGAAGTTTTGACCTTCCCTTCTAGAGTCTTGAGGTTGTTCCCAACCTTCTCTCTCACCTTGGGCGGCAGGACACCTGCCCCCTTTCCTGCATCTGAGCCGTGTAGACTCTGCTTGTCTTTGTCCGATTGGCTTTTTCGTGAGTGTTTGTGCTTTCGCCTTTTCACTGGGTTTTCTGAAGCCTCTTGTGATGGAGGCTGGTGGTGGGTGAAGGAGGCCTCAAAGGACATGGTGGGCGGGTCTAGTTCCTCCTCCACTTCAGGCGGGACCCGCTGGCTTCCTTCCCAAGTGAGAAGTTCTGACCTTCCCTTCTGGAGTCTTGGTGTTGTCCCTAACCTTCTCCCTCACCTTGGGCAGCAGGCCCCCTGGCCCCTCTCTTACATCTAAGCCGTGTGGACACCACTCATATTTGTGTGACTGTATTTCCCCCGAGTGTTTGCGCTTTCGCTTCTTCTCGGGTGTTGGGGTCCTGCCCCAGCAGGTCCAGGGGTTCCCAAAGGTGTGGACAGAGTCGGCGAAGAAGGAATGACACGGAGACAGCGTTCAGTTTATCAGCAGCCTAGCCAGGTTCTCTAGCCAGGATCTCCAGCCAGGTTCTGTGTTTTATTGTCTTATTACATCTGTATTTATACCAGTTGATTTTAATCCTATCAATTTCTATTCCAAAGGTTAGGGCGTTTCTTATCTCCATTCCAGGGAGTAAAGATTATGTAGCTTAAGCGTGATTGTTCGTAAAGTGATTAACTACCTGCCTGGCACTTAGTTAAGGGGTTTTATTTCCTCCCTAACTTCAGGGAAAAATCCCTACCTGGGGAGACAACCTTTCTCGGAGAGGTGACCTTGGTTAAAACACATAGCGCCAAGAAGGTGAGCAAACATATTAAGAACAGTATGCTATATAAGTCAGGTCCCTTGAAACATATGCTGTGCAGATGTTTCTTCCCTGCAGCGACTGTGTCAAGCAGCAAGGATGGACCAGCTCCCGGCACTCGGGGTCGTGTGAAGCCACCTCCGATGGAGGCGTAGACTTCTGGGAGCTGCGGCCCCCTCTTTCCTTCCCCTTCTTGACCCCACGAGAGGACAGCTTTCCCGCAGTTCCTTCTCGGCAGAGAGGCTGTGGGCTTTCCTCCCTGGCGGAGGCCGGGCGAGGTCTCTGGGTGCTCCCAGGTGAGGGCTCCTCCTGGCCCTGGGCCCCCAGCGGGGTGTGGTCCTTGTGGGAAGGCGGGTGCTCCCCTCTCTCCTTCAAAATAAAGAGTGGGCCAGGGCCGGGGGCCGCTGATGGACTCCACACATCCGAGGAGCACCTGCCCCCCATGGAAGGGACGGGCCTCTGCCGCCAGGAGGCTCTGGGTGGCCGGGCCTTCTCTCCTCCGACCAGTCACCAAAGTGCGGCCCTGGGAGGGGCCTCGGGAGCGGAGAGGGCGCTCTGTGCTTGCTCCGTGGGCGCTCGGAGCTGTGGGATGGGCCGCGGGATGCGCGGGGGTCTCCCTCCATCTCGTCCCCCAGGTGAAGAGACACTTGGGGGCGGGGGGGGGGGGGGGCGGGGAGGCGGGTTGCGGGGCTTTGGAAGGGCTCTCCTCCGAGGTCCGCTCCTCACAGTGTTTCCTCCCCCAAGAACCAGCTTCTGGCACCCGGTCCCTGGCGGGCGGGCGGGCAGGCGAGGCTTCGGATATGCTCGCGCTTGGATGTGCGACCTTCTCGCTGGTCTGCCTCCAGCCGACTGGTCCTGAGCAGGCCCAGCAGCAACTTTCTGGAAGGTCTAGCGTCGAGGGCGGGGCCAGGCGTGAGAAGATTAGGGGCGGGGTTTGGCCCCTCCCCTGGGGGCGACCCAGGTGCCAAGGGCACCTTGAGGGCTTCCTGTGTGGTGGGAGCAGGGTCACCTTGTAGGTTACATTAATCCATTTTCTGGAGGAGGAAACTGAGGCGGAGGGAGGTGAAATTAATTTGCATACGCGGGTCAGGTAACAGGGAGACCGGAAGCTGGAGTTGAAGAAGTTGAGTTCCAGGGTGAGGGTACCCTTCTGAACAGGGTGAAGAGTGGGAGCCTAGCGAGAGAAACCATCTGTCTGCAGCCAAACCGCTTAGCCCTACCGAGGGCATGACCAGTCCCTGTGTCTGTGGGGCCCCGCGGAGCAGGGTCTGAGCGAGGCCTCCATCAGTTCTTCTGGAATGAATGGCTGAATGGCCTTGTGCTCTCATCACCTGCACATCAGCAGTCGGGCCTGACTCACATCAGCCCTCCACCCTCCAGAGTTCTTGAGGGCCCTTCCCTTCACCTTACAAGGACTCAGTTTCATTAGCTTTGTGATTACTGCCCCAAAGAACAACTTCACTGTCTCCACACTGACTGCATCTCTTTGATTGGAGAAGACCGAGCTAGATGACTGCCTGGTCCCCAGGAATGAACCTGCTCTGACCCCTGGAGCCAATCGGAGGGCTCAGTGGGTGCTCCGCCTTGTTCTGTTGATATGTGAAGTTAGTTTGTCTCTTGAACGATTCTATAGGCATACCTTTGAGTTTTCCCCTCAGATTTCCCGTTGTCTTAACGTTATTCACTGAGCAGTCTGTATTTCCCCTGTCATTCTGGGTTTTAAGATACCCCAAGTGTTAGAATTGGTGAGATGTGAGAATTCCTGAGCGTTATCGTTGTTTTCAATATTATCAGCAGTATCCATTGGCGGTTTTAACATTGTAAGATTACTCAGAGTCATAAATCCATTTTTGAAGAAAGGATATGTAACACACACAATAAGTAAAATAAAAACACTACATTCCCACAACTCAGATAACAGGGAGGTGTTATCTAGGGGTGGACTTTAGTGTTTCTCCATGCATCCTTCTAAATCTTTTCCATGTGCATATACACACAAATGCACATACGGTGTTTTTCTTTATCCAAATGAAATAAAATCATAAATATCATTCTTCTATTTTTAAATCCTTTCCCAAGGATATTTTTTCATTTATTTTTACTTTACTTTATTTTTGTTTTTTAAAAATATTTTTATTGATTACAGAGAGGAAGGGAGAGGGAGAGAGAGATAAACATCAATGATGAGAATCATTGAGCCTGGTGGTCAAATCCCTCTAGTGTTAACTACAACAATTAAGGCTTGGCTAGAACAAGACTGCGCACAGAGACCACAAGGGGGTGCACCAAGAAAGCATAAAAGATGCGGAGACAAAAAAACATGACAGAAATGGAAGATATGGAGCTAAGAATCGCAATTTTGAGGGCTTGCCATAAATTTGTGCAGAGCCTCACGAAAACTAATGAGACCCTCGATGCTACGATAAAGAAATTAGAAAGTAAGCATACACGGACTGAAATAAAGAATATTATACCCAATAGCAGACCAGAGGAGCACAAGAATCAAACCAAAGATTCGACAAAAAACACCCAATTGGAAAAGCAAAATGAAAAAAGAATCCGAAAGTGTGAAGATAGTGTAAGGAGCCTCTGGGACAGCTTTAAGCGGACTAATATCAGAGTCATTGGAGTGCCAGAAGATGAGAGACAGCAAGATATTGAAAACCTATTTCAAGAAATAATGGCAGAAAACTTCCCCCACCTGGAGAAAGAAATGGACTTACAGGTCCAAGAAGCGCAGAGAACCCCAAACAAAAGGAATCCAAAGAGGACCACACCAAGACACATCATCATTAAAATGCCAAGAGCAAAAGACAAAGAGAAAATCTTAAAAGCAGCAAGAGAAAGAGGCTCAATTACCTACAAGGGAAGACCCATACGACTGTCAGCTGATTTCTCAACAGAAACTTTGCAGGCCAGAAGGGAATGGCAAGAAATATTCAAAGTGCTGAATACCAAGAACCTACAACCAAGATTACTTTATCCAGCAAAGCTATCATTCAGAATTGAAGGTCAGATAAAGAGCTTCACAGATAAGGAAAAACTAAAGGAGTTCATCACCGCCAAACCAGTATTATATGAAATGCTGAAAGGTATCCTTTAAGAAGAGGAAGAAGAAGAAAAAGGTAAAGATACAAATTAGGAACAACAAATATGCATCTATCAACAAATGAATCTAAGAATCAAGTGAATAAATAACCTGATGTACAGAATGAACTGGTGATTATAATGAATCAGGGACATAGAAAGGGAATGGACTGACTATTCTTAGGGGAAAAGGGGTGTGGGAGATGCGGGAAGTGACTGGACAAAAATCATGCACCTATGGATGAACTCAGCGGGTGGGGAGTGAGGGTGGAGGGTGGGGTGGGAGCTGGAAGGAGGGGAGTTATGGGGGGAAAAAAAGAGGAACAAATGTAATAATCTGAACAATAAAGATTAAAAATAAATAAATAAATAAATAAATAAATAAATGATGAGAATCATTGATTGGCTGCCTCCTGCAGGCCCCACACTGGGGACCAAGCCCACAACCCGGGCATGTGGCCTTGACAGGAAATGAACCTGGGACCCTTCAGTGCCCAGGCCAACGCTCTATGCACTGAACAAAACCGGCTAGGGCTCCATTGATTTTTAGAGAGAGTGGGAAAGAGAGGGAAAGACAGAGAGAGATACCTATTGGCCTCCTGCAGGAGTCCCGACCAGGTTCGCTGAGGAGCCTGCAACCAAGATATAGTAGTGCCCTTGACCAGTAGGGAACCTGGACCCTTTAGTCCTCAGGCTGACACTCTATCCACCGAGTCACACTGGTAGAGCATAAATACGGTTCTTTAACTAATTAGTTCTCCGATCAGCATCCAATCCAGGATCATGCATTGTATCTTGTTTTTCTATCCCTTAAGTTTCTTTGAATTAGCACAGCTCTCAGCCCCTATGGTCTCTATCTTTGTTTTATTTTTAGTGGCACTGGCTTTTGCTAGAAATCATGAAAATTGTTCTGCAGAGCCTCTCCCTTTCTGGATTTGTCTGATTATTTCCTTGAGATATCATTTGCTGGTCATCCCTGGTTGACTGAAGGTTGGTTCTCAAGGCTGATGGGTTTAAGTTAATCCTTTTAGTGCACCTCTCAGCTGAAACTGAGGACATCAGGAGGCTGCTGTTGACTTACTGAGATGGCAGTCTGATCTCTACAACCCGCAGCTCTGTTGCAATTAGAAAGTATCATGTGAGAGCATGAGCTTTATGGAAAGAACATACATATCATAATTCCATAATCTAGTTCAGTGTTTAATAGCAATGGCATAGAATGGGAAGTCCCCTGTGTTTCAGTGGATTTTGTACTTTTTTGAAATTTCAAATTCTACAACCAGCTCATATTCAGGATCCACAGCAAATGCCCTCTTCATGAAACACTGTCGCTGAGCAGTTGACCAATCCTGACTTTTTATTAAAGACAATAAATGCCTTCCTGGATCTGGAGACATTCCTGTTGATAGGTTTAGTGCTTTTTCAAGTTATGCAGCATTTGAAACTTAGGAAGTTTTCTGGTAGAAACAGGAGGTAATCAGGAAATGAACAAACAAAAAAACAAAGTAGAACCTACGGGTATATATATTCAAGCATTTAAGTGAATATTAGATGCAGGGACTGTAAAATAGAACTATAATAAAAACACTTGAAAGAAGAAATGTGTCCTTTTTAACTGTTTGTTTTTGAGATGGAAAGCTTAATGCAAAATTTGGATCTTATTACAGAAATTGAAAAGAGCTCATGCAAATTAATCTCCATTGCACCCGTAAAAAAGAAATTAAAAGCAGTAATGTTGACTGTGGTGTGTATACAGTAACATTTCCTAAGTATCTTCTGGGTCTAAAACTAGGAATGATATTCAATGCTTCCTTTTCCTCAGGCTACAGTATCATAGGATTCAATTTTGAATCTGATAATGGAGGCATTTTTGTAGCACAATAGCCCACAAAGGAAATATAGGAAGAAGAAAACAGACAGATTACTGAAGCAGAGACAAATGAGATACCTCGGTAAATGTTCATGTCTGGGCCTTCTTTCTTCAGTAGACAGGCATTAATTGAGCATCTAATTGTGTCCATTTCAAGGGCACACTGTCTTTATAGTTTAAATTGACCATTTCTTGGTGGCCCATTTCTTACTTTGAATTCCAAAGATAATTTTCTATCCTAATTGGAATGGCATGAATAGAAGTTATAGATCTGGCAAACTTCACATTTAACTAACAAATTTATAAGACCACATTCTACAATTCAAGTAACAGCACATCTTAAATATTCAAATTTTTATTGATTTCAGAGAGGAAGGGAGAGGAAGAGCTAGAAACATCAAGACTCATTGATTGGCTGCCTCCTGCACACCTGGCCATGCCCACAACTGGTGCTTGTGCCCCTACTGGAAATGGAACCATGACCTTCTGGTTCATAGGTCGATGCTCAACCACTGAGCCACATCTGCTGGGCTCAAGTATTACTTTTAATTCAAACTTTCTTTTCCTGAGTGACACAATATTTGGAAGTGAGTGGAGTGAAAACATGATGTTTTCAAACACCATGATTTATTTAAGCACTAATGGACATTTAGGCTATATCTAATTTTTAAAAATATATGCTGTGTTAGACATCTTTTTTAAAGCATATTTTATTGATTTTTTTACAGAGAGGGAGGGAGAGGGATAGAGAGTTAGAAACATCGATGAGAGAGTAACATCGATCAGCTGCCTCCTGCACACTCCCCACTGGGTATGTGCCCGCAACCAAGGTACATGCCCTTGACCGGAATGGAACCCGGGACCCTTGAGTCCGCAGGCCGACGCTCTATCCACTGAGCCAAACTGGTTAGGGCAGGTAGTTACATTTCAAATTATGATAAAACCAAAAAGAAAAAGCATAAAGGGAACTGTCTGCCTAGGTGATTTTGTGTTTTTTTTTTCCTTTCTGGTAAGTCTATCCCATAGTCACACTGATGCATGTTAGAGCCGGTTCTCAAAACGAGTAAAGAAAGAAGCACCATTGCCACATCTCACCAGGCGCCACCACCAGGGTGATGAGCAGGCCCTCAAGGGCTCTGAGTGACAAGCGGCTCTCCCCATCATTTCCACTTTGAATATCAAAACTATTGCATGAGAATATTTCTATTGTTAGTCGGACCATTTACTTTATATATCAGGGCAAAAGCATTACTCACATTATTTACATTCATTTTAGCCTTCTTTTCTCTACCTTCATTTGCATTTGAAAACCTCCTTATGAAGATATCCTCCATATACCAAGCAAAGTGTACAATTCAATGGCTTTTAGTATATTTACAATTATACAACCATCACCACATTAATTTAAGAACATTTTCATTTCTTCAAAATGAAACTCTACACTCCCTATTGCCCTCTCCAGCCTTCCTCTCCCACCCCTTTTAGGAACACCTCTCCCATGATCTTTTTCTGCTCCTAATGAGTTTTCTGGCTCTACATCTTTACAAAATTCAGAGCTATGAGCCAAAGCCAGTGCAGTGCATGCAGTACCAAGGAACACCAGCAAAACACTCTCTGGCTATTTTTCCCAGCCTCCTGGTCATAAGAGAACATTTGCATCTGTGCATGTTTATTTTTTTTTAACATATTTTTATTGATTTCAGAGAGAGAATCATTCATCAGCTACCTCCTGCACACCCCCTCCTGGGGATTAAGGCCACAACCTAGGCATGTGCTCTTGACCGAAATCGATCCTGGGACCCTTCAGTCCACAGATTCATGCTCTATCCACTGAGTCAAACCAGCTAGGGTGCGTCTGTGCATGTTTAAATGAGGAGAGACTGAAGTACATGAACAAAGCAACTACAGCTGTTGAGCACCCACCAATCACTGACCCTGATACTGGCACAGCACCCCACAGTTTGCTCAGTTAGGAAGGCACCAGTCAGTGTCCAGTGCAGTCTCTTTCAGAATGTAAATGGTTTTCATGGCTCTTCAGTTCCAATTCTTTTGTTCTCAAAGACCTTTACATACAAAAGAGATGGATTCGCTTCATTCACAATAGGACTGTAACTATTCAGAAATTAAAAGACATGATCTCCTATAAGAAGGTTGGGGCACGTTTGGGAGGCAACCAGTAGATGTGTCTCTCATATCAATGTTTCTCTCTATCTCTCTCCCTCTCTCTCTCTCTCCCTCTCCCTCTCCCTCTCTCTCTCTCTCCCTCTCCTTCTCTCTTTCTCTCTCCCCCTTATTCTCTCTCTGAAAAGCAAAGGGAAAAAACATCCTCAGGTAAGGATTAACAAAAAAAAATTATAGCCAATAATTGCGTTGAAATGGTCACTAAAATTGGGGAATATTTGGTTTGAGGAATTGTAAGAGATACCATATTCATTTGTCACTATGTGAGGTCAGTAAGAAACACAGGTGAAGTTTTAATGAAAGACGCTTGCATTTATTAACAAATGAGCTCAAACAATTCCAGTTCTGTGAATGAGTGTCTGAGCTGATGTGATCAATGAATGTCACTATTATTTTTCCCTGGTCCAACTTACTTACATTCTGTGTGTATTTTATACAATTCTTGTTTGAAAAATAATTTTTTTATGGACAGATAATTTAGGGTCCTTTTTTAAAAAATCTTTATTGTTGAGAGTATTGCAGTTGTCCCCCTTTTTCCCCCATCATTGCCCCCCTCTAACCGGTTCCCACCTCACCCTAGGGCTTCACCACCCTACTGTCTGTGTCCATAGGTAAGCTCTTTGGTTAATCTCTTCCTGCCTTTCCTTTGAATCTGTGCCATGCTTCCATGCTTCTGATTCTATTTTATTCACCAGTTAATTTTGTTCGTTAGATTTCTTTTTCATTTATTTTGATTTTTAGGTTTAATTGTTGAATATATATTTGTTACCATTTTATTGTTCATATTTTTTATCTCTTCTTCTTAAAGAATACCCTTAAAAAAAAAAGGATACCCTTCATTTCATGTAATACTGGTTTGGTGGTGAGGAACTCTTTAACATTTTGTTTGTGAAGTTCTTTATCTGACCCTCAATTTTAAATAAGAGCTTTGCTAGGTAGAGTAATCTTGGTCGTAGGTCCTTACTGTTCATCACTTTGAATATTTCTTGCCACTCCCTTCTGGCCTGAAAAGTTTCTGTTGAGAAATCAGCTGACAACAAAACAAAACAAAGACATGAAATCAGCGGACAGTCATATGGGCACTCCCTTGTAGGTGACTAACTGCTTTTCTCTTACTGCTTTTAAGATTCTCTCGTTGTCTTTAACCCTTGGTATTTTAATTATGATGTGTCTTGGTGTGGGCCTCTTGGAGTCTTTGAAATAAGGCTACTTAAAGGCTCAGCTTCCCTTATTTCATGTGTTAACCATCAATCCTACATTGAGACTTTTTTTGTTTGTTTGTTTTGTTAATCCTCACCTGAGGATATTTTTCCATGGATGTTTTAGAGAGAGTGGAAGGAAGGGGAAGAGAAAGAGAGAGGGAAACATCGATATGAGAGAGACACATTGATTGCTTACCTTCCCTACACGTCCTGACTGGGTTGGGGATCAAGCATGCAACCAAGGTACATGCCCTTGACGGGAATCGAACCTGGGACCCTTCAGTCCACGTGCCAACGCTCTATCTACAGAGCCAAACTTGTTAGGGCTACATTGAGATTTCTGACTTCTTTAATAAGTGACCCAACTTTAAAGAAACAATTTACCCATTGTAAACAGGGTTAGGAATAAAGGAAAACATTGCAAACAGTTTTGTTGATTCTTGTCTTACAACTTTAGAGTAGGATTATTCAGAGTAGAATTATTTAACAAACACAGTTTTTTTTTAGTTATTTTTGTACATATTATTACTGATTTTTGCTGCCTAACTAATCAGTGGTTCCTTCCATTTAATGCTGCCTGATTTTTTTTTAAACAAAGAAAATTTTATTTCTCTTTACTTTAGACTGGTAACCACTGTTGTTTGATTTTGGCAAATGTGGCATGCAATTTTTTTTTTCCGTGAAAATTTAAATAGCAGCTTCTCTCTGGTCTGGAGTGAATGTGCGGGGGTGGGAGTAGACTGGTGAGGAGGGGTGAGTGCAGGTAAGGAAGTGGTGGAGGGAAGAGCAGGTAAGGAAGTGGTGGAGAGAAGAGCATTGGCCCAGGAACTAGAAGACTTGGGTTCTGCTCCCAGCTCTGCAGGCTTTTGAGCAAATCTCTTAACTTTTCTAGATTTCAGGTTCCTTCCAGACCCTTAAAATTCTGAACCAAAATCCCATACATAATTTATGAATTTGTACTTTAAAAACATATCCCTTATTGTTCAATATGAGTTTGTATTTTCATTTTGCAAACTGAATTTGGACGGAATTTTGTGATGATTGTCATCTTTATTATTGAACTAATAATTTGGAACAACCTACATTTCATGAAGTGCTTCTCCTCCTAATACACTAGATGGCACTATAGGCGAGGCAAATCAAATTACAAAAAAAACAAAACAAAAAACTTTGACCACCAGCGCTAATTTTGGTAAACTAGAAAGGCCTTCATCAAGAGTTCTAGTGTCAACACCTTCAGAAAGATGAATGAAAACTGCCAGTATTGGACATCTTAATGTCATTTTTATAGTGATTTTCAAACTTTTTTTATTGTGATCAACTAAGGAAGACATCTGAGATTGAGATCCAGAACACAGGCATGTGAGCAAACACAACAAAAGTTTCATGAAGCAATAGTAAGCCTTCTTACCTGTTACGCATTCTGTGATAATTCTATTGCATTGTAAACTATGCTGTTTATAACCCATTAACTTGATATCATGACCTGTATTTTGAAAACAAACAAACAATTATCTAGTAAACCTATCATGAAATATCAGGGTCTATTTAGCACTTGGCACCATGCCAGGTACTGTGGGCATTTGAAGATACTTCTGTTTTCTGGGAAAGGGAACAGTTGGTTACGTTGAGACATATTAGATAGCAACCCTGTATGGCATTGAAATTGTGCCCCCAGACTAAAAATCAGTGGAAGCAGATTTTTTTTTTTATTAAATCTTTATTGTTCAGATTATTACATTTGTTCCTCTTTTTTCCCCCCATAACTCCCCTCCTTCCAGCTCCCACCCCACCCTCCACCCTCACTCCCCACCCGCTGAGTTCATCCATAGGTGCATGATTTTTGTCCAGTCACTTCCCGCATCTCCCACACCCCTTTTCCCCTAAGAATAGTCAGTCCATTCCCTTTCTATGTCCCTGATTCATTATAATCACCAGTTCATTCTGTACATCAGGTTATTTATTCACTTGATTCTTAGATTCATTTGTTGATAGATGCATATTTGTTGTTCCTAATTTGTATCTTTACCTTTTTCTTCTTCTTCCTCTTCTTAAATGATACCTTTCAGCATTTCATATAATACTGGTTTGGCGGTGATGAACTCCTTTAGTTTTTCCTTATCTGTGAAGCTCTTTATCTGACCTTCAATTCTGAATGATAGCTTTGCTGGATAAAGTAATCTTGGTTGTAGGTTCTTGGTATTCAGCACTTTGAAAATTTCTTGCCATTCCCTTCTGGCCTGCAAAGTTTCTGTTGAGAAATCAGCTGACAGTCGTATGGGTATTCCCTTGTAGGTAATTGAGCCTCTTTCTCTTGCTGCTTTTAAGATTTTCTCTTTGTCTTTTGCTCTTGGCATTTTAATGATGATGTGTCTTGGTGTGGTCCTCTTTGGATTCCTTTTGTTTGGGGTTCTCTGCGCTTCTTGGACCTGTAAGTCCATTTCTTTCTCCAGGTGGGGGAAGTTTTCTGCCATTATTTCTTGAAATAGGTCTTCAATATCTTGCTGTCTCTCATCTTCTGGCACTCCAATAATTCTGATATTAGACCGCTTAAAGCTGTCCCAGAGGCTCCTTACACTATCTTCACACTTTCGGATTCTTTTTTCATTTTGCTTTTCCAATTGGGTGTTTTTTGTCGAATCTTTGGTTTGATTCTTGTGCTCCTCTGGTCTGCTATTGGGTATAATATTCTTTATTTCAGTCCGTGTATGCTTACTTTCTAATTTCTTTATCGTAGCATCGAGGGTCTCATTAGTTTTCGTGAGGCTCTGCACAAATTTATGGCAAGCCCTCAAAATTGCGATTCTTAGCTCCATATCTTCCATTTCTGTCATGTTTTTTTGTCTCCGCATCTTATATGCTTTCTTGGTGCACCCCCTTGTGGTCTCTGTGCGCAGTCTTGTTCTAGCCAAGCCTTAATTGTTGTAGTTAACACTAGAGGGATTTGACCACCAGGCCGACTGGCTGTAGGAATCAGCTGTGGAAAACGTCTGTCTTCTGGGGAGGCGTTATTCCAGCCTTTGCCTGAGGCGATCGGCAAATGGTTGTGCGCAGGGCCTGGGCGGGGCGGGCTCAACAGGGCGGGGGGAGGGAGCAGCTATGGCCGCTCTCAGTCCGTCCCCAGGGGCTCTGCCTCTCTGTCCCAACAACCGCTGCAAACCTCGGAGGGGCCGTAGCCAGACAGTCCCGCTTCTCCCGTTTGAGTCTGGGTCCCTAGAGACTCGCCTGGATCTGTAGCCCAGAGTCTGAGACTCGCTCCTGATTGAAAACGACAATCGCGCCCTCAGCCGCCAGCCCGCTTTGCGCGCGCACCCTCACCACCGCACCGCCGTACCTTTAAATTTTCCACACTGCGCCTCCGCTGAGCGTCGGAATGCTGTTGTTTTTGCTTCTAGTTGAAGAGACTCTCCTCAGCCAGCCTTCCCGTGGTTCTGGTTGATGTCCGCTCTGACTTTTAGTTGTATTTTTGAAGTGGTTGTCCACGGCGGCAGTCTCTGGTGTTTACCTATGCCGCCATCTTCCCGGTCAATCTGGAAGCAGATTTTTAAGTGAAGGTTTTATGGAATAGCTTGATCATATGTAAGCCTTTACTTTGATATTAACTTTTGTTAGGAAAATTACATACTGTGGAAAGAAAGAAGTCACATGTAGTAGTCACATGAATGGAATGCATATTCTAGTCATATAAAGTTCAAAAATGTGAAACCAAAAATGTTTTTTTAAAAATATTCTTATTGATTTTAGAGAGGAAGGGAAAAGGATAGAGAGAAAGAAACATCAATGATGAGAGAGAATCATTGATTGGCTGCCTCCTGCACGCCCCACATGGGATCAAACCCACAACCCAGGCATGTGCCCTGATCAGGAATTGAAACATGACCTCCTGGTTCATAGGTCAACGCTCAACCACTGAGCCACACAGGTGGGGCAATATGTATTTTTTTTTAAAGATACATACATATTTGGTAAAAACATAAAGGAAAAGAGAATAATTAACATAAAAGTCAGTATGGTTGTTACCTCTTGGCTGGGCAAGGGGAATATTATTGGAAGCATTTTATAAATACACTAGAGCCCCGATGCATGAAATTCATGCAAGAGTAGGCCTTCCTCCAGTCGGAGAAAGATAAATATCACATGATCTCACTCATATGTGGGATATAATGATCAACATAATTTGATGAACAAAAATAGATCCAGAGACAAATGGCAGGGGAGGTGGGGGGCAGTTAGAGAGCAACCAAAGGACTTGTATGCATGCATATTAGCATAACCAATGGACACAGACACTGGGACGGTGGGGGCTTGCCTGCGGTGGAAATGGCTGTGTGTGTGTGGGTCAATCGAGGAAAAAGGAGACATATGTAAAACTTTAGACAATAAAAAAAGAGTAGACTTTCCTTGCCCTGGCTGCTGGCACCAGCTTCCCTCTGGCACCCAGGACCCTGATTTCCCTCGAAGCAGCCCCGGCTTCATCTGGAAGGTCGTCCGGAAGGACGTCCAATCTAATTAGCATATTATGCTTTTATTATTACAGATTTCAGAGAAATTTGAGATACCAGATAACTAAATGCAGCACATTAACACTGTGGATAAATGTAAAAGTCACATAGTCTGAATAAGGATATTATTATGCAGGAATTTCCCTTGTATGGCTTTGCTACTCTATTCTAAGTGCTTGGTTGTGCAGTCAGCCCTGAATAGTTATTGGAACTCATCTCCACATTGGTGTAGGGACTGGGTAGGACTCTGAGTAAATTTTAATTGTAAGAGCAGGTAAATACCTGGGATGTCAGAGCTGATTCCTGGCTCATGAGTTTATCTTTATTATCACTTTCCTTAACCTGATCCAAATAGGACTGTGTATATTTGTTTCTTCGCAGTTATAAGCAATAAAATGCCAATTATCTTGGCAGTAAGAAGTTAACTAGTAAAGTGAAATCCTAATTTAAATCATGGTACCTTCGGTTTACAATTAAGAAGTCAGCTCTAAGAAGAAAATAACAATGGCCCTAGCTGGTTTGGCTCAGTGGATAGAGCGTCGGCCTGCGGAGAGAAGGGTCCCGAGTTCGATTCCCGTCAAGGGCACGTACCTCGGTTGCAGGATCCTCCCTGGTCCTGGCCTTGGTCAGGGCTCATGCAGGAGACAACCAATCGACATTTATGTCTTTCCCTCTCTCTTCCACTCTCTCTAAAAATCAATGAAAAAAATATCCTTGGGTGAGGATTAAAAAAAAGGAAGTAACAATGGAAAACAGTTTATATATCCCAAGAAATGCCAAACTGCCTTCCAGCCTTTAAGTCATGCTTCTTGGTTTTGACTGGTACCTTTAACTTCAAGGGTTTCTTGCTATAAAAGGAGTGTTATATCTCATTGTCATCTGATCTAAATTTTCCTTTTTGTTCACAGTGCAAGATGAGGACAGAAGCACGACGAAAAAATCTTCTTATTTTGATTTTGCATCATTTAACACAGGAAGGGTATGTTACATTGCAAATATTTACAGAGATGACTCCTCTCTTTTTCTGACCTCTGCTTTTTCAGATACACCCTTTAAATAACAAGTCATAGATTTTATTTTTAGAGCTGTTTAATATTTACAGAAAAATTGAGCACAAAGTACAGAGAGGCCCTGGCTGGTGTGGCTCAGTTGGTTGCAGCATTATCCCTTGCACTGAAAGGTGTTGGGTTTGATTCCCGGTCAGGGTACATACCTAGGTTTCTGGTTTGATCCCAGGTTGGGGGAAGAAGCAACTGACTGAGGTCTCTCTCTCTCTCTTTCTCATCTCTCCTTTCCTCTCTCTGAAATCAATTAAAAATTAGTTAATTTTTTTTAAAGTACAGAGAGTTCCCATATGTGGACAACCCCCATGCTGCCCAGTCTCCTCTATTATTAACATCTTGCATTCACGTAGTACGTTTGTTACAACTGATGAACCAATACTGTATATGGTATATTATTAGTAGCTAAAGTTTACATCGGGGCTCACTCTGGTGTTGTACAGTTCCATGAGTTTTGAGAAATGCATAATGTCAGGTATCCACCACTGTCATATCATATGGAATAGCTTTGCTGCCCTAAAAATCCCCTGTGCTCTACCTGTCCCTGCCCCATCCTCAGCAACCTAGACACACACTTTTATTGCTGCATGTACCTAGGTATTTTTTGTATTATGTACTTGAAAACTTTATTAACAAAGCTATCCAGCTCATGTGATACACACCTTTTCCCATTCAGGTTTGAAGTTAGTGTAGGCCTTTTTTTATTTTTTATTTTCTTTATTGATTAAGGTATTACATATGTGTCCTTATCCCTCCTTTGCCCCCACCCCCATGCCCCTGCTCATGCTCTCACCACCCTGGTGTTTGTGTCCATCGGTTGGGCTTATATGCATGCATACAAGTCCTTTGGTTGATCTTTCCCCCTTACCCCCACCCTCCTCTACCTTCCCTCTGAGGTTTGACAGTCTGATCGATGCTTCTCTGTCTCTGGATCTGTTTTTGTTCATCAGTTTATGTTGTTCATTATATTCCACAAATGAGTGAGATTATGTGATATTTATCTTTCTCCAACTGGCTTATTTTGCTTAACATAATGCTCTCCAGGTCCATCCATGCTGTTGCAAATGGTAGGAGTTCCTTCCTTTTTACAGCAATGTAGTATTCCATTGTGTAGATGTACCACAGTTTTTAATCCACTCATCTGCTGATGGGCACTTAGGCTGTTTCCAAATCTTAGCTATTGTAAATTGTGCTGCTATGAACATAGGGGTGCATATATCCTTTCTGATCGGTGTTTCTAGTTTCTTGGGATATATTCCTAGAAGTGGGATCACTGGGTCAAATGGGAGTTCCATTTTTAGTTTTTTGAGGAAACTCCATACTGTTCTCCACAGTGGCTGCACCAGTCTGCATTCCCACCAGCAGTGCAAGAGGGTTCCTTTTTCTCCGCATCCTCGCCAGCACTAGTCATTTGTTGATTTGTTGATGATAGCCATTCGGACAGGTGTGAGATGGCACTGCATTGTCATTTTCATTTGCATCTGACTTTGAGCATGTTTTCATATGTCTCTTGGATACTCTTTCACAAAGTATCTATTTAGGTCCGTGGCCCATTTTTTGATTGGGTTGTTTATCTTCCTTTTATTAAGTTGTATGAGTTCCCTGTAAATGTTAGAGATTAAACCCTTATCGGAGATAACAGTGGCAAATATGTTCTCCCATGCAGTGGGCTTTCTTATTGTTTTGTTGATGGCTTCTTTTGCTGTGCAGAAGCTTTTTATTTTGATGTAGTCCCATTTGTTTATTTTCTCTATAGTTTCCATTGCCCTAGGAGCTGTATTGGTGAAGATATTGCTTCAGCACATGTCTGAGATTTTGCTGCCTGTGGATTCCTCTAAGATTTTTATGGTTTCCTGTCTTACGTTTAAGTCCTTTATCCAGTGAGTTTCCCAGCATCCCACTGCTGGCCATGTACACAGAGATAATACTCTTAATCCTGTTTTTCTTCCTTCAAAATAAAGAAATTGCATTGACCAGAATGACCTATGCTCAGCTCTTTTCTGTGCAATGCCTATCTTATAACTGGCTGGGGGAGGGAATTTTCCCACCTACCTGTTAAGGCATAAAGAGTTTACTGTGTGTTAACAAAACATGCATTTCTCCTTTTTGCCATGAGATGGCTCCTTGCATCTCGAATCAATGAAAATTTTACTTATAGTAATATGCCCTGAGACCTGCTGGGAAAGGGACTTATGAATGGATTATCAAGATGAAAAGTAAACTATAATGTAGGTATTTAAAAAATTTTTTTAAATTGATTTCAGAGTGAGGAAGGGAGAAAGGGGGAGAGAGATAGAAACATCAATGATGAGAATCACTGATCAACTGCCTCCTACTGGGGACCGAGCCCACAACCCAGGCATGTGCCCTGACCAGAATCGAACCATAACTGCCTGGTTCATAGGTTGAAGCTCAACCACTGAGCTACACCCAATGGGCTAATATAGGTAATTTTAAGGACATATCAATGTCAGAAAAATACTCTCGCCTTTAACAAAATACTAAGAATTCAGCAAAGAGAATAGATTATTGTGGATTGAAATAAACAATCAGAGAAAGCTTTGTAGAGAAGGGATATGAGCTGGCCTTTTTCTTTTCATTTTTATTTTTTAATTATAGCTGACATACAGTGAAAGATGTGTAGAATGCCAATAGACAGATGTGATGGACAAGGACATCCTAGGCAGGGCAAAGAGGAAGAAGAGGCATGGCATAACTGAACAATTAGGGAAACAGAAAGACTAGAGTTCAAAAGTGTGAGGGAGAATTGGTGAGATCAGACAGTGGAGTTCATGGTACAGGTCCTCGTAGCACCACACGTGCATCCCCTCGGATTCAGCCGGTTACCAGCCTCTGTCTCTCCTGTTGTGTCTTGCTTATTAGTGCTCACTGCTTGTCCTGAGGTCCTGTCCTGTCACTGTTGGTTAAGAAGCTCTAGTGGCTCCTGCCAACCCTATCTAGTTCAGACCTCATTCAAACTCAAGTAGTGAAACAGGAACACACAGAAGCAGTTTTGTTTCTCTGATCAATTAGTTTGGGAAACACAGGACCTGCCATTATCCTATCTAATAAAAGACAAATAGGGTAATTAACCGTACCTCCGATACGCTTCCCATTGGCTAATCAGGGTGATATGCAAATTAACTGCCAACCAAGATGGCGGCCGGCAGCCACGCAGCTGAAGTGGACATGAGGCTTGGTTGCTCCGGCGATGGAGGAGCCAAGGTTCCCCGCCTGCCTCGGCCCGGCTTTGAGCCTGAAAGCAACAGCTCTGAAAGTAACTATGTTTCAATTATAGAAACTAAACAAACCCCAGATACCTGCTTTCAGCCAGCCGAGGTCTCAGAGCTGGAGCTGCAACAGTGTTTCAATTATAGAAGCTAAACAAACCCCAGATACCTTCTTTCAGCAGCTGAGGCCTCAAGCTGGAGCCGGCTCTCAGCTCCAGTGACAGCCATAGAAGGTAAATAAATCCCAGAATAAAAAAAGAAAAAAGAAAAAAAGGAGAGGTTGGGAGCTTCAGTCGCCCACCAGCTTGAAAACGGCCCTCAGCCCCTCACCCAGGCTGGCCAGGCATCCCAGTGGGGACCCCCACCCTGAAGGAGGTGCGACCAGATGCAAACAGCCATCAGCCCCTCACCCAGGCTGGCCAGGCACCTCAGTGGGGACTCCCACCTTGAAGGGGGTGCGACCAGATGTAAACAGCCATCAGCCCCTCATCCAGGCTGGCCAGTCACCCAAGCGGGACCCCCACCCTGATCCGGGACACCCTTCAGGGCAAACCAGCCGGCCCCCACCCATGCACCAGGCCTCTATCCTATATAGTAAAAAGGTAATATGCAAACTGACCCTAACAGCAGAAAGACTGGGAATGACTGGTCACTATGACACACACTGACCACCAGGGGGCAGATGCTCAATGCAGGAGCTGCCCTCTGGTGGTCAGGGTGCTCTCACAGGGGGGAGCTCTGCTCAGCCACAAGCCAGGCTAATGGCTGCCAGTACACCGGTGGTGGTGGTAGCCTCTCCTGCCTCCTCAGCAGTGCTAAGGATGTCCGACTGCAGTTTAGGCCTGCTCCCCACTGGCAAGTGGACATCCCCCGAGGGCTGCCGGGCTGCCAGAGGGATGTCTGATTGCCATCTTAGGCCCAATCCCCCGGGGAGCAGGCCTAAGCCAGCAAGTGGTCATCCCCCGAGGGGTCCCAGACTGCGAGAGGGCACAGGACGGGCTGAGGGACCCCCCCCGCCCCGTGCACAAATTTTTCTGCACCGGGCCTCTAGTCTAGTATAATTTTTTTAAAGTAAAAACTCTATGATCCTGGAAAGAGTTTAGAATATAATGTGATGTCAGTAAAGACTACAAGCCATTTATAGTCTCTGTTTCTATCTTCCTTTTTTTTCTTGATTACAAGTGCAAATATATGTGTATTTAGTCATTTAAAAATGTTTGGAGCCCAAGCTGGTTTGGCTCAGTAGATAGATAGAGTGTCGGCCTGCAGACTGAAGGGTCCCAGGTTCGATTTGGCCAAGGGCACATGCCCAGGTTGCAGGCTTGATCTCCAGTGTGGGGCATGCAGGAGGCAGCCGATCAATGATTCTCTCTCATCATTGATGTTTCTATCTTACGCTCCCTTTCCCTTCCTCTCTGACATCAATAAATATATATATATATATATATATATATATATATATATATATATATTTTTTTTAAATATATTTTATTGATTTGTTACAGAGAGGAAGGGAGAGAGATAGAGAGTTAGAAACATCGATGTGAGAGAAACATCGATCAGCTGCCTCCTGCACATCTCCTACTGGGGATGTGCCCGCAACCCAGGTACATGCCCTTGACCGAAATCAAACCTGGGACCTTTCAGTCCACAGGCCGACGCTCTATCCACTGAGCCAAACCGGTTTTGGCAATAAAAATATATTAAAAATAAATAAATAAATAAAAATGTTTGGAAAGATAGAGAAAATGTTAACAGTCATTATCTATGAGTGGTGAAATTTTCTTTGGACTTATCAATATTTTCTAGTTTTTTCTTAAATTAGCATATATTACTTCATACTAAGCAAAAGTCATTAATGAAAAATGGATTTAGCTCATCTCTCTGTAAAATGGGGATTAAGACAGAGTGTAAAAGCCAGGTGAGTCATCAGTAAGTATAGAAGCTGAC
Organism: Myotis yumanensis; assembly: GCF_028538775.1. NCBI lineage: Eukaryota > Metazoa > Chordata > Mammalia > Chiroptera > Vespertilionidae > Myotis > Myotis yumanensis. The sequence goes on from NW_027223758.1 coordinate 82,278,406, forward strand.
TGAGTACAGCCAGTTGATGTTTGCAAGTTCTTTAAAATTAGCAAGGTCATGGGAAATAATCATAACCTTTTTTAAAAATATATTTTTATTGATTTCAGAGAGGAAGGGAAGGGGGAGAGAGAGAGATAGAAACACAATGATGAGAAAGAATCATCAATCAGCTGCCTCCTGCACGCTCCACACTGGGGACCAAGCCCGCAACCTGGGCACGTGCCCTTGACTGGAATCGAACCCCGGACCCCTCAGTCTGCAGGCTGACACTCTATCCACTGAGCCAAATTGGCTAGGGCAATCATAGCCTTCTTTAACAAAATTCAGTCTTCCAACTGGCCTGAATCTGGGCCAGGGAAGAGAGCATAACAATGATAAAAAAGTTTTCTCCTTCTACCTTCTGGATTCAAGTCAAACAGAAGGAATTACAACCTGTAGTAGGAATTCTTAATCTTGGGTTTTTGATAAACCCCTAAAGTTGTATGCTAATCTGTGCACATTTGTCAGGAGAGAGTCCTTGTTTTTATAAACAAGTTAACTAAGACTATGGGCTGGAGAGTCTTTCCACTTGCAGAGGATTGTGGGACAAGGCACTTATTTTTATTGCTAAGACTACTTAAGTCAGACAGCTTTTCAACCGAACAGGTTAAAAATGACAGTGAAGAACCTATGGTGAAGATACTACTTACATCTAGAAGTAGGAATGTGTGACTGATGAAAAAATTACCAGAAATAATACATCCAACTGGATGACATCTTACACTAACTTCCCTCAGTGATGTTGCTCAACATATCGTGGGAATTTTCTTCAGAGCTCATGACATATTCTTTTAAATCACCTCAATGATGGGCAAATCGTGCCTATTGGGGCTGAATTTGGGTTTTATAAATTGTCAAATGTTGCCTAAAATGAATAAAGAGGTAAATACCCACTTTTAGCTATAAATGAAAAGGTAAATCACAAGATATTTTCATAGTTGACTTATTTGACTAAACACTTCTAAAAACGTTTTAAACAATAATGGCTCTGGACTTTTAATGCCTGTTTGCTTTTGTTCTTTCTACTCAGGGTTAATTTTTGTTTGTTTGTTTTTTTCTTCTGTGCAATGGCCAGATATATCGATACAGCTAATGCTTTGGAGCAAGAAACTCAACTGGGGTTACGACGCTTTGAAGTTTGCGACAATGTTGACCTTGAAACTATTTTGATGGACTATGAGAGCTATTATTTTATAAAATTTCAGAAATACCCCAAAATTATCAAAAAGGCACCAGACACAGGTACATGGCTATTTTCTAGAAATAAAACTTTATCTCATCTTTAAGATCAGCATTTCCTCCTCCTTTTATTCCCAGATAGATGGTGCCCCTCATTCTGTACTGAAGGACTAGACCAGACAGATCCCGTAGCTTCCCTTAGATTCAGTGCAATTTAAATATGATCTGTGGACATGGACATTCCTTTAGTTATGTTGGCATTTGTTTGAGGAACATGTTTGAGGACAATGAAGGCAAAACCTCAGAGTATCACAGATCCTTTTTTTTTTTTCCAATTCTAGTTTACATTCAATAATATTTGTATTGGTTTCAGGTGTACAGCACAGTGGTTAGACAATCATATACTTTACAGGTTCTTTTTAGAAGCCCAACATTACTTTCATTTCTGTAGAGATGGAAAGAGCTGTTAGAAGAGGATAAATGACAGAAGATTCTTTTCTTGCTAGGAAGACCTATTATCTATCTTGAAAATAACATGAAAATGAGTATTGGTGAAGCTAATAGCTCATGTATAGATAATGAAATGCTTTAGAAAGCCATCAATCCAGATAATGATCAATATTTTGCAAAGACCCAGTATAGGTTAACAGTCAAGGAGGCTGGCTGGAGGAAAGATCTAAAGTAAGGGCCCTATGTTTGTAGTAACATTGACTTAGAAGTCTGTAAGTGGGGGAAGTAATTATAAACCAAGGGAGATCATTGTCCTGTTTACAAGGCACTTGTTAAGCCACAGACTTTAACATTTCATGTGGGGACCAGGAAATCAAGAGGAATGTCAATTAAAAATAGCTAGGGCCGAATCTCAGAGCTGGGAGGGGTCTGAGAGAGGTATTTTATCTAAACTCCCTTCCAGTGCAGGGTTCAGAGCCCTTGGCTGCTGGATCTGAGTCATGGCAGAGAAAGCAAGGACTCTTAACCACTGGGACACTAGAACTATTATTGACATGATCTGATTTCTAAATTGCCAGCTCTGATCTAGCTTGGAAATGCCTTCTCCTGGGATATGAACACTAACTCGTTATGTTCAGGTAAACTGGCAGAGTATGACTGATAAACAGTACCTGCCAGACTCATGGAATTGTATTGGTGTCCCACAGACCAAGGCAAAATATTTTCAAGTTCATGAAAACCTAATGAAATGCTAACTAAGCCCATAACTAAGCCCATAACTAAACCCTGTCAACTAGGTCCATGGTCTCCAAGAGGTTTAATATCCAAGGCCTTTGGGGTCTTTCTCTACCTGGAAACATTTGGGAAGCCTGGGCTTCTTTCTCTTCACTGGTAGTTTCACTTCTCTCTAGATAAGAGTAGCTTAGAGTCTTTAAATGCCAAAAGGCTGTTGCACAAATTTAAAAGCAATGTAAAAGGACAAACATACTTGAAAAATCACTTTCTCTTAAAAATGAAATTCTTTCCTTTTCCTCCCAATATCTGTATTGCTGCAGCAGAAAGTAACTTACCACCAAGAAGTGGAGGGAAGGCCAGAAGGTAAAGTAAATGGTAATTCATCTTGATCAACTCAACTCTTGTAGTTTGTGGGACCCTTTTAGAAGATGCTCCAGTGAGGCTCCATGACTGTCTACCAGCAGCACCAGGCTGTGTTCATGTGATTTAAGTGGCCCCAGCCATGTGTTCGCTCATGTTACAAATGTCTAGGACATGGGCCAATGTCTGTCAGTTCTCCTGGTTTTACTGCGAATAGTTGCACCCACTCATGCTCTGTCTTTCTCGGCTCAGTGGTTTGAAAAGGATGGACCTCAGAGATGAAAAGACCTGGGTTCAATTCTGGGCTCTGCTTCTGACAAGCTAGGAGCATGTTTCTGATACATAGTGAGTTCCCTGCACATACTGAGCACCCAAGAAATATTATTTTCCCTTTTAAAATCATACCTGAGTTTCTTTGTGCACGCCCATGTCCTGACCTGTCTGAAGATAATCAGGCCTTTCTTTTCTCCTCCTTTTCTGGCACTCATCTTATATTCCTTTCTCTAGCTTCTCAAATCCAAATCTCATCTAGGACTTGCAGCATATGATGGAATTCCTCTGTCTCTTGACCATTCTGGGGAGACACAAGGTCCCACCACTCTTGTCTCAGTGTCCTCTGCATTCCCTTCTTCCCACTCCCAACTCACACCCACTGTCAGAGCCTGTTTAGAAATGGCCAGGAGTGCAAGGGCATGGGTGCCAAGGACGGCATAGCTTTGGGGCATGAGGCCTGTAGATTTTTCTGTTATAATAAGGCCCAAACCTTAGGGGAAGGTTGAAATGGGGTTTTAGTAGGGGCCCCACAGCCATTCAGTCAGTGAACAAAATTTCTTTAAATCTTAGAATGCAATTGAAGAAAATTTAGATTATAATCTCAAGCAACCCATTAGGCCTTTAGGAGGTATGAGTTCCATGTGCCCCACTAAGTTCCTTGCCCTGGTGACTCCAGTCCCTGGTGTGCAGCCTAAGAAGGAAGGGTCAGACACCTCACAGGACTGTTTGGCATCATTTATAAAATGGCTGTGGAGCCCTGAATGCTTTGTGATAATATGCTGCCTGAGGCTACCTTTGCTTTGCACTATTCTTTAGGAATGTTTTATTGTTTTGACCGAATGTTATTCTTTTATTTATAGTTGCCATAAAGCTAGTCAGACTCTGGTAATAAATAAGTACTTCTGAATAGACCCAGTGAGGAACATTTTAAGAGGCCAGCTTTGGGGAACACATTTAGATTCTGATTATTTTTCAGCCATACGTTCATGCTTGAAATTAGCTCAGCATTCCTTACCTGGCAGAACATTCTGTGAGTGAATGTCATTGGAGAGCTTTGCTTCCCTTTTGGGATAGAAGTTGATGGCTTAGGGTTCCTTCAGCTCTCCTCTGAGTAGATGTTTGTACCCGCAAGCATGAAGGTTGGATAGCAAATGGCTGGGATCAGGATGGATAACTAGGAAAATAATGAATGGTGTTTGTTTACAGTTTTATACTCAAAGATAGTTGTTGAAATGAGAGGTTGTATCATGAGACTGGCTATTAACAGATGAAAGTACCTTGTCCTAATTCTTGCATCTCACACCAAAGAGCAAGCTCCCAGCTTAGAAATTTGCAGCTGACCCCAAGAAGGAAAAGTTCTTTAATGTGATAGATGACAGAATTAGGATGCCATACGGTCTTGACAATTTAGGAGATGGGCCCAAAATAACAAGATGAAATTTAATGAAATATGATTTAAACTCTATCCAAAGATTCACAACAAATACCTCCCCTATTACAAAACCAGAGACCTAGGAATCTGAGTGAACTGCAGATGCAGTGTGAGTCAACAATGTAGTGTGACTGCTAATGTGGTTTTGGGTTTCATCAATAGAAATAGTCTGGGAAGTAGGAGGTGGCTCTATTCTGGTCAGAAGACTGGATTAAAGGTGCCCAGGATGAGTAAGAATCTAGGAGCCAGATGACCTTAGGAATGACTGGAGAAACTGGAGATGTTTAGTTTGAAGAACAGAAGACTTGGGGTGGGGGTGGTCCCTACAACAATGCAGTAGCTGTTTTCACTCTCTAGAGAGAGATTGGATCTTCTCTGCAAAATTCCACAGGACATGCCTAGAACTAGTGACTGAAGTTAATTAACAGGTGAATTTGGTTCCATATTAGAAAGAATTTTACAATCATTAGAGCTGATTGGAAAGGAATTGTATTGCTTTGCACATTAGTGCACTTGGTTTTGGTCATATAAAGCAAATCTGTGAATCATTTGCCTCCAGTGGGAAAATAGGCTTCCTGTTTCCTTACAGCCCCACAGGGTGTTGAGGCAAATTTAACTCTCTGTATAGGTCTATATCTATCTATTTATCTATCTATCTATCTATCTATCTATCTATCTATCTATCTATCTACCTTCATCATCATCTATCTATTCTTACTTCATTTAAATCAATGCTATTCACAAGGGTTTGCACTTATGAAATGTCTGATATTCATTTCATAGATTTTCATTGCTGTGCCAGCAAAAGACCTGAGGGGCAGACATTCTTGTTCCTAATCTAAAGATGAAAAACAGATGCCCTGATAAACTGGCAGTTGTTCCTCTCATTACATTTACCCCATTGGGCCCAATACTGGAGTCGCCACGTGTGGACATTGGTGGTATTGTTGGCATATAGATGGTCTCGCTGGCCAAATAGCTATATGGTTATAGTAGACATGATCAACTTTTTCTTTCTCACAAAGAAATGGAGTTGAAATGGCAGCTCTCTGAGACCACTTAGCACAGGGGGAGAAAAATTTTAGAAATGCATCTCACGTGAGAGGGCAAGAGAATGAAGAACCAAAGACCTGATGATGTGGGTATGTGTGTAGGGAACAAGTATATTTTACCTCTGCACTGATGTATAACATAGATACAGTCAAGGCATATATACTCATAACTACCACTGCTGGCAGTCCACCAGCAGGCTCCCTCCCCAGTCAATACCCCCATCGCCACCTCAGTTAGCCACTAATTCTGACTTCCAGCCCCATCAATTCGTTTTGCCTGAAGTATACAATTCTGGTGAAAATTTGTTTTATAAACACGAATGACCTGTGACAACAGATGAGGTAAGGTTGCTTTCCTTTCATTAGTCCCTTTTGGCATCTATTGTACACAGTATGATGGGAGGTATTTTAAGTAGACAAAGTACACCCAGGACACTGGGTTGAAACCATGGACAAATCCCTAGGGCCTAGGCTTTCCAATGCTCATTAATCTGGGTGGAGGACTCCTTTCTCCTGTGCCTTTCCCCTGTTCTTCCAGAGGGAAGGGGGAGTGGGAGCGGGAGCTGGGTGGAGGTGGAAAGAAACAAGGGAAGGATGTTTGTAAAGCATTTTAGGAAAAGAAAGCTATTTACAGAAGGGCTGAAGCCATGGGTCATGAAAGGGAAATGCAGAGAGTGAGTCAGGGGCCTCTAGGAGGAGGTGGCCCTCTAGCTCCATCTTGCAAGAATCTAATGGGTAGATTGAGTGAGTCAGGCTTGGATGGACAGGATAGGGGGGTGCAGATGTTAGGGCCCTATTGTGGTACACCTGTCTGTCTTTCAAGAACTCTGTGTGCTCCACACGTTGTTTAGTCACCTCCGACTAAGTGGTTAGAATAATTTCCTTCAAGTTCTTTGTTTCCTCCCCTAGGGTGATGAATGACAGTTGTCAAAATCTTCCCATGATCAGTCAGCTGAGGCCACGGTCCAAAACCACGGTGGGGAAGCCAGGGGAAGCCAAACCCCTGTATAAGGAACACCCTAAACAGGTCAGGACAGCTTTGCTTGGTGTTGGTAAAAAAGCAGGTGACTGAGAAATAGCCCCAAGAAAACAGTCACTTTTTTCTTTTGAGGACCTATGTTTTTTTAAATTGCTGTATGATTTCACTAAATTGTAGATTTTCTTCCAAGTCGCTGGATTAAAACTACAAGCAAATTCCTAGTCTTCCTAATGTTTCTGACTTTGAGTGGGAGGGCTCCTCCCTCCCCAGCCTTTCCCCTGGTCTGAGTGCTGGGTGACAGCCCTTGAGGGGTGAGCCCTGGGCATGGCAGGAGGGCCTGTTTGCTGCAGAGTCCCATCCTCCCATTTGAGGTAACTGTAGTCAGCAGGCCTTCCTGTTCTGAAGCACCTTCCTGGGTTCCTAGATATGGGCCAGAGATTGTCTTGGGTGTGGCTGGGCCTCAGAGTCTCCTGTTGGATTTTTCTGAAGTGACACGGTTGGTCCCCACCCCAGACCTCCACACGGGACTTTCTCGGGGAGATGGGGAGCAAGAGGAGAGAGTCCAGCAGGCGGGTGAGACCAGCAGCTCCTGATTTGGGAGATCTAGGCCTAGAGATTCCTGGTTTAGGACAAAACATACCAGATTTCTAAGGGAACAGAACCAATAGAAACTGTGAAACATAATTAATGCCAAAGATGTCTCGGGGGGTAGAAAGAAATAATCACAAAAGTCAGTTGGTCAAAAGGAATCTCTCACCCTCAAAGAGGTTGGGTGGTCTGGTCATTGTAGTCTGACTCAGGCAGAAGGGAAGTGGAAGGGCAGCAGATAAATCCCACAGGAGCTGGCTGGCTGCTGCCCTTCAAACTCAGTACCCCTGGCCACAAACACCTTTGGTCCCAGGAGAAAAGATAAGCCAGCAAGTGGGAATGGGTTGAGACATTGGAAAAGCTGCTTGCTTCCAAGGCCAGCTTCTTCCATGTGGCACAGGTAGATTGTTAGTTCATCTTGGGGCTGCACAGAAGTGGCCAAATTACACATGGGGTTCCCCATTTACAGAACTGACCTCCAGCATTTGCCATTTGATTTGGGGTAATGGAATAGGCAGTTATAACCAGCATCTCTATGTCCCTTTTGACTTCTACCTGTCTTCCTCTTTCTTCAGGAGGTTGTCAATAACCCTGGCATGGAGAGAGCCGACTTTGGCTTAACTATATCAGGAATCAACAGAGGCCGTGGAGGAGAAAATGTCCGTCCACAAAGAGTAAGTGGAACTCATGAACCTGACACTGAAAGGGAAAATCCCCTTTTCTTTTAAAAAAATGAAAATAAAAATGTTATTTCTGTCAAACAGAAAAGTTACTATGTAATGATCAAAGGTTGGCTGTGAGGTGAACTGGGAAGAGCACTAGGTAAGGATTAGAACCCTGTGTTTCTGATCTGACTCTTCCTTCTAGATGAATGGACTTGAATGAACTGCCTCATCTCTAAGGAGCTCAGTTTCCTCATTTGCAAGTTGAGATATTTGGAAGAGATGGTTTCTAATGTTCCTTTCAGCTTAAAATTCTGTGATTAAAATAATAAACATTGGCATGACTGTTCTGCATTATTTAAGAAGTGACCTCACTAGCTGGTTTGGTTCAGTGGATAGAGCATTGGCCTGTGGAATGAAGGGTCCCAGGTTTGATTCTGGTCAAAGGCACATACCACCAATGCAGGCTGGATCCTTGGTCCTTGTTGGGACTCGTGTAGGTGTCAACCAATCAATGTGTCTCTCTGATATCCATGTTTCTTTCTCTCTGTCTCTCCCCCTCCCTTCCATTCTCTCCAAAAATTAATGGAAAAAAATCCTCGGATGAGGATTAACAACCACAAAAAAGGGCCGCATACTCATTCTTTTCAGCCTGTCAGTAGTTGTTGATTAGTGGTGTCACCTTTCTCCTTGGAGGTATGGCTTCACCTGGAATGTAATTTCCTGTGAACCATGGAACCTATGTTGATAGAGAGTTGATCTTGTCCTTGATAGATATTCTACCTCTTTCATGATGAACCTCATGTCCTGATTTGTAAATAATAGTTTCTCAAAAGAAAAGACCCAAATTGGGTGAATGTAGGCAAAAGGCAGGTAAAACATGTCACTTGGAAATGAAAAGTAGCATCAACACCAACATATCTCTTGATTGTAACTTCTAGAGTTGTATTTCTTTAGGAGTCATCTTTCTTGTCTTTCTTTGATCAAGTTCTTACTTCTAGTCAACTCTTCTCAGCCATACTCAACTCTGGGTTGTGCATATTTAGAGAGGAAGCTGGGGACATCTCCTTGGAAATCAAGGGAGCTGTCTCGTTGGCCTGAACTCACTCTTTTCAGGGCCTCAAATATATGAGTGATTGCTAGAGATACCATTTGAATCTGTGTCTCCCATGGAGAAACACGTTCCTGGTTACCTTCACTACTTTCATTGAATTTTCAGCCAATTTTGTGCCTACCAGTTTTGTGGCATTAGTTTCTCTCCTGAATGCCTCAAGTTCACATGGATGGACGTGTCTGATCAGGTCATAAGGAAGGGACTATTTGACCCAGCACTTAACCTTTGGAAGAGTCTGGCTGTAAATTCTCTCACAGCAGAAATGTCCTCAGGGTAAAATGTACATGATTTTCTCCCTAGCATTTCAGATGTTTATAAGCTGATGAGGGTGTATGGCCAAGAGGCTGATCTCCAAAGTGTGTCTCTCATTGTCATGGTAGGGTCCTCAGCTTCAGGATTCCCCAGCCCCCCTCGCAACTTTAATAGGCATGTTGCTCCTAAAGGTAATGTCTTTGGAATCAGCCTGTCTAGGTTCAAACCCCGGCTAAGACCTTCCCAGCTGTGTAACCTTGGACAAGTTGTTCAATCTCTCTAAACCTCATTTCTTTCAGCTGCAAAATGGAAATAATCATAGGCTTACTTTAAATGTCATAATAAATGAAGGGTTTTAGTACAGTGCCCAGCACACAATAAACACTCAATAAATGCCAACTATAATTATTGTTATTTGTTTTTGCACACATCCTTACTATTTCCTTCTTCCTAGAGGGGAGATAAGGTGGATTTGGAGGGAGTATGAGAGACAAGTATCTGGGTTTGAATCCTGGCCTGAAGCCACTTGTTAGCTGTGTGGCCCTGGGCAGATCATGGAATTTCCCTGGCCTTATTTCCATCTATGAAACTAGGCTATCATACCTGACTAGCAGAAGTGTTGTAAGACTTAGAAAAAAATCAAAAGTACAGATTGGTAGTTTCAAAATAGTCATGGGGATGTAAAATACAGAATAGGAAAATAGTCAATAATCTAAATATATAAAAGGCTAATATGCAAAGTGTCCCCTCGGGAGTTCTATAGGGAGACCAGGAGTTTGACTGGGAGACCAGGAGTTTGATTGCTTGCTATGATGTGCACTGACCACCAGGGGGCGGCGCGGAATGAAAGAAGGCCCTAGGCCTAGGGACCCTACCTGTGCATGAATTTTGTGCACTGGGCCTCTAGTATTGTAATAAGTATGTATAATGCCATGTGGGTACTGGAAATATGGGGGAAAAGAGGGGAACACTTTGCAAAGTATATGATTGTCTAACCACTATATTATACACCTGAAATTAATACAAAATAATATTGAATATAAACTGTAATTGAAAAATATTTAAAAATTTTAAAAAATGAATTGGAAATAATCCTTGTAAGGTAGCTTCGTGCCAGGTACTCTACTGAGAAAGTCCACAGTAAATAGGAACTATCATTACTTTTGGGCCAATGAGTCTTTCCTGTGTGTGTAATGTTCCAAAAGGAGGAGACAGTATAGGGAAATAGACATGTAAGGAAGCAGATGGTCTGTGTCAGGAACTGAAAAATGTTTGTGAATTTCCACTTAAACCAACTTCATTCTCAAGAATTTATTTACAACTTGGTTTTTTTTTCTAGAGTGCCCTCACTTCAGGAAATTACCTTGTTCATTATTAGTGCAGGTTATTTTAAAGCTTCACTTTCAGTTTGGCCTACACACCAAGGAACATTAATGTGTCTTGGTTTAATGATGCCGAGCTATTAAGGATAGTCTTTCCTCAAGTTTTAATGGTGTAAATAAACCATTACTCCCTTTCAGGGCCAAATCATTGACTTCCGAGGGCTGCTCACAGACGCTATCAAAGGAGCAACCAGCGAACTTGGCTCGAACAGCTTTGAGTGTAACCCAGACCCTGCAGTAAGTGGCTAAAATGTGTCATTCATCTTGTAAACTGCCAAAGTCCAGAAGAACTTTAGAGATATAATTTTGAGTCAAAGAAACCTTGAGATCGGGTAGAAGGTCATAGCAATCCGCCACCATTTGTGTCACTGTGATCCATGCCCTGTTTTTCTTCCTAAATTATGAAGCAATGTTATAACATGAGGTGTTTTGCTCCCATCATCAGGAACGACTGCTGAAACCTCTGAGTGCATTTATTGGCATGAACAGTGAGATGCGAGAACTGGCAGCTGTGGTGAGCCGGGTAAGATCAGATACTCAATTCACAATTTACAGAGGCGGATTGGGGCTCCTGGAGCATTGTGGGCTGCTTCTTTTATTAATAACAATAAATATGATCATTTATTTATAAAGTGCCCCCACTTGCAAAGGCACTCATATTGTTTAGAGGCACAATAATGCATGATAAATAAATTATAGAATCATAAAATTACAATATAAAAAGCCCACCATCTCACTATAGAGGCCAAGAAAACCAAAAAGACTTAGTAAGTAAGGGACAGACGGGTGAAAGGTTTTAGGCTGAGCCAAGAGTTAAAGAAAGAAAGCCTCTTAGAGAAGGAAAGAGCATGTCTGCATCTTGTTTAAACAGTCAAAGCCTGGAAATAGAGATGTCAGGAGTCTGATGATTTCACAAGTGGAAATTTCCATGAAATACAAGATTAGTAGGAAAGAGTTTACTATCCAGATTACCGAGTTTTCAAGGCTGCCTGCCCCCCAGAATCTAAAGGCAGGGAAGTCTTTTGGTAAATGACAGAGGCTCTGGAATTGGATGAGCTGGATTTGATGTCTAGATCCTCCTTTTTCTAGCTGTGTGACTTTGGGCAAGTTCCTTGGGAACAGAAGAGATTCCTGAGTTATAGCAGACTTTCTCTAACTTCATGGAAGACTGAAATCTAGGCAGGCTCTGACAGATGTTTAAAATGGTGCAAAAAGCTGCACCGTGACTGAGTAATTCAGCGTCTGCTGCTCAGCTCTCTTTCAGTTCAGCAGTTGTTTGCTGCATGTCTACTATGTGTCAGGCATGTGCAGGGGCTGGAAATGCAAAGGTGACCCAATCACACAGTCCTTGTGTGCAAGCGTTTCTCATCCCAGCAGAAGGTGGACTTCGAAAGCATAAAAAGGAGGAGTATTTTGTGCCAAAGGGAGGGGAAGTGTTAGGGAAGAAGGTATCCAGGAAATAAGAATAAGACAGATGGTGGGGAACTTTCTGGGAAAAGGAACATACCTGTGAAATTGTATTGATTAAGCAGTGTTTCCAGTGAGCAATGTAAGACGCAAGGAGTTCTGGGAAATGGGGCTGGAGAGAGAGGCCAGGGTTCCGGAGTGAGGGCCCAGTGAACAGGGCCCAGGGTGGAGGACCTGCCTGCAGCAGGTGGGGAGCCTTTCAAAGGTGTCCATTTGTATTCAAATGTGCTTTTAGATAGCTTGTTCTATTGACACTGTAGTGGATGGATATCAAAGAAATGGAGATAGGGAGACCAACTCTGAAGTTATTATTAGTGAGAGAGGGTGAGGGATTGAGCCAGGCTGTGGAAATTGGGATGCATAAGAGAGCAGAGAAAAATATTTTTTATGGTCACAAAAATCAATAGTCTCATTATTGTTTTTGCAAAAGGATAACATGACTAGTGATTATAGAGTTGTAGAGTGGAAGTGTCCTGAAAGGGTTCCATCTGGAATCCTTTCTACAGTACCATGGGAAGCAGTCATCAGCCTCTGAATGCTTTCATGACGCAGAGCTCACCACTTCGTGAGGTAACCCTGTTGAGTTCTAACTAATAACACTTGATTGCTGTAAGTAAAAACTCCCTGTTGGGAAATTAAACACCTCCATGTGGAACTCAATGTCAACTTTAGAAGAGGGTGAGATCTATGAGTGGCTGGTGGGCATGCAGGTCCAAGCTTTAAATACCTGGTAGGTTCTCCCAAGATCTTGGGAGACTGAGTCCGTTCTCTGTGTCCCCATCCAGGAATGGATCATGCATGTTATGCATGACCAGAAACACTTGTATGAATAGTCTCTCTAATGAAAGTCCTTACCTGTGGGTGAAGGGAACTGGGAGGACAGAAGACAGGAGCGGGAGCATAACATCTCACCAGCATTTAAAAAATACGTTTTTATGTTTTTGAGCTTGTGCATGTATTACTTATTTAAAAATTAAATAACTATAAAAATAGTTTCCGGATTGCTGAGTAGTCCTCAGAATGACTTTGGAAAGGAGGCTTTTCTCTCTTTTTAATGTAACACTCTAGATATTCAGTTTGCCTGAAACAGCTCCTACTGAGAAAGGCCCTTGAGTGACAGTTCTGAGGCGTCTTGTGAAATTGGAATTTGGAAACGGTAAATGAGTTATCAGTAAAAGCTACCTTAATTGATTAACCTAGGTGGCTGCTACAGGGCTCTACTATAAAAGGGGAAAACTCACTTTTGCTTGGTTGTTGGCTTCCTTGAATTCTGTAGAAGCAATTGCTCTTGGTGGAAGTAGGGAGTGATCACTAGGGAAAAAGAGAAATTGGTTTCAGAGGAGCATTATCTCTTTCATGCAACAAATTAAGAAAGTGTTTGCGAGATCAAGGAGCAAGAGAGAGGCCAGGCACCAGCTAGGAACTATGTTTCACAGTAAAAGTGCATGTAATTTGAAGGCATGTTCTGTAGCTTCTTTGATTACGGTCATAAATCAGCCTGGTTTGCTATTAACTGAAGACGGGTATAGTCCATTGTTAGGAGCTCCCCCCCCCCACCCCCCCGCCCCGACCCATATTATATAATCAATGTCTTCTTCAGGGAAAATCACTGAATATTCTTATGGCATCCCTTTGGTGAACCAAAATTACAGTGTGCATATATACATATATCTAACATAAACTTTTTTATCACCAGCTCTTTATGTCCTATTGTAAGTCAAGTATTCTGTGGCTCCCATGTTTATTGCAGCTGTGGAGGAAAACATTAGTTTTAACAAAATGATCAAATGTGCATTGCAGGACATTTATCTCCATAATCCAAACATAAAGTGGGATGACATTATTGGACTCGATGCAGCCAAGCAGTTAGTCAAAGAAGCTGTGGTGTATCCTATAAAGGTAAGGATGGGAAGCCTCTTGGGGGGTATTTCTATTCATATCCCTTGGACAAGCTGTATGTCATAACACCCCTTAGGGAGAGAAGCCCAGGATGTTTTCTGTCCACAAGTTAGCCTTTTGCCTATACTTTGGCAATGCTGGACTACCAAGGCCCATGCCATTCTAGGCAGTTTGAAATGTTACACGAGGTTTCAAGGCAGGTATCTGCTCTAAGTGATAATATTAGATCTAAGACTGAAGCATATATGACTTGTCAGTTCCTGTAGATTGGTTCAAATTAGTCTGCCTCCCTAAAAATATACCATAGTAGAAATATCTCCTGTAGGAGAGGGCCACTTATTTTGTTTTCATAGATCTATATTTCCCAACACACACACACACACACACACACATCCTTTGAGGCAGTTGCTTTTGACTGGTTGTAAAGACTAGGCAGCTCCCTCCAGGGCACTGGCCAGTGAGCCAGCCTGTTGTGCTCATTGCTTGCTGCTGACAAGTCATTGTATGGAGTGGCTCACTGAACAGGAAGAAAAAGAAAAAACAAGACTCTCTATGTTTGGTTATAAACATGGTGATGAGAAGGTCAGTGTATGACAGCTTTTGTATAACAGACACACTCTCCAAATGCAGTGCCTGTGAAACAATAATCATTTATCTGTTTGCAGTTTTGTGGGTATGCAGTTTGGAAGGGGCTCAGCTGGGCTGGCCCATCTCTTTTTCAGGTGATATTGGTTGGCCTCACTCACATGTCTGGGGCATCAGCCAGGATGGTTGGAGAAGATGGAGAGGCTGGGAAATCTGGGATAAACGGGACAGCTGAGGCCTTCCACGTGCCTCCAGCAGGCAAGCTGGTGTTCACATGGTGGCAGAGAGTCCCAGACAGAAGCAAGAAAGGGCAGGTCCCAATTCATGCGCATTTCCCATGTCTCTTCTTATATTCCTCATATAAGCTAGTCTTATATTTTCAAGTCTCTTCTTATATTTCCTAATGTCCCATTGGCCAAAATCACAAGGCAAAGTCCAGATTCAAGTAGTAGAGAAATATACTTTGCCTATTGGTGGAGGGAGCTGCAAATAATTTTCTGTAATCTCCTGCAGTCAGGTTTACAAATTTATTCAATAACTTATTTATTTTTACCACTGAGCCAAAGCAGCCCCTGCTTTTTGGATGCTTCTATTCTAATGAGATAAAATCAATACATTTGGATTGTGTTCCCTCCTTTTTATTTCCTGTGTTAAGACTGGTGGGTAAGCAATATACTGGTGCTCAGAATTAGTGAAAGTTTACTCACCATGTCCTCTGAGTGGCTCTAAGGCTCTAGAACAAGACTTCTGAACAGGCTAGAACATCTCGTTGAAGCTCTCTGGATGTGCTATCTCCATGGTATCATAGGCTCTGTATGTGATGGCATAGAGATTTTGACATTAGCATCAACAAGAAACTAATAGCTAGTTACGATTTTACTATTATCTTTGCTTCTGGTTGTTTTCTACCAACCCTACCCACCCTCTAGATTGTTTGAATTTGAACTATGGGAGAGACTTGCTGAAGTCATGCATGTCCCATTTGGAGCCCGTGTCTCATAATGCCGTCTGCATTGGATGTTCCTAACTTCTATGTGACTTCTACATCAGGCTTCACCAGTTGTTGTTTTTTTAAAAAATATATCCAGTTGTTGTTTTTTAAAATATATTTTTATTGATTTCAGAGAGGGAGGGAGGGAGGGAGAAAGGGAGAGAGGGAGAGAGAGAGAGAGAGAGAGAGAGAGATTAAAACACCAATGATAAAAGAGAATCATCAATCGGCTGCCTCTTGCATTCCCCACACTGGGGATCAAGCCCACAACCCAGGCATGTGCCCTGGCCAAGAATCCTGGTTCATAGGTCGATGCTCTACCACTGAGCTATACCAACCACAGTTTTGTGCTTTATTCACATACACCTTTATTTGTTGGTTCTAGTGTTTCTCTTAAAGTTCATATCTGATAGGTCTTTATATAGAGCTCGGGGCAGGGGTGAGGTGGGGTGGGGAATGATGTTATGCATATAAGAAACAACTATTGTAACGGAGAAGGAGAGTACATACATATGCCTTTCTTTTCCCTAAAAAAAGTTGCTCTTTAAAAAGCCACATAAATTAAGCCATACGTTCATATCACATGTGAAAGTCAAGTTGGGATATATAAGATATATACAGAAGCAGCCAGCCTTCCTAAACGGAAGACCTGACTCTCAGAGTCGGGCTGTGCTCACTCCAGCTTCACCAGCTTGCCTGTGCTAGGGTGTGACTGACATACATATACCAAACCTCACCACTGTTCCTTGTTCCCATAGTACCCACAGCTGTTTACAGGAATTCTCTCCCCCTGGAAAGGACTACTGCTCTATGGCCCTCCAGGTAACGAATACTTCTGGTTTGGTCTTGGTATTAAGTGTGCATGCAGAGGATGAATCAACTCATCTGTCCTTACATCAGGATATCAGAATGGGGCAGACGAGAGCTGAGGAACCGCTCTCCTTTTTTTGTTTGTGCTTGTGACACTGACTTCTGTCTGTAAGCAGAGAAAGGAAGCTCAAATGCCAATCAGACTTTCTCCACTGTGTCTCTAGGAACAGGAAAGACTTTACTGGCCAAAGCTGTGGCCACGGAATGTAAAACAACCTTCTTTAACATTTCTGCATCTACCATTGTCAGCAAATGGAGAGGAGATTCAGAAAAACTTGTTCGGGTAGGAATTCTTTTTTTTAATGTATAATTGACATACAATATCAGATTCAGGTGTACATTATAGTGATTCAATATGTATACATATTATGAAATGATTGCCACAATAAGTCTAGTTACCACTTATCACCATACAAGTTATTATGATATTATTGACTATATTCCCTATGCTGTCTAGCACATCCCCATGACTTATTTTACAACTAGAAGTCTGTACCTCTTAATCCCCTTCACCTATTTCACTGGCCCCAACCCCTTCCCTCTCTGGTAACCAGTAGTTTGTTTCATAGATACAGGAATTCTTGATTTTGTTAGAATAAGTTCCAGCAAAACATAGTAGTACAAAATGATGTTACAGTTTACTTGTTTTTAAGTGACTTATACGTTAGAATTTTTTTAAAAATATATTTTATTGATTTTCTACAGAGAGGAAGGGAAAGAGATAGTTAGAAACATCGATGAGAGAGGAACATCGATCAGCTGCCTCCTGCACATCTCCTACTGGGGATGTGCCCGCAACCCAGGTACATGCCCTTGACCGGAATCGAACCTGGGACCTCCCAGTCCGCAAGCCAACGCTCTATCCACTGAGCCAAACCGGTTTCGGCTATATGTTAGAATTTATCCGGGATCTTGATTACCCAAAACCCAGGAGATGGACTGACTATCATATGTACATATTAATTATGCCCCATCAGCAAAATATGATCTCCCTTCCTTTGGGAATTTGACCAACAGCCCTTTTGTGACTCATGCAACTTAGGAATGGAAACTGAAAAAATTGTCTCTGATGTGGCCTATTTTCCCCCTTCATTCAAGAAGCATTTATTATTAAGCATGTGCAGTCTATCCAGTTAACATTTATTGAGAGGCTACTACTATATCCTGGTTCCTAATACTAGGTACTCAAAGGAAGACTCAAGAAATGTAAAACTTAATTATTCATTCAGATGCTCTGAGCAACATTCCTCCATAGTGCTAATAGCTTATAGGTTTTATGTTTTTTCTTTCCTTAAGAGATTGCTTCTATCTTTACAATATCTCATTCATAGTCAATGGCATATTTTATATTATAAATTTTTACCTTTTGAGAATACCTGTTCATGATTTATGCCTCAATGTAAGGTGGGTCTCTCTCAGAAGTCCTGTTAAACTATTGCACTTTGTAGAATGACTGATAAGTAATTAATACTAAATGAATGTAAATATTATATATTTTCTGATAAGAAATTACTCTAAAATAGTATGCTTAAATTATTTTTTCTTGGATGGATTATTTTCATAATATTCTGGCTTAATTGGAAGGCATAATAGAATATTTTTAAAGGATTGATTTACCAAAAGTAACCTATTATTTACTACTTTGATATTGTTTTCAAATTGGTCCAAATGCGTATGTTTTCATAAATTATCTATCACCCATTCAATATTATAATACATGGAAATATATGTTGACATCTATTTCTTTGTTCTTCATCTTGAATCTAACTTACCATATCCAAAGATGGGGCTTGAAGTTGGCTTGTCCTTAATCTATGGTTCTGTGTGATTCTAGTTAGCTGGATTTTAATAAGTTGAAATCTGACTAATTAGAAGCCTCATCAACCAGGAGACTTTTTAAAAAAGTTCCATTTTTATGTGCTGAAGAACAACAAAACTCTTACAAAATGCCTATAGAATCAGTTTAGCTTTATCTCCTGTCCTGAAAAGTGCTGTTTAGAACTATGAGCACCAGACGCTGCAAGATGCTCGAAGGAAGAATACATTATATTCCCTGGACAGGACTTAGTTAGACAGAAGAGTAAATTCAGCTATTTTATGAATATTCTCAACAAAGATGAAAACTACATGGATTTTATTGTTTAGTGTTGAATAGGCAGAAAAGTCATTTAGTCAGAACTCTTCCTTCTGTGTGAGCATTCTTTTAAACTAAAATTTTCCTCTGCTTCAGTATTATTTTGTTAGTTTTCTAAGAGTGAGGAAATGACTTCTCACCTTACTTTACAATACATTTAAAAAGTAACTAACCTTTTTGGAAAAAATGTACAAAAGGGTATATAGACCCCTAAACCCAGAGGCAACTTACTGCTACCACATATACGTCTATACCCTTCTATACCTTGCAGGATTTTTTTTCACTTGGATGTTACACACTGTTATAAGCAGAGCATATTCTTTTATATATCTGAATGGTATTTCATTGCATGGATGTGTCCCAAAACATATTAAATCAGTCTTATCTTGATGGACATTTAGGTTGTTTCCAGTCACTTGCTATTATGAACAAAGCTACAGTGGACAGTCCTTTCATACACATGACTTTGCATATGTAGTCATGTAGAGCAATTTATTTGAAGTAGAATTGCTGGGCCAGAGGGAATGAAGATCACTGATTGCCCAACTCCCTGCCAACAGGGTTGCACCTGCTTACACTCCCACCAATGGTGAGTGTGTTTGCTCTTCCACACCCTGGCCAACACTGCGAAGTACCCAATTTTGAAATCTTTGACAATCTGATAGTGAAAGTAATATTTCAGTGCTCAAATATGCATTTCTTACATTCTAAATGAATTTGAGCATCTTTTTATAAGTTTCGAAGAATTTGTGTGTCTTTTTCTCTGTGAAATGCATTTTTATTTTGGATATTAAAAAAATATTTCAAGAGGAAAACAGATCACCTCTGCTAACCTTGAAGGATCTCACCTTCTATCCTTTCAGAAGCTACTTTATTTTCTGAGCTCTTGAGAAGATCTTCACCAGAAGAATCTTGGTCATGCTGTCAAATTCCTTACTATGAAGCCTTCAGATAAAGATGGCCCTTCAGGACCTTTCCCCTAAATCAAAGAAGCATTCCTACCATTCAATTCTCTTTCTATTCCAATTAAGAGTTATTTATAGGGAACCCTTGGGTTATGTTGCTCTCTCCCCTCCTAATGTTCATGCCTCTTAGGAGTTGATGCTATTGAGTAGTTGAGTGGTCTCTTTAGCAAATGCACACACCTGTTGGTGCTTACATCTTTTAACACCCCTCCCCCCCCCAATTTTATGATTTAACTTCCTCCCAGTACTTTTGAAAATTTTAGCCTAATGCTTTCAGAGCACTTACCCAGGATTCTGTATATTCTCTGGCAGTGGAAAGGGCAGTGGCGTGGTCTCTATGGAAACAGAGGCTCCAGATGTGGTTCTCCTTCCACTTGGATGTTTGGTCTCATCTTGCCCCTTGGTCTCTCTGCACCCCAGGGAGCTCCTTAAAAACATGTATGGTTCTAATAAAGAGTTCTAATATTCAACTTTTCATTGGGAAGATTGCTGCCATTGTGACAAGGAGAACAAGTTACTTGCTTCTAGTAAGGTGGTCTCTGTATGTGTAAAGGCATGTGTGATGAGTGTCCCGGCATTGACGCTCTTCTCTCAGTTCATTAGGCTGAGCCTGTTGTCATGGTCAAATGAATAGGATTCTGTAAAGGAAAATACTTGAGCATGAGCATGAACACACCACGCACACGAGCAGTTTTCCATTCAGTGCTAGGGAGACCTGTAAGGGATGATCTGCTACTACTCATGAAAACCACAACCTGGCTTTTTCTGAGTCCTTCCCTCCTTATTCGTTCTGTGACGCTTTGCTAGTGCTAAGTGACATGGAGAATAAATCCCCTCTGCCAACTAAAGAACCTTTGTTTTTTTCTAAATCTCTATTGCTTTCTCTGATCAACCAGTGAAGAATTATATGTGGTGCTCAAGAGATCAGTTTCGGGGTTGAAAAAAAAAGGTTTCATTTTTTATACTCTTTTCATCACCATCACATCTCCCTTTAGAGCTCTTTATTTTGTTTTTATATGACTGTTCTTTTGCTGCTTGCTTTCCTGTTCTTTCTCAGTCTATAACATTTTATTCTGGAATGGAACATTTTATTCAACTGGGAGTTGCCTTCAAGTACCCGAGCCTACCAAGCAGCAGTGTTGGGTGGTATGGGAACCCTGTGGAGTAACTTGGGGAGCAGAGAGGGGCAAAATTCCTGTCTTTTTTACCCATGACTGGAACTCTAGTCTTTCCCAGCAATTCTTCCTCCTGAGAATAGCTCTCTCATTGTTCCTAAAGGATTAGGGACAGTCATCAAATGATTTTACATATTCTACGGCTCTTGTGTCCCTATGAAACACGTCATTGACAGGGGTTCTCAGGGATTGGCTAATGGGCTGAAAGCTTAGGAATTGAGTTTTATCTTAAGCTCCTCTACTTATGATTAGTAACCTTGAGATAACCACTTAATCTCTCTGGATCTAATTTTATCAAGTGACAAATGGAAATAATTGGACCAGCCAACCCTATAGGGTATTCTAGGGAGAACTGACTGTAATGATTATAAAGTTGTTAGTGAAATAACAGAGTGCAGCATAGATGGTTAATAGTATAGTCATTCTAAGCTTTTGCTCTTTGGGAGCACCTGAGAACTTTAAATATACGGGTTTGAACATGTGGTTGCTTTTCTCCCACCCAGGTGTTATTTGAACTTGCTCGCTACCATGCCCCCTCTACCATCTTCCTGGACGAGCTGGAGTCGGTGATGAGTCAGAGAGGCACGGCTCCCGGGTAACAGACAGGGTTTTTTTGGTCATCACTTCTCCCCTCTTGTAAGTGTGTTTGATGGTCGGAAGCCCATCGACATTTACCAGCAGAATGAGCCTATTAATAAGCCCACAAATTTTCTGCAGACACACGGAAAGGTCTTTAAATTAGGTCCTGTTAACTGAATAGCTGATTTAAGTAGTTTTTATAACCGGAGGAAATGTCATCCTCCCTTCCCCCCTTCCCCACAGAGTGGTTTTCAGGCCTGAAGATCACCCAGTCCCACAGTCCCAGGCTGCCATAACATAATAGTCCTGCTGGCTTAAAATAGCCGCCTGTGACCGCCTCCTCTGGAGCCAGAGGGGCTGCCTGTGGGGAACGGGGCTGCAAAGAGCCAAGTCCCGAGAGGGGCAGGCCTTGACAAGATGTGCGAAGCCGGGGAAGCCACCATTTCTCTGTGACATCAGGATGTGGCTCCGCATGTCCTAATTTAAACATGTCACATATGTTATCTCTAAAGATTAAGTGTCTGCTAATGTCCCCAGCAGGAAAGACTGTTCATTTCTAGTTCACTTCTCAGACTATAATGAGCTGTGTATGTGTGTTTTAAGAACGCTTTTCTGTCTTGATCAGAAGTATTTTTCTCTGAAACTTTTTACTAAATTTGGCTCATTTGGCTTGAAAAGAAACAGGTCTCAGGGAAATCTCAACATGACTGCATTCATCAATGGCCTCTGCTAGTAACGGTCTATCATCAAGGCAGAACTAATATTAATAAAGAACAAATAATTAGCTTGTTGGAAATATAACTAGACTATAATTTATGAAATTTTACTCATTGAAAACCATTTTCCCACTAAGGTCCATGGGACTCTTACCATTGACTGAAAGGGGATGATTCCATGGTGTAGTGGGTGCTGTCAGCCCCAGGCCAGGGTACTCGGCCTCTCTATACAGGACCTGACGGGAACAGACTACCACACAGTGCGGGCTGGGAACCAAGCAGACCTCCTAGCGGTCATCCCCTCTGCAAAGCCCCCAGCCTGCCTGGTCTGCCTCACCCCAGTGACCTGTGTGCACTCACTCCATCCCTGGGTCCCCACAGCATTGATGAGCTAATCTGGAAACTCTTCATCTACTGTCCTGCGTGTGCTCTAGGTTTTGTACTGAATGTCTGTTTCCTTGTCTGGAACTTAATCTCTAAACTAGAATCTTCGAATAGTCAGCGAATCAGTGTAGGTGCTTGGAAGCCTGCTTGGGTCCTATTATGTTAAAAGAATAATAATTAGGGGCAAATGCTGACTATATATGTAACTATATTGTGAGATGGGTCTTCTGTCCTAGGAAAAGGTAGGTAGATAGTAAGGGTCACAGTTCCTTAAAAGCCACATACCTGGTTTGGGGTGCCCCAAGATTCATGCAGAGATGAGAAGTTGAATGTCATGTTGTTCAAGACAGCCATTTTTTGTCCTTTATGTCCATCTATTCAAGTGCAGAGGAAGGAGAGCCTGCCAGATATGGTCAGTATTTACTAGTAGAGCCCATCTGGATGTTCAGATCCTGAGGTGAGCTCTTTGTTGGTGGGAAGGTCTTTGGCAGTTGTGATGGGAGCTTGGAGGATGAATTTTCACAGAAGACTGGCTCCCATGTCATTATCTTGCCTCTTATTAAAAGAGAGTGAAACAGATTCAGACAAATAGTTGATCTCTCTTTTTGGACAGTTTATATCCATAAATTATACGAAAAAAATGAGAAAGTTCTTTTATGCCAGCTATATAAAGGGAAAAGATTATTCTCAATTATGCTATTTATAAAAGGGTAAATAGTACGGCAGGTGGACAGAGCTGGATTCAATCTATCAGAGGCACTGTCTGCCCTTCTGTCATTTTCTAGTTCGCTGCCAACCTTTGGTTTTCTTTTCACTATCATCATTATGTTCACTTACGTCCTCTCTATTACTGTCTGTGGGAAAATACTACCAAATGGCTTGTTTCCTCCAACTCCAGTATGAGTGGCTCCTGAGAAGAGGCAGGGAAGGGTTAGCAGTCGGAAGAGAACCCGTTCCACAGCCCTGGAGTCTTTGCTGCCTTGTCATGGAAGCGAAGGCTCTGCCCTGGGGAAACTCACCTTCTTTCTCTCTCTAGGGGAGAGCACGAAGGAAGCCTTCGGATGAAGACAGAGCTGCTGGTGCAGATGGATGGGCTGGCTCGCTCGGAAGATCTCGTGTTTGTCTTAGCCGCTTCCAACCTTCCCTGGTAAGAGATGTAACGAGTACAATTTGAACACATTTTCATGAGCCACTGAGTAGCGACGAAGATATCATGTTGACCACTTCGGGCAAAGCCTCGTTGTTTGGTTCCAGCCCTGGGAGATTAATCTGAAGGCTTTCCTGTTCAAGTCCTCAATCCTTGCTATCTGCACCATGAAAGAATCTGCTTTACTAGAAGGAACACAGGCCAGGCTACCACTGACAACACTGAAAATGGATATTTTTAAAAGATGCTAAAAATATGAGTTTAAAGACAATTTATTTAGTATGTTTAAACAAGACTTTGGCAAAAAGAACTCTAAAATGCTAAAATCTCCAGGACTCAAAAATATTCCAGAAATAATATGCTTTGATTTTTAACAGTATTAAAATTAAACTTTTTTTTAAGTTAGGAAGAAAATCTTCTCTTTAATGTTGCACAGTAAATAGGAAGCTAAACAATCTCTAATTAAAAATATAATCTACTCCCAGAATCTTTTATTCAAACTATATCCCAGAGATTTTAAGAACAATTCTAGAAGTGGAATTGGGAAATAAGAGATGTTGACAAGGGAAAACCAATATCTACGTGGAGAGTATATTTTAAAAAATAATTATAATCTCTTTATAGTTTCAAGAATATTTTCACATAGCACGGGAACAGACTGACGAATCTCAGAGGAAAGGGGGTCGGAATGTAGGAGAGAGATGAACCAAAGAACTTATATTCATATACATGTAAACCATGGTCCTAGACCAGGGGTGGGCAAACTTTTTGACTCGAGGGCCACAATGGGTTCTTAAACTGGACCGGAGGGCCGGAACAAAAGCATGGATGGAGTGTTTGTGTGAACTAATATAAATTCAAAGTAAACATCATTACATAAAAGGGTACGTTTTTTTTTTTTTTTAGTTTTATTCATTTCAAACGGGCCGGATCTGGCCGACGGGCCGTAGTTTGCCCACGGCTGTCCTAGACAATAGTGCATGAGGCCTGGGGGGCAGCTGGTATGATGTGGAGGAGATCAATAGAGGGGGAGGGGGAGGGGAAGGGGACATCTGTAATACTTTCAACAATAAAGATAAATTGTTAAAAATTTCGCTGAAACCGGTTTGGCTCAGTGGATAGAGCGTCGGCCTGCGGACTGAAAGGTCCCAGGTTCGATTCCGGTCAAGGGCATGTACCTGGGTTGCGGGCACATCCCCAGTGGGAGATGTGCAGGAGGCAGCTGGTCGATGTTTCTCTCTCATTGATGTTTCTAACTATCTCTCTCTCCCTTCCTCTCTGTAAAAAATCAATAAAATATATTTAAAAAAAATTGCTAACACTAGTAAGCATAATAATATTGGCTATAGCAATGACAGGAAGAAAAAAAAGAATATTTTCACGTACATGATTTCTTTAGAAATGTGGGTGAGACATAAGACAGATCAGGAAATGCTGCCTTCCCATGGGCAGAGACAGACCAAGGTCAAGAGAGGTCAATCCACCCAAAGTCAACAGCACATTTGCAACAGAGCTCAAACTTGACACTCTTATGTCACCCCTGTCCTCCCACTTCTGTTTCCACCTTCAAAGATGTGTCTGGGCTCCCAAAGCAGGGGTCACTGAAAAGTTTGTGTGTAACCTGTTATTTTAAATATATTCATGACTTAAACCTGTTTCCAGTTCCCTTCAGGTTTATAAGATGTTCTCTAACATGTTAAGGTGATCAGCATTTTACATTTTGAAGATACTGGTTAGTTACAGATAATATTAAAGTGGGGTCCAAACAGAGATGTGTCATTTAAATGTGACTGTAGAAATCCTTCAGAGAAAGAATCTGTTTCTTCATCCATTTGAAACGTGGTTGATCATAACACTTTATGTTGTGTGAAAACAGTAACTTCACGCATGCTTCTTGGAAGATCTATGCCCCCAGGGAGACCTACACATTTTCTAGAGGAACAGAGAGCCCTCCACTCCCAGGGACACCTAGAACTCTGTAGAGGAAGTTATTGTGCTGCCACCATTTCCCTAAGTTGATCAGTTTTTGGTAAGCCCCAAATAAGATGGTTCAGAGGGCAGAAGGAGAAGGAAAAGGTGCAGGAGGATCCGCTAACAATCAAAGACATTTAGAAGGGATTTTCTGAAGAATTGCCCCTCAACATGTCGAATGGTTAAATACATACATTCTTTTAAGCCTGGATTCTTTTATAGCACAGATTGCTTTGTTACACTATATCTTGGAACCAGTATGTTCTAACCCATATATCCTTGAGCATTGCTGGGGTTTAAAAAAACATTTTATTATGAAAAGTTCCAAACACTAAAGAAGACAAAAAGCACAATGAGCCCACTGTTGCCTAGTTTTAGTAACGAACAATCTTGCCCAATGATTTCATCTATTCCTACCCCACTTTGTTTGCCGACTACCTTAAATTACATCCCAGACTGTTATTTCTCACATATATACTTCAGTGTACATCTTTTAAAAATAAGGACAGTTTCTTACATTACCACAATGCCAATATCACCCTTAACAAAATTAATATTGATTCCTTAATATTACCTAATACTCAGTTTATATTCAGATTTCCCACATTATTCTACAAATGTTTTCATAATTGATTTACTAAACTGATATCCAAACAAGGCTTGCATTTTGTAATTGGTTGTTCTCTTAAGTCTCTTTTAATCTTGAACAGACAGACCCTCCTTTCCCCTCCTCGAATTTGCCATTGACTTGACCGCCAGGGAAATTATCTTGTAAGAGGTCTAAACTTCCTGAATTTGGCTCATTGTATTCTCATGATAGTATTTAGCTTCTTTTCCTTACCCCTATAATTACTCTAGACTAAAAGTTAGATTGATTAGATTCAGGATCAATATAAAATTTTGGCAAACATACTTCATAGGTGATGCTGTGTACATCATACTGCATTGCATCTAGAGAAAGATAATGTCATGTTGTCTAGCTTTGGGTGATGCCAAGATGGATCAGTGGATTCAGTTGTACAGTTCCCATCATGGTTTTAGCATTCATTGATGACCTTTGCCTGCATCACTTATTTTATTAGGGGTGTGATTCTATTGTTCCTTCTGATAGATAGCTGGGATTATTCTCTATAATAGAACTTTCTCTCATCTACTAGGGTTATTTGGTTACCCTGAAATATATTTCATACTAGAAAAGCAGGATTCTTTTGCTTTGATTTTTAAAGCTTTTAAAAAAAAATATATATTTTTTATTGTTTTCAGAAAGGAAGGGAGAGAGAGATAGAAACATCAATGATAAGAGAGAATCATTGGTCGGCTGCCTCTTGCATGCCCCCTACTGGGGATTGAGCCGGCAACCTTGGCATGTGCCCTTGTCTGGAATCGAACCCAGGACCCTTCAGCCTGCAGGCCAATGCTCTATCCACTGAGCCAAACCAGCTAGGGCTCTCTTTGATTTTTAGAGTCATGAGTTGGTGTCCTAGCAACCTCCAGTGGTAACCAATGAGCAATGATAGACATTGTATAGATATAAGTTGTCACATGCTCCACAATTAAACTCCCAAGGATTTTTAAAAGAATTCCATAGAATAACTGAACTTGGTTTACTTACACAAAAGGAAACACATTTTTCTGTATCTTGATTTTTTTTTCTTAATAAAATATTCTGGAGATCTTGACAAATAAACACAGGAAATTCTTCCTTACTTTCTTTTTAGCTGCATATGTGCCATTTAGTACATATGGTAATCTATCCCAATCACCTAATGATAGGCATTTAGGTTATTCCTACTCTTTTGCTCTTAGAAATAGTGCTGCTATGAGTAATGGTGTGCATATATCACTTTGTGTATTTGGCAGTGTATCTTTGTGGTAGGTTCCTGGAAGTAGAATTGTTGGGTCAAAGGGTTAATGTGCATAAAATTATAGTAGAGATTGCCAAATTTCCCTCTATAGAGGTTGTACATTTTGTATTCCCACTAGTGTCCTGCTTTCATTACTTAACATTATAGTAAGAACATTTCCAATGTCATTCAATAATCCTTGAAAATTGGATTTTGTAATGGCTGCCCAAAATTCCCACTTGTAAATATACCACAGTTTAGTTAATCATTTCTTCCCTGTTGAACATATATGATGTTCCCAACTTTTCTCTATTATAAATAACAATGAAACAAACTTTTTTTGAAAAAAATCTGACAAAAATCTGGTTATTATTTTAGAATAGATTTCTAGAAGTAGATTTACTATATCAAAAGGTATAGATGTTTTTTAAGTTCCTTGCTATATATTGCCTAAGTCCTTCTTTAAGGAAGTAGAGTATTTTTATCAAGAATATTAAAACAAACTTTGTATTGGCTTCAGTCTTAGGTGAGGGAGTAAACTTATCTAATTCAAGCAGTCTGTCCCTCTGGGGGAAATAGTTAAATCTTATCAAACACTGAAAAAACCCAATCCTTGGGAATGCAGACTGGTGCAGCCACTGTGGAGAACAGTATGGAGCTTCCTCAAAAAACTAAAAATGGAACTCCCATTTGACCCAGTGATCCCACTTCTAGGAATATATCCCAAGAAACCAGAAACGCCAATCAGAAAGGATATATGCACCCCTATGTTCATAGCAGCACAATTCACCATAGCTAAGATTTGGAAACAGCCTAAGTGCCCATCAGCAGACGAGTGGATTAGAAAACTGTGGTACATCTACACGATGGAATACTATGCTGCAGTAAAAAAGAAGGAACTCTTGCCTTTTGCAACAGCATGGATGGAACTGGAGAGCATTATGCTAAGTGAAATAAGCCAGTCAGAGAAAGATAAATACCACATGATCTCACTCATGATGAAAAGGGACAGATCCAAAGACTGAGAAACAGCGATCAGGCTATCAATCCCAAAAAGAAAGTAGGGGAGGGAGGGGGTAAGGGGAAGAGATCAGCCGAAGGACTTGTATACACCCATATAAGCCAAACCAATGGACATGGACAACAGGGGGATGGGAGCATGAGTGTGCGGGTGGGGTGGGGGAGGGTTGGGGGTTATGGGGGGGATGAGGACACATTTGTAATACCTTAACTAAATAAAAAAAAAAGAAGAAGAAAAAACCCAATCCTAAAATCCCCAAAGAAATTCTTTACATATCTATATCTATATCTATATCTATATCTATATCTATTTTTTTTACCAGAGAAGAAGGGAGAAGGATAGAGAGATAGAAACATCAATGAATAGACAGAATCATCAATTGGCTGCCTCCTGCACGCCCCCCACTAAGGGTCGAGCCCGCCGCCTGGGCATGTGCCCTGACCTGGAATTGAACTGTGACCTACTGGTTCCCAGGTCAATGCTCAACCATTGACCCATGCCACCTGGACCCCAAAGAAATTTTCTACGGTTGGGTAGTGGTAGTTCTCATCTGTAGCACCTTTCAAGGCACTGGCTATCCTTTACTGCTTGTTAACTTACCAGTTTCCCTAGACCAGTGATGGCGAACCTTTGAGCTCGGCGTGTCAGCTTTTTGAAAAACCCTAACTTAACTCTGGTGCCATGTCACATATAGATATTTTTTGATATTTGCAACCATAGTAAAACAAAGACTTATATTTTTGATATTTATTTTATATATTTAAATGCCATTTAACAAAGAAAAATCAACCAAAAAAATGAGTTCGCGTGTCACCTCTGACACGCGTGTCATAGGTTCGCCATCACTGCCCTAGACAAACCCATTTTGTCTCCAAGGGGCAGTCATTCTCCCCTTCTCAGCAATGAGAGGGCATGCAGCATCTTTATTTATTCAGTGCTTCTCCTCCGAGGAGCACCTTCCTGATCTATAGCATCACAGGGAGAACAAGAAGGAAGTGAGAATAACAGCTCACCAGTATCATCTGATGTGTAAGTAAGTGGTGAGAAGGATAACAAATGTTGAATTGTTAATATTACCACTTAAAGAAAGTAACAGCCATGTAAGAAATGTTTAATGAGCACAATTAGGACTAATTTGACCCGTCAAGATTGTTGAGTATTTAGAAATTTAGGCCTGGGAGTCCAGAGGGAAACAAAATACTGAACAGGGCCATTAAGGCAAATGACATCTTTAGCTATCTATTTAACTTGATGGTAGTTTGTACAAATAAGGTGTGAAAATTGTATGTGTGGAGTATGTTGCAATTCATCTTTTCCTTGCTATTTGCAAAAGGGCCAGAGATTTCACTGTCTCTTTTAAAAAGTAGACACCTGGTATGACCAAACTCTAGATTAAAAACACCCCTCCCCCCAATTCCTAATATTTAGAAGAGAGCATGAACTCAAAGAGATTATTGCTCTGGGAATGGGAAGAAACGTACCTATATAAACCACTCCTTCCCATATGAATTCACTCCTTTCTCGTATGATATTTCTGTAGAAGTGTATACATGTGATTGCAGAGCTCAGCAGACATAACCCAGTTCTTTCCACCATAACTCCATGCATCCCCTGGGCTCCAGGGAGGAGCTGGCCCCAGTAGGAAATGCAGGTAGGAGTTAGCTTATGCAGGGCTCACTGTGGGAGACAAGGTAACCTTCAATGCTTTATTCATCAGCTCCCCATCACCTACCAAAGAATACAACTCCTTAACCTGCTCCTCAAGGATTGCCACGACCACTCACTTCATATTGGTTATGGATATACTGCGAAGACTTTGCTTACAAAACTTTGCCTTTCTCTGATCATGCTGAGATACTTTGAACTGAATATGTTTGAACTATTGAATGAACGAACTAGAATTATGTTTGGTTTCCAAATTCTGTAAAATTTGGAATGATCTCTGCCCCAGGAGCCACATGGTTTAACAGGGAGATAAACCAAAAGGCTGAGGAAGGCTCCAGAAGGTTTGGTGCAGGAGCCCAAGTGCTCAGGTGCAAGGCCCTGGAGCTCATGTAAACTGTCCAGGTGCCAGTGGCTTTGCCACCTTGTGTATAGCAGTGGGCATAGGTTCAGTGACCAGGCTCTGAAGTCTGTGAACCTTCTCTGTATCTCACATGTCACGCTCACTGGCTGCTTTTATTATTATTATTATTATTATTATTATTGTTTAAAG
Organism: Myotis yumanensis; assembly: GCF_028538775.1. Classification (NCBI taxonomy): domain Eukaryota; kingdom Metazoa; phylum Chordata; class Mammalia; order Chiroptera; family Vespertilionidae; genus Myotis; species Myotis yumanensis. The sequence goes on from NW_027223758.1 coordinate 82,308,857, forward strand.
TATTACTCACTGGCTGCTTTTGACCTTTGAAGTGATGGAAGCACCAGATAACCAAAATAAAGAAGACATGAGGACAGAATAACTAGTCAAAATCAAAGTGTATGAGCGAAAAGGAATGTTTTCTGGTTGCCACAAGTTAAATTTTTTCTTATAAATATATTGGCATAAAGAATAATTCCTGGGTACATTCCATTTGTCCTTTGTTTCCTCCCTTGTATGGTTATATTATTATTGATGTCATTAAAAGTGCATTCATCAGGCCTAGCTGTCAGAGAGTTGCACTTATTTGGTGCCCACAGGCAGTTTTGAGGTAAATCTCTTGCTTTAGGGCATTAGCTGATCAATACCGACATCTATAGTGAGGGATTGTTTTCCCACCTCCCTCTGCATGAAATCACTCTGGACGGAGTGGAGAGTCTAAGAGAAGGTGCCCCTACAGACCCTTCCTTCTGCATCCCCTGCCTTTTCAGGAGGGGCAGCCTCCTAGGTCCAAGGAAAGGCCTTGGAAGGAACATGGCAGCTTCTGATCACCCCTATCCCTGCTGTTTTTTTAGCTTATTCACTCTTCCTTCCTGGTTTTCAGACTGAGAATCTCAAGTCTTATTTTGTCTTTGAAGTTTATGGGACCAACATTCCTTCACTTCAAGACCAAAACCTTCCTGTTATTGCTTTTATTTACTTATAAGCAGGAGCTTATCTTATTCATTTCTGTAATTGGAGACTTAGCAGGGACAATACACTTGACAGGTGGGTAATATTGCTGAACTGAACTAATTCCTAAAATGTGAGTTTGTTTCTTTTGTTTAATAAAAGGCATCCCCCTGCCCTCTCTCCTATCCTCCCCCCACTCACCTCACCTTCCCCTCCCACCAATTCAGCCGCATTTCTCTGCTGTCCAAATCACACAGGTATTCCACCAGCTTCATGTTCTTGGAGACATGTCTTCTAGGGCCTTCTTACCAACTCTAAGCTGAACTGGTTGTTCTCCTCACCCAGTATGAAGGGGAGACCCTGGGACCTCACCTCATCCTCCTGGAAAGCTCCTTCTCTCTGTGTCGGACCATCCGTTTCTTAGATCCCATGTGGCCTTTGGTTTGGTTTACTGTCTCCCTTCGGTCCTTCAGTACTTTCCTGATAAAGGGTATACGGGAGGTAAATTATTTTAGGCTTTGCTTGTTGAAAATACTTTTATTCTATCTAACAACTAAATTAATGGTTTGATCAAGATTTCTCCTCAGAATTTTGAAGGCATTATTTTCCTTTCTTTTATTAGCTCATGCTACTGATGAGAAGTCTTATTCTTAATCCTTTGTCTGTAACCTGTATTTTTCTCTCTGGAAGCTCTTATGATCCTCTCTTTGTTCTCAGGGTTCTGCGATTTCACCATCATGTGACTTGGGTCTCCTAGCAGTGACTGTGGTGACAGCAGTGACTGAGGCACAGGCTCCAGAGTCTCACTCTTTAGGTTCAAATCCAGTGCCCCCACTCAACTAGCTTTCTGACCTCTGTGCCTCAGTTTCCTCATCTTGAAATGGAGATGATAATACTACCTACCTCATAGGGTTTTCGTGAGAATTAAATAAATTAATATCTGTAAAAAGCTAAAAACAGTGTTATTTAAGCATTATCTTTTATTAATATTCAAATATGAAAAAATGATCTCTTAGAGTTCTGTGAAGTTTCTTGACCCTGTGCCTTGAGTATGAATGTTGGTCTGGAGAGGGGGGATGGTTGTACAGGGGAAGATGTGGCTGAGTCTCTGATGTGAAACGAATTTCAACAGGGTGAGGCTGATAAAGAAATAGGTAACTGCTATTGCTGGTAAGACACCCCTGGACTATGGATTCTCAGCTCAGGATTGGAAGAATAACAGGGAAAGGGAAGACAATCTTTGAAGAAATCTGGTCACTCCAATTTAGAATTCAGATATGCTCCCTGGAAAGGTATTTTTGTTTTTCAGTTTATAAGGAAATATCATGACATAGATTCAGAATGACAGAAAAATGGGAGGATACTTTAGAGATTCTCGATGTCTTTATGAATGAGAAATATCTGGTGATGATGCTGTCATTGTTAGTCTTCATTAATGGTTAAGCTGGACCAACACAGGCATTTCCTAATTTCTATATTAGGAAGTCAAACAATTATTTACCTTTCTAGTAAGTGAAATTTTAACATATAAAGTGTTCACAGACTTATACTCAAAATGCTCTGTTGATAATAGGAATGACAATTCAGGGTAATTTAAGAGCCCCAGTTAATGAGGGAAAGCTCTACATTAAATAATAATTCCAAATAATTCATTTAGAATGAATATTTTTGAAATCACCATTTTGTACCACTCTCATGCAATAATTGATTTGAAGACCATTAAGAGATGCTAAAACCACTAGTTGAAAGGGAAGGGGAAAGGAGTATTCATATGGTGCCAATGTATTGTACATAGAATACTTACTATTTGCAAAGAGGCTTCCATTACAATGGACAGATATGCTATCAACAGATGATCCCACTATTCAAACACCACATCACTAATAGTGAGATAAGCCAGCATGTGGATCCCAATATAACAAACATATTTGCCAAAAAATCTTTATCCTGATTCTAATAACTAAGCTTTTAGGTCTGCCTTCCATCTTAGAGAATAGGGGATAGAGGAACCAGGAACATGATACCATGAGGAAAACATCAAGCCAATCCAGAATGTGGAGCATTCTACAACTAGCCTTATCTTTTCAAAAAGGGGCCAGGACAAGGAGACTGGTCTACATTATGATATTTAGGAGTTATAACGATATGTAATGCATGATCCTTGATTGGATTTTGATTGAAAAAACTATGAAAGATATTTTTGGCATGATGGGCAAAATTTTAATAAGGAATGAGCATTAGACATACTATGCCATCAATGTTAATTCTGTCAGGTGTCCTAATAGCATTGTAGCTATGTAAGAAAATGTCCTTTTCAGGGGGAGAGGGGAGACTGCCAGCAGAAGCATTTAGGGGTGTGATTTCATGTCATGATGTAATTTACTCTGAAATAATTTAGATAAATTGATATGAAGCAGGTTATGGCAAAATGTTAACTGTTGTTGAATCAAGATGGTAGGTACATGGATATTCATTGTTTTATTCTACTTTTCTATTTGTTTGAAAAATTTCTATTAAGAAATTTAGGGAAATGGCCTGCAGATGCAAAGTTGTGTACATCTGGCCTGACAGTGTTTTGGAAGGAACACGAGTGAGTATGTCAAGGGCCACATTTGCTTTGGGCACCCTGGAAGGAGCATTTGCTCTCTGCGTTCACCACAGCAATGGCATGAGATAGTCATTTGCTCCAGAATATAGGAGAGTTTTGGAAGAATTAATGCGCTTCCCAGAGTGCCCACGTTATCGTCAGGAATGATTTACTCACTGGAGGGGTCAGATTGAATGATTCATGTTAGGACTGCAATGGAAATGCTCCTTGTTTGGCTGCTAGTGAGATTCTCTCCCCCAAATCGAGTCACTTAAAATTACCTCCTTTACGTAAGTTTTTTTTTTAAGGATGTATTTTCTTTTCTTTTTTTAAGCAAACAACATAAAGTAGTTGTCCTATCCATTCAGGCATCGATGTAGAGTTAAAATGCTGAATTGCTTCCTGCAGTGCAAAATTGTTCTTAAATTGACCTTGTTGCTTAGGAAGTGAGTTCACAGCCCCAACCAGTTCCTTTGTTTCTGACGTGATTTCAGGGAACTGGACTGTGCCATGTTACGCCGCCTGGAGAAGAGGATTCTGGTTGACCTCCCCAGCCAGGAGGCCAGGAAAGCCATGATCCACCACTGGCTGCCCCCTGTGAGCAAGAGCAGAGCGCTGGAGCTGCACACAGAGCTGGAGTACGGCACGCTGAGCCAGGTAAGCTGCCCTGGAGAGGCATCGTAGGCCAAGCAGCCACCACGTGACCATCTTCTCGGCAGAGTCTTCTCATGAGCTGCTCGGAGCCTCTTCCTTGAGTCACTTAGAAACGATCCAAGCTCCCCAACAATGCAACGGGCCTCTTCTTCATGAAAGAATGAGCTCTTTGTCACTCGGAAATATTCAAGCAGGGAGAATCAATATGATATAGTAAAAATAGCACAGGGTTTAGACCTGGAGAACCTATGTCAAATCCTTGCCCTGTCAGCTGCTTACTATCTGTGTGACCTCAGGGGAGTCACTTATTCTCTGAGCCTCAGCCTTTCCAATCTATAACAGCGGTTCTCAACCTGTGGGTCGCGACCCCTTTGGGGGTCGGACGACCCTTTCACAGGGGTCGCCTAAGACCATCGGAAAACACATATATAATTACATATTGTTTTTGTGATTAATCACTATGCTTTAATTATGTTCAATTTGTAACAATGAAATTGGGGGTCACCACAACATGAGGAACTGTATTAAAGGGTCGCGGCATTAGGAAGGTTGAGAACCACTGATCTATAAGGTGGGTAACAGATATGCCACAAAGGATTACTGTGATGATTAAATGAGACGTCTTTTACAAATCCAAAAGCTCTAGGTGCATATCTGTTGCCTTCATTGTCACTGCTATCATTGCCTTTTCTGAGTGGATACTTGAACTTGATGTTCACTGAGGTTCCTCTAAGGCAGCTTATGGTCTTATTTGCAAGAACAAAAATGTCCACTTAAATTTGATCATCCTTGGATTTGGCACAAGGGCCCCATTAGACTAACATGGGTGGTCTAGTCTTCACCAACATCTTATAGCATATATTGGGAGGGGAATTAGGAAGTTGTTGGCCAGCTTCTTAGGTTATCCAAACATGTTAGAGACCTCTCTTTCCCCAAGCATTGTCTATCTGGGAATCTTTGTACAGTGTCCATGTGGGGCAGATCCAGAATCTAAACAGGGGCTCTGACATACTGGGTCCTGACCAGAAGGATGTGATCACCAACATTCTGCCTGCTGACCAATGGCTGGTTTGGGGCTCTTTCAGGAGACTGAGGGCTACTCAGGCTCAGACATTAAGCTGGTCTGCAGGGAAGCAGCTATGCGGCCTGTGAGGAAGATCTTCAATGCACTTGAAGATCACCAGTCAGGTAAAGCTGGGACCACAGCAAAGGTGCTCTGGGAGGGAAATCTGTTTAAAAATCCAACTTTCACCAGCAGGTGGAGCCTTGTGCTTGTTCTTGGGGGCTCTTTACTCTTGCACACAATCTTGGTCTCTCTTTCCTGCACTCACTCAATTCCTTCCTCCTCTGGTGTTCTGTTTTGGATCCACTTTGCCCCAGATGATAAACTCCTTAGGGCTCGGGCTTTTATTTCTCTGGCACACGATGATGTTGGGCTGGATCCACTGCAGCACTATATAAATATTAAATAAAACTTTGATGATACATTTAAATCACATATTTTTGTCTGGACTTCAGGGGCTGAGTTGTACATTAAAGAATTTTCATCTGAGCCCTCTTTAGTGTTGACTTTTCTGCATTAACCATTAAGAATGTTGCATTATGCATTGTCTTGAAAGAAGGTCTATTAGCATTTCAAGAGCATTGATCACCATAAGGTCGATTGTTATGCTGTTACTGTTGTTTTTATCTAGAGAGCAGCGATTTACCTGGGATCCAGCTGGGCACAGTGACCACTGCTGACTTTTTGGATGTGTTAGCTCACACCAAGCCTTCAGCAAAGAATCTGACTCAGAGATACTCAGCCTGGCAAAGTGAGTTTGAATCTGTTTGAAATCACATTGACCCTGACCTGGCCACAAAGACAACCACAGAGGCCTTCTGCTTTATTAGTGTAAGTGGAAGAAAATAATGATTGGAATAAGAAGAGAGAAAATCATTCTTGAAGACTGAATTAATTTGGACAACTGTATTGCTTTAGAAATGAGATATTTTCATTAATTTTTCATAATTGATGTCAGCAAAATATTAAAGATTTCAATTACAGTCAGATGTGCTATTAGGTCATACAATGGAGACTTTTCTTACAATTAAACTCTGTAAAATTCTGAAGAACAATCTGTTGCCGTGTTCCTCATTTGTGACTGGGATTTTCCTTTTGATGGAAAGAAAAATGTAGTTAGGAAAAGTGTGTTGGAATGCAGGAGGTGGTTCTGAGATGGGGAGCCAATTGGAAGCTAAGCTTGATATAGACCATCTGACCTACAGACAATTCAAGGGTGGATAAGGACGGGAACAGGAAAGGAAATGCAGGGTCTATTTCTTTTGACAATATTCTGAATTTCATCAGCTCTCAGTACTTCTGACCTCAACCAGTTTTATCAGCAGCAAACCCCTAGCAGAATAGGCCTCACTCGGAAATGTCACTCCATCTCTAGAGACCGCTGCTTGGAGTCTAGAGCTAACATCAGTGGTGACTAGCACACCACCACCACTAGCTACCAGTTTGAACATTTTGAGTTCTGACCCCTGATAACATCTTTTGACTTTACTGTGTGCGCTGCCCGTCTCTTCCCATTACACAGCACCTCGTTGGATCCAAAGCTTCGGCTGGAGTATCTGAGCTTCTAGAACAGTCATGCCCAGTCTCCCTGCTCTTAGGCTCCTCCATCTCTCCATATGGGTCATGAACAGCTAGAAGCATCTCCCTCAGAAACCCCCATTTGAGAAGCATCCACTTTCAACTCCTGATAAATTCTGAAGGCTTCCACCCCCAACTAGAACTTATCTACAGTAAGTCACCATCTTTTCCTTGCCTTGTTTCATCATCCCTGCAAGACAGGCTCCTCCTCCAAAGAAAAACTTCCAGTAAATGGGACATTTGGATAGGTAAATATTCCAAAGAACTTTGTTTACCCTTTTAAGCAAAAACAAAGCATGAGGGGGGACATTATTTTGAGTAGAATATTCTCAAATGTCTCTTAAAATGCACTCATGGGAAACTGCAGTCAAATTTAAAATATACCTTACGTAACAAATTCGAAGTAAACAAAAAGGTATTTTACCATAGGATATGCTAAAAAATACTTCATTATCATTAGCTATTACCCTATGCCGCACTAGTGATACCTGAGGCATAGGTCTCTGAACTAAATGGCCGCAGGCTGCTAACTGTTCAATTTCCAACATCTGCTTCCTGTGCTTTTGGGTTATTTCCTTGGTCAGGCTGCCAGCTGACATTTCTTGTAGCTGGTAGTCCATTTGCTTGTGGCTACTTGTCCTTTCTGATTTCATAAAATCCCAATTATCTGGATCCACTATTGTTAATTTGTTGTGGTTGGAAAGTAGATAAGTTTGCATTGTATGTGTATCTAACAGTGAACACATAAAGGGCAGGACACTCTTGTGGACATCCTTTGTAACCATATTTGGGCCCTTTTAGCTTACAGCTGCCCGTTCCTGACTCCTCTCAGGGTTATGTGTGGTTTTGCCATCCCTCACAGTAAAGACACCCAATCTTCTTCCACTTCCAGAACCCTACACACAGTCCACTGTGTACCGAACACATCTCCACATCCTTCCTCCATTCCTTTTAAGAATCTCCAAGTTCATCTTGTAATACTTCCAACTTCATTCAGTCACATATTTAATCCTTCTCTCCTTTCTCCCTTGCAAAGATTGTCTCCAAATAATTATGCATGTGGTTTCAGGTCACGCTTTTATTTTGGTGAGTTCTTTTTTAAAAGACAGTTTATATATTAAAATGACTTCCTGCTTTGGGTGAAATGAAATGTAGCTCTTTCATCCCTCTGCCCTGTCCCTACCACACAAGTATGTCTTTTCTTATCATTCCAAATAGTCATGTTATGACGTTAGGTTTACTCAGTAATCGGTATTCACTGCAGAGCCAATTAGTGAATCAGGATTAATTTTCTTTTTTGGTGACTTTCATCTTACCTGGAATTAATAACTGCCCTTTCCCCCCATTTGCTTAGTTTTCTAAGTATCTTTTTTTTTTTTTTTCCAACACATCCTTCAGATCAGTCAGTTACCCATCAGTATTATTTTCCAAATGGCCAAATATCAGACAAATTTTCAATTCTATCTCCGGGCCCTCTGGTCCTGGGATGCAAGGGGAAGGGAACCGAGGACCCCTGTAGTATAAGTAAACATGTGCCTAATTCCCATTGTCAGCCCCTCATCATCTCACCCTGGCCCACTGCCACACCCACTGTCCCCAAGGCCTTAACTTTCATGGTTTCACTTTTTCAGGAAATAAACCTCCATTCTCCTGCCTAGGCTGGGGGTACTCACCTGGCTCTCAGGGTGGGCAGGGTCTAGGGCTCCATTGTGTTTACCAGCTTTCAAACAATTCCTTGCTCTCAACCCTGCCTCACACCTCACTGCCTCTCTACCTAGTACCTCCCAGCCTTGAGTCTTTGAGGTGGTTCTTCAGGATGAATTTTGGCTCTTTTCTTTGCGCTGATTTTAATTATCAACACTGCATTCACTTACCATCTTCCAAATTCTCACATCCTCTCATCCACTGATGTCTCTTCTACTGTTCTCTTGCAGGTTGTCTTCCTGAATTTATGCATCCTCTCTTCCTTTCCTCTTTAGTAAGGCTTTGAAAGAGACCACCTAACATATATGATTAATCCACTATGTTTATAGAATCTATGATTATTTTTAAAGTAGATTAAAAGCACATCTGAGTTTATAGGGATATGGGAGATTGACCGATTAATTGAAGGAAGAAAATGTAACCTAAGCCAACATGTGGTGTTTTCTTCTAAAGCAGAGGTCACAACTCAAATTCCTTTAGAAGCCTAGACTGTAGTAACACATGAGTAAAGTGAGGGGGGTGTAAGACAAGGAAGAGTTGGGGAACATGGGGAAGTGGAGAGGGCCAAATCTCTCTGAATGGCAACAGTGACTCAGCTCCTCCAACTGAATACAGAAATTCAGACCTAACCTTGCCAGATCTTCCAATCTTCCGAGGAAAGCCAGTAGTTGATATCTGCACTTGAAATACCTGACAGATGTTGACCCTACTCATCTAAAATAACCCCCTCATGTTGGGAAAATTGGACAGATACATGCAAAAAAGTGAAACTAGACCACCAACTTACACCATACACAAAAACAAACTCAAAATGGATAAAGGATTTAAACATATGACGGGAAACCATAAAAATCTTAGAAGAATCCATAGGCAGCAAAATGTCAGACATGTGTTGTAGCAATATCTTTACTGACACAGCTCCTACAGCAATGGAAACTAAGGAGAAAATAAACAAATGGGACTACATCACAATAAAAAGTGTCTGCACAGCAAAAAAACAAAACAAAAAAAAAACATCAACAAAACAACAAGCAAGCCCACTGCATGGGAGAACATATTTGCTAATGTTATCTCTGATAAGGGTTTTTAATCTCCAACCTTTACAGGGAACTCATACAACTTAACAAAAGGAAGATAAACAATCCAATCAAAAAGTGGGCAAAGGACCTACAGAAAGCCTTTGTAAGAGGACATACAGAAGGTCAAGAGACATATGAAAACATGCTCAGTCACTAATCATCCAAGAGATGCAAATCAAAACAACAATGAGGTACCATCTCACACCTGTCAGAATGGTATCATCAACAAATGACAAGTGCTGGAGAGGATGTGGAGAAAAAGGAACCCTCTTGCACTGCTGGTGGGAATGCAGACTGGTGCAGCCACTATGGAAGGCAGTACGGAGGTTCCTCAAAAAACTAAAAATGGAACTCCCATTGGGCCCAGTGATCCCACTTCTAGGAATATATCCCAAGAAACTAGAAACATCAATCAGAAAGGACATATGCACCCCTATGTTCATAGCAGCACAATTTACAATAGCTAAGATTTGGAAACAGCCTAAGTGCCCATCAGCAGATGAGTGTATTAGAAAACTGTGGTACATCTACACAATGGAATACTATGCTGCTGTAAAAAAGAAGGAACTCTTACCGTTTGCAACAGCATGGATGGACCTGGAGAGCATTATGTTAAGTGAAATAAGCTAGTTGGAGAAAGATTAATATCACATGATCTCACTCATTTGTGGAATATAATGAACAACACAAACAGATGAAGAAAAATAGAGCCAGGGGAAAAAAATATTTTAAAATAGAAGTAATCCTGTTATTTGCAGGTTTTTAATATTTCCTACAACTTGTGATATTATGTTAGTACAGTTTTGGTAATATTAAAATTTTTTTTCTTGAAATATTAATGTTTATTGCATTAATATTATATTTAAAAGTTTTTCTTGCAATATTAATGTTTATTGCATGTAAACGGCTAATTATTTTGTATTTACAATGTGGTAATAGATTTATTTTGTATATTGTAAAATAATAACATTAATTATAAAATAACCCCCTCACTCTTACTGGCTTTAGTCATCTTCATCACTTTATCAGTATCTGTAGTTATGTTTCATCTGCATACCCTATTCAAATGTTAACACCATGGTTGTGATACTTTTTACGTTGCTATTGAATGAATGAAACATTTGGCACTGGCCAAAGCACTTAGCTCACTGCACATGACCTCCTCTCTGACAGGACTTATACAACCCCTTGAACTTGCCAGGGTCCTTTGCACTATTAGTTCTATTTTTATATGCATCGATTTCCCAACTAGAAGATATGCCTTTAAGGAGTGGGAGCTACATTCTGCTCTCTCTTCCTTAGTGCTTTACACACAGTGGGCATTTAATAGTTTGATCATCTCAGGCACAACAGCTAGTGAAACAAATAGGTGTTGAGATGTGTATGACACGAGAGTAAGCACTGAAAAAAGTAAGGTATTCAAATTGTTTGATTTTAACAGATACATAGTTTAAGTTATGATATTTTCTGGTGCTTAGGCGCCTTGCTCTGGTTGTCTATTATAGGTACCCAAAGACTTCAGTTTCATATTACAGAAACAACGATTGATCCAAAACCAATTGAACACAACCTGTGTTTTTTACTTACCTGTCCAACATGCTACTGTAATATTTAAATGTGAAATTAAGGTGAGGAAACTTCTGGCATCCACAGCTATAGGTGTTTGATGAACTGTCGCTCAGGGTGAGCTCCCTTTCCTAGACATTACAATCGGCTCTGACCGAGGTAGAATGGTAGTAGAGCTATGAAAAACTAGCAGATTCTGGAGGTGTGAGGGAAGGGGCAATAAGCACGTGTCTCCTCCACTGGCCTGGGGCTTCGTCCTCCTCCACCCTAGCAAGGACCTGGCTCACAGCAGATACTCAATAACCATCTCCCGACAACGGGTGTTCTCCAGTACCCTTTCTAGTCCTAAGATGTCACTTAGTCCCTATTCTGGGCCCAGGACAGAATTACAGTAAACCGGATGCAAATATTGTCCTTGAGGTTAGGACCACAAGATAGCCCTTTACATGGGAGGGCTGAAAAATGAAGTCCTTTAGATAGTTTGGTTTTAAAATCTGCTTCATGAGGCCCAAGACAGACCAACCAGCTGAGCTGGGAAAATTTATACTAACCTGGATCTAAACCAAGATTTTTATTTATCCTCATGAACCTGTAGACAGGTGGCTAGTGAGCCCTATATAATGTTTGTTAAATCAATAAAATATCAAACTGAGATGGTAAGGGCCCACGGGGCCAAACCAGAATGAAGCAAAGTAGAGAAGCCATTTCTCTTCGCTGGATGTTATGCTTAAGTGATCTCACCCATTCCTGTCACTCTATTTAATTCCTGGCCATCAGTGATGCCTACCTCTTGGCTTTGGCTCTAACCTGTCTCCAGAGCATTGGATCCATTATTTCCAAGTGTCTAAGGGGGCTTCCCCTATGGCAACAAGTCTAAAATGAATCTTATTTTGTCCCCCCACCCCCCACAGCTATACCTTCTAACGTTAAATTCCTGTAATATTTACAGCTAGTTTTGTATTGGTTCAGTAACCATCTGAGGGCCTGTGCTGTAGCAGATATTTTTTTAAAAAATGAGCCACAGCCCTGTCTGGTGGGGACAAGAGACGTGTGAAGGCCTGAGTGTAATCTAGTAAGTGCTACGCGGCTCGAAGGTGGGAATACCTCTCCATCCTGCAGTCAGGATGACATCACAGAGGACGGATGGAGTATTTATGTCTGTGTGTTCCCCTCAGCTGCCCCATGAGTAAGGGTCTTCCAGGCTAACTCCTTTTCTTACATGCTTATTTCCTAGTCTGGCACGTAACACAGAGCAACTAGCAAACAATCACTGATCCAGGCGCCCAGATGATAGGCCAGAGTTTAATGCAGCCCCTGCACCAGGCACCAACCAGCACTCTACCTGCACGCTGAGCTTCTCTGAGTGCGGCTGTGCTCCGAGGGAGCTGAAATGTAACAGAACATCTTTCTTTCTTTTTTTTCTTTTTTTTAAACTCGCAGGAAGACTTTCCCCATTAAAGGAACTATAGAGAGGAATTCCACCAACCCTTTCCACATTGTTAAACATTGTGGATACTGCTACATCACCACCACCAATATCTAGCATTTGCTTGATTCTGTTCTAAGTACTTAATGTATGAACATGAATTTAACCCTCACAACAAGCCTATGTGGTGGACATGATCGTTATCTCCATTTTTACAGATAAGGGAAAGGAGGCATGCCAGGCTAGATCACTTGCCCAGGATTACAGAACTAGTTATGTGCTGCTTAGGCTCCCAAATCTATGCTCTCTGCCACTCACTCATCTTTCAATCTAGGGTTGTGGTCCTGTCACATCTATCTCTAGGATGTTTAGGTAGCAAGTTGGGGCATCTGCAAAAACAAGAAGAGTGATCACCAAACTACCAAAAGGAGATGAGGAGAGGAGCTGCCATTTATTTAGCTTTGCTCCCTCCCATCTAAGACCAAGCTGATATCTAAACAAGAATCAAAACCCAAAGCTCATTAACATCCGTGTGTGCTTCAATAAGGTGAACACTACAATGATGTACAATTACATGCTAATAATTCAATGCCCAAGAGTCCTGTAAAACAATTGCAAAGGCCCAGGATTATCACAGTATGCAAATGCACTGGAAAATCATTACCTACTTAGTCCCCTTCATTTTGGTGGGTTTAACATGAGAAGAATAATCCATGCTACCAGACGAGATTTCATTTTACAGCTGTAGTAACCAAGTACATAAAAGCCTGAATCTGTCCCAATAGCTTCTAAAAGATTTTTCCCATAGTGTCAGAGGCAAAAATAATGAAATCTTGCAAATGTACAGTAAATAGGACCCTCGTGGACACTAACTTCAAAAATGCATGGTCTATAAGACATTAAAGGCTTGATTTTAGTTTCTTCACTGTTCCTGTTAATAACAATGTCTAATTAAAACATCTGTAAAATACTGATAGTTTTAATTTTACATAAAATTTCCAAAACAACTGTTACACACTATAATAGGTATCTGCAATGAATAGGTTATTAATGGAAATATTATTTTAAATTAAAATCAGGTTCTAAATTTAAATTAGTCATCTCTGGCTAATGAAGAGAAAAAGAAGTCATCCGTGCTGGGAATAATACTCCAGATAATCTAGTTTTCAACATCCGTTAAAGCAAATTCATTCAATCACTTGGGCTAAAGGACAATTTATTTTGCTTCTTCTGACTTGTACTCCACTTGGCACTTTTGATGGGTTTCACAGCTGAACTGAATATTAAAACTATAGCGTAATGCATCTTTCAACTTCATTCACAATCTGAACCTACCCTCCCAATTTAGCAGCGAGGAGATAGCCGAGAACTCGACTCCCTGCAGTAACTTCTCCCTCCCAGCCCTGCCTAATCTGATGAATATTTTAAAAGGCATGGCATAAAATCTCAGCTTTCCTTTTCTTCAGGTCTCATCTTCTTTTACAAAATACAACAAAAGAGATAAGCAAGGCTTAGTGGCTAGCTGTAATTCAATACCTTTCTTCTAATTAGTGCACAATACAAGAGGGTTACACATCTCAGTGCTGGGGGCTGTGTCTGCCTGTGCTGGCGTTGAGTTGGTAAGGAATTCATTCCAGACGATGAAAAGCTGCATTTCAAGTTGCTTCTGATTCATACAATGGTTCACAGTAGATGCTGCAGAATGTGGTCCACAGCATGAGGGAAACTCTCACATGTTAAGTAAGGAGGTGGACTAATTTTTTCTTCATCTGCTGCTCGGTATTTTCCTGAAATGGAAGTAAAGATAGTGAACGAAGGCTACTGCTACACTGCCAGTGATCACAGCCTGTGGACACCTAGACCACTGCAGAACTGCCCTTCCAATTACTCGAGAATCAGGGTCCACATCTCCCAAAGCACCTTTTACTGAGGCTTCAGGATGCAATGAGGCAATTCAAAGAAATATCACATTGAGCATTTTGCAGGCCTACCTCTAGCCATTCACAATCAGAGGTACTAGGTCACCTGTCAGCTAAGGGTCCCTTCAGAACTCCACAGCTGATGAAATTATTTTCTACCCCCACAAGCCCTGAGGACAGAAATGGTGAGTAAATCAATGCTTTTAAGTGGAAGCCCAGACCCCACAGGGCAGAGGCCCTGTCAGCTCCCGAGGGTGACTGCTGCCAAGCAGGAGCCCTATGCACCTGGCACATGAGAGCGCCTGGGGGTGGGGAAGGGAAGAGTGATGGATGCTCATAGGTCCGGGCCAGACTGTGTGCATGGAGGGGCTCGAGGGGCGGGACACTGCCCAACTCTCCCCAGACTCTGGGCCTCAACACAGCAGAGGCCCCATTTCACACAGTGGTCACAGAGAGCTTTCACTAATGAAAATCAGATGACTTGTGGTCCCTCTTTAAACACTCTTACTGGGTCCCCCAGCCCTTCAGAAAGAGCCCCAAATCTCTATTGTTGCCTAGCAGGCCTCGGACATGGGCCCCAGCAGCCCTGTCACCCCAGCATGTGCACTTGTCACAAACTGCAGTCCTAGACTGGACCTGGCTCTTTTGAGGACTGTCACACCTGCTATTCGTTGCCTGGAACATTCTTCTCACCCGATTATCACCCTCATACTTCAAGTCAGATTCCATATTCCATCCAAATTAGATCCCCTCCTGTTTATTCTCTCTTAGTGCCCTGTATTTTTGCCTCCACGATATTTATAACAATTTATAATCTACATATATAAAAGCTTAAGCAACCGTTATGACCGGACGACCACACAACTGGATGACCGGCTGGTAGCTATGATGCGCACTGAACACCAGGGGGCAGATGCTCAACACAGGAGCTGCCCCTTGGTGGTCAGTGCACTCCCACAGCCAACCTCACACGGTTCCCCCCATCCTGCCTGCCAGTCAGCCCTGATCACTGGCCAGGCCAAGGGACCACATCCATGCACGAATTCATGCACCAGGCCTCCAGTCTATAATAATAAAAGCATAATATACTCATTAGACTGGATGTCCTTCCAGACAACCTTACAGAGAAAGCCAGGGCTGCGAGGGAAGCCCGAGTCCCGGGTGCTAGAGGGAAGCTGGTACCAGCAAGCATGAATTTCGTGCATTGGGCCTCTAGTTATTTATATATTTGTTTAATGTCTGACTCACACCTGAGATTATTAAACTCTCTGAGAGCAGGCACTAGGCCTATTACATTCCCCAATGTACCCTTAGCACCTGACATAATGACTAGCACATTGTGAGCATTCCACAATTAATTTTTTTAAAAATATATTTTATTGATTTTTTACAGAGAGGAAGGGAGAGGGATAGAGAGTTAGAAACATCGATGAGAGAGAAGCATCGATCAGCTGCCTCCTGCACACCCCCCACTGGGGATGTGCCTGCAACCCAGGTACATGCCCTTGACCGGAATCGAACCTGGGACCCTTCAGTCCGCAGGCCGACACTCCATCCAGTGAGCCAAACCAGCTAGGGCCACAATTAATTTTTAAGAATGGAAGGAGAGCCCAGCAGGTGTGGCTCAGTGGTTGAGCTTCAACCTATGAACCAGGAGGTCACGGTTCAATTCTTGGTCAGGGCACATGCCTGGGTTGCAGGCTCCATCCCCAGTGCACGAGGAAGCTGATCAATGATTCTGTCTCATCATTGATGTTTTTATCTCTCCCTCTTCCTTCCTCTCTGAAATCAATAAAACTTTTTAAAAAAGAATGGAAGGAAAGAAGGGAGGGAGGGAGGGAGGAAGAAGGGTTGGGAAGATATTAACTGAAGAACTTAAATGCATATACTAGTATGCATAACCCATGGACATAGACAATAGTGCAGTGAAGGCCTGGGGGAGGAGGGCACGGGTAGAGGGGGTTAAGCAGGGAAAAGGGAGACATCTGTAATACTTTCAACAACAAAGATTAAAAAAATAATAAAATAAAATAAAAGGGAGAGAAGAATTGCAAAACACTGCTTCAGCTGAGGTCTTGAGGAAGAGGCCAACTGCCCTGTAGCCACCCTGGCTGCCTCTGGACTTCTCCTTGCTCTCCATTCCTTTTTCTGTGGTCTCTGCAATTCATTTTTCTGCATTTTCCAGTATTCTCTGCCTAAATGCAGCTTCCCCAACACCAAACCCACCATTTTCTACAATTCCTTGTTTTCTACAATTATCTCTTTAAGAGGCTTTGCCCAGCAAACACAAAGCCTAAAAACTCCGTTCCACACCTTTGCTCTGCAGTCGTGAAGATGCTTCTTATCCTACTGACTGTGAGTTCCTACAGAAGAGGGGCCAGCAGCAAATGTACAAAGGTAATGAACATATACCTCACTCACCTTAGCATCTTCAAGGTACCTGTCCACAGTACACAGCAAACTACTGCTAGTTTTTTCTCAAGCTTAAATCCCTTTAAGGATTAACTCCTTTGCAAGGTTTCTACTGGTCTTATAGGTAAGTTAATGACTAACTATTCCTCTATCACATAATCCCTGCACCCCATGGTCTAAGGTCAAATATGTGAAAGGCAAGTTTCTTGGCCATATTGATAAGGGCTCGCAGAATGCTTCTGCATACACTGGCCAGCAAGTGGGCTTTCTAAAAAGTACAAATTGACACAGTAGCTTACATATGTGTGATAACTCTAGCACCTCCCATTGTGTCAGGCATACAGTTGGTGCTCAATAATGTTGGCTGAGTGAATGAAGCAGGCCATCATCACTCCTGCCTGACCCACTCACTGTGGCAGTCTGTGCTTTCCTGGATGGGTAAGTGAATAGGCTTCCTGATCTAGTATTGCACAGCATGGGCCCTCCCATGTTTTTCCCCTGTAATCCTAAGACCATTTTATTTTTGCTTTGTGGCAGAAAGAGAATTACAGTGTCCAGTGATTTGGCTTTGCCATTTCTGTAAGAACTTTCCTTTAAGCAACTCTGTATCCCACCATCCTGTTTCAGAGAAGGCTTATACAGAAGATACATACCAGTTTTTACTAAGATGCCCAGCATGCCAACATCCTGAGCCCCACCAACATCATCCCTGCAATCCTAGAAAGCACAAAGAAAGCATTTAGTACAGGGTCTTCAATTTACTTGCCAATAAAACCTACCAACCAATTGATTTGACTTATTAGGCTCGGATGGCCAACTGTAACCCCATGTTTGTTTTTTAAATGAAAGACAGAAAGATGTAAAAATGGGTAAATTCACATGTAACAGTCTGAGGCAGCACATCATTTGGAAAGGGAAGTGTCACAGAGGTGGAAGGTGTACAACAGAGCAGTCATTCTAGTACCAAACACAGAGAGCACAGTCACAGTTCTTCAATGTTGCCACGTGTGTGCATCGATCTCCTCTTAAAACAGATCATGGAAAAAGCATCCTATCCATTTGGCAGCTTTTAAGGTGGATGATCCAACTGCAAACAGTGAATGAACTAGACCAGTAGTTCCCAAACTTATTTGGCCTACCGCCCCCTTTCCAGAAAAAATATTACTCAGCCCCTGGAAATTAATTTTTTTAAAATTTTAGTAGCAGTTACTCATCGCCCCCAAATGCACCTGTGGCCATTACCGCCCCCCTGGATTGCTGCAGCGCCCACCGGGGGGCGGTAGCGCCCACTTTGGGAATCACTGAACTAGACTCAGAAGAAAGCTTTTCTGCCGCCCATGTAATATATTATCCTTACTTTCCATCTGATTGTCCCTAACAGCCGCAATCAAGTCAATTCAGTATGCTTAGACCGTGGGACTGCCTGACATTCACTTCACACTTGGGAACAACAGATCAGTTAGAAAAGGTGGTCCTCTTTCCAATTCTTACTCAAGATGGGGATGAATGTGCTTGGTTGATTGTGATGATAAACACAAGGTAAATAAAATCCAAGGGCTGGGAGAAACATCAAGAAAATCAATCCTGCTATCACATATCTATAAGCAGGATTCATTCAGATCATGCCTGAAGAAAATATTTTTCCATTAAAGTCATTAATATTATTCAACAACAGCCTTTGGAAATGAGTCCTAGAATGTCAAAAATCTTCATTCAAAGTCTGACTTAAAACCTTTTCTGTTGCATCTAAACTTTCCCTGTTGAAGCAGTGAAGATGGGGGAGAGGAAGAGAAAGAAGGGAGGTGGGGAAAAGTGGACAAAGAAAGGGAGCGAAGAAACCGCACCTCTCTGGGCTAACCAAGGACCCTGCATGAAGCTGCTATTGCATGCCTTTCCTGCCTCCCACCCTGTCCCCAAACCAGTATCTCCCGGGATAAAAAACTCTGATAACCACCTTTCAAACACATATTTGCCTAGGAAAGTCAGATACAGACTTGACTATAGATGTGACTGAAAAGATGGCTTCTGACAACAACACCAAGTTCAATGACTATCCTATTCAGTGTGAGGTGAACACACCCTGAAGTGGAAGAGGGTATCAGGAGAACTGTGAAACACTTGCACCATCACAAGTTACGAAAGCAAGTTTGTCTTGGCAGGGTCCAGAGCCTCAAGTTTTACTTCCAGCTGTGCCACTAATTAGCTGCAGGAATGGAGGTATGCAGACTTCCGGCTCCAGGCTTCAGTTTCCCAGTCAAAAATGGAGAGATTCGGACCAGACAATCTTGATGGCCCCTTCCAGCTAACACGTTATTCTTTATAACTAAAATAACTAGTAATCACTGCCACCTATTTAACACAAGGCACTGTGCTTTCTAGCTCTTTCTCCCTCATGGCACACGTAGATGTTTCCCCAGGACACTAGAGTAAACTGACAAGGTGCTCACGGCCAGAGCCTCCAAACGCCCAGACCTGCCACTCAAAGGGCTGAGGCAACCAATGCCTGTAGCTATTTGTGACACATTGGGAAGTTCTTCCATATAGCATTTACTAAGAAAAAAATCAATAATGGTAGAATTCTTTAGGTATAGGTTGTTCCCTGCATAAGTAATATTAGAAAAATCTAAATTTCTGAAAAGGTTTCTTTAAAAAGACATATCAAGCATTTGAATGACTTGCATTTAATGGTCTTTTGAATTATATATATATCATCATACTTCAGAGCATGTCAAAAATCATCAAAATTTCAGTTCTTTACAAGAATACCACTACACATCTACGTGAAGCCCGACTTAGAGGCAGCCATTTCTCTCCATCTGATGTCATCAGCAGCAGAGTCTGCTTGGGTGTGAAGCAGTGCTTCCAAGCTGGCTCAGCCCAGCATGGCAGGTGAGCTCAGGGCATTTCCGGGGCTCTTCTACTTACGTCTCCTATCATGACGGCCTCCTCAGGTTCACAGCCAGTGCCCCGCAGTGCTTCCAAAAAGAATGTTTTCTCTGGTTTTCCTACTACTGTGGCTTTGGTATCTGTGGCATACTCCAAAGCAGTCACAAATGGTCCAGGCCCCAGGGCTAAGCCATCTTTCCTCTTGTAATACCTGGCTTTGTGGATTGCTATCAGAGGTGCCCCATCCAGGAGTAACCTAAAGAGATAGAGAAAATGGAGATTGGCTAAAAGCAAGGCCTTTATGACTGGAAAAGAATGTCAGACTTACAAAGTGGTTTTACAGTATTCACATTCACAGAAACAAAGAGTTTCTTATTAACTTTTAATGACTTGCTATCTTCTAATGAATTCTCTAAGAACTGCTGGGAATTAAATTCAAATACACTGAAGAAAGGTGATAGATTATTAAATTTGGGATTGCTTCAACCTTTTACCTTTAGAGGTTTCAGACACTTTACCGGAATCACCAGGGAAAGAGAATTAAGAGAAGTAAAGCTAAATAAGACACTCAAGGGAAGAAGCTTAACTTAATGAGACAAGTTGTTTCAACCTTCCCTAATGGTAAGCAGGAGGCTCTTGAGCCCTTTCCAGTATCACAACTGTTGCTGCAGTGACACATTCAGCTAACTCCAAATACCTGACTTCCTGTTTCCTCTACTCCAACATGTAAGTTTCTTTCTAATTCAGGAATTTAATAGAGCATTTTACAAACGCTTTCTGCTTGTACCTTTACGTCTTCATTCTACCTTTTGACTGCTTCTGACATTACTTTGCAAATCAGGCCATCTTCCCTGAAGAACACACCAACAAGGTTTAAGGGAGAGCCTTTACTGCCAAATCTCTTTTGTTGCCCTGATATTAGGATAATTATTCTCATACCAACTAAAGGGCACAAAGCATTTTACCATTAATTTGATAACCAAACTCTACATATAGTTAAGAATCCTCATTAGTGACTTAGGCAAAACGTAAAACAAATCCAAGAACCCCCACCAACAACTTCTTAATACTCACCACCCAACCCCCATCCAAAAAATATCTGCCATCCATCCCAACAGTGCAGCCTGTAGTCTCACAGCAAGAGAGTCACATGAATATTATCATCTAATGGAATGCAGGACATGATACACTTAAACTGCTTTTAACCAATGTAATGAATGATCTCACAAAGCTTAATTTACTTTAAGCCATCTACTTAGTTAAAATATTTAGTATGTCCATCGAGGAAGAATTCATCACATCTTACCCCTCACAATTATGAGTAATTAAGCGCTCAGCTATGAAAGTGCTAAATTATTTTTGTCAGTGGGCATGGAAATGCCTTCCTGTGGGAGATGCAGAATTCAGACATTTATGATTAAATATTTTATTAAGTAAAAACCAATACTGGACTATTACAGGGCCTTTCTGTTAGTTACTACAAATTGCTCACAGCACAGGACAGATCCTTCAAATTTATTCACTAATATTAATACAAGTTTACTTCTTAAAGCAGACCTTAAAATCCAGCTGTTAGGAAACCTGAAAAAGCCACTATGCTGGCCTTAAAGAACCACAGCTGATAGCAATGAGATAATAATGGGTGATTTATCTATCTCCCTTCTTGTCACCCACCCCCAATCCCATTTATTTGCTACTCTACCACGGAACTGGAATTCTTTATGCAACAGACC
The DNA here is from genome assembly GCF_028538775.1 of Myotis yumanensis. Lineage (NCBI taxonomy): Eukaryota > Metazoa > Chordata > Mammalia > Chiroptera > Vespertilionidae > Myotis > Myotis yumanensis. The sequence goes on from NW_027223758.1 coordinate 82,330,115, forward strand.
TCAAAATTGCTTTCCACTTACATAGCTAAACTAAAAACTCATTTGATTTGTCTTTGTTAATATTTTATTATGTATTAACTGGGGATAAGACTTATCAGCCTGATTGATGTGTGTACTCAATTCCCAGGCAGTGCTTTAGTGCCTTCCCTGAAAGGGCTGAGACTATGGGCTCCTCTACATGTCTCTAAGTGGAAACTGGACTACACGAGGCTGGAAAAGATAGGCATCTCTCAGGGAAGTGGTTCCTGCTTCTGTCATCCTCTGCACAGCATAAGCTTTACCGAGTCTTTCAAGAGCCAACCATATTCAGGACAGACTGAAAGGTAAACATTTTCTAGGACACAGATTAGAAGATCTTTTATAGTTAAACATTTTTTGAAATATCAAAAATAGACACCCCAATACTTGGGAGTGTTTTTTAACCTACCAGACAGGGCAGCAAAGGGTTGGCTGTTTTTGACACCAGAAATAATGTATCAGAAGGAAATATTCTGATAATTTTCTGTCTATATCTAACTATAAACCCACCGAAGTGCAAGAAGCAAGGAAAAAAGGGCACAAAGGCCTGATGCAAAAAACTCTGGCTGTGATTTCCGTGTGGGCAACGGAACAAACTGAAAAATCCTAGTGAGGGCAGGGCCACAATATAAACACCTCAGGCAAACATCTAGTCCAGTGGTTCTCAACCTGGGGCAGTTTTGCTCCCCAGGGACATCTGGCAGCACCTGAAGACTTTTCTGGTTGTCACACTGGGGAAAGAGGGGTGCTACTCGCATCTAGTGAGTGGAAGCCAGGGATGCTGCTAAACATCCCACAATGCATAGTACTGCCTCAACCCAGCCCCACAGTATTTTCTGGTCCAGAATGTAGTGTCCACACTTCTTAAAATAGGTAACAGCAAATCACTTCATGTGGGCCTAGGTTTCTTATTAATGAAGGGACTGAACTATCAGGGTTTTTCAACCTTAGCACTACTGCCATTTTGACACATTGGACTCTATCAAAATTAAGAACATCATGTTCTCATACTATTAAGAGCACAAAAAGGCAGGGATGAGATATCTGCAATATATATATGTATATCCAACCAAAAACATCTACACTAATAAAAGAGAAACATGGTAATTAGCGTACGACCGCTACCCTTTTCATTGGCTAATCAGTGAGTATATGCAAATTAACTGTCAGCCAAGATGGCGGCCGGCAGCCATGCACTGAAGCGAATAGGGAGGCTTGCTTGCTTCAGTGACTGCGGACTCCAACGTTCCCGCCTAACTTGTCGGCCTCTCAGCTGCAACTCTAAGCAACTATGTACTATGTTGCAAATAAGAAAATAAACAAAACCCCAGAAACCAGCTGTCAGTCAGCCCCGGACCGCAACATTGTATCGATGTTTTCAGCAGCGAGGCCTCAGAGCTAAAGCTGGCCCAGAATAAAAAAAAAAAAAAAGAAAACAAGGAGCGGTTGGAAGCTTCAGTCACTCACCAGCCGGAAAACAGCCCTCAGCCCCTCACCCAGACTGGCCAGGCACCCCAGTGGGGACCCCCACCCTGATCTAGGACACCCTTCAGGGCAAACCAGCCGGCCCCCACCCATGCACCAGGCCTCTATTCTATATAGTAAAAGGGTAATATGCCTCCCGGTACCGGGATCAGCGGAGCAGTGAGGCTCCCGGCACCGGGATCAGCGTGACAGGGGGCAGCGCCCAAACCCCCTGATCGCCCTGCAACTCTGTGTGTGACAGGGGGCAGGGCCACAACCTCCCTATCTGCCCTGCTCTGTTCGTGACAGGGGAAGGCGCCCCAACCCCCTGATCAGCCCTGCTCTGTGCCTGATAGGGGGGAGCTCCCCAATCCCCTGATTGCCCTGCGGCTCTGTGTTTGACAGGGTGCAGCGCACCAACCCCCTGATCGGCCCTGCTCTGTGTGTGACAGGGTAGAGCCATAACCTCCCCATTGGCCCTGCCCTGAGTGTGACAGGGTGCAGCGCCTCAACCCCCTGATCCGCCCTGCTCTGTGTGTGACAGGGGGCGGTGCCCCAACTCCCCTATCGGCCCTACTCTGTGAGTGACAGGGGGGAGCTCCTCAACCCCCTGATCGGCCCTGCTCTGTGCGTGACACGGGGGAGCTCCCCAACCCCCTGATTGACCCTGCTCTGTGTGTGACAGGGTACGGAGCCCCAACCCCCCTGATGGGCCCTGCTCTGTGAGTGACAGGGGACAGTGCCCCAACCCCCTGATCGGCCCTGCTCTGTGCGTGACAGGGGGTGGCGCCGCAACCTCCCCATCGACCCTGCCTTGAGTGTGACAGGGGGTGGTGCCCCAATCCCCCAATCGGCCCTACCCTGAGCGTGACTGAGGGTGGCATTGCAACCTCCCGATCCGCCCTGCTTTGTGCATGACGGGGCGGCGCCCCAACTCCCCAGACGGCCCTGCTCTGAGCCTGACCAGGGGCTGCACTTAAGGATTGGGCCTGCCCTCTGCCACCTGGGAGCAGGCCTAAGCCAGCAGGTCGTTATCTCCCGAGGGGTCCCAGACTGTGAGAGGGCACAGGCCGGGCTTGGGGACCCCCCTCCTCCCGCCCCCCGAGTGCACAAATTTTTGTGCACCGGTCCTCTAGTGTATATATGAGTTCCATCATATACACAAATCAGTAAGAAAAATACAACCCAATCAGAAATGGTAAAAGATTTGAATGGGCACACTGCAAAGAAGTTATCCACTGGTCAATAAGTACATGAAAATGTTTCAAGAACATTACTCATCAGGGAAACACAAACTAAAACCCAGTAAGATACTATACACACCAAACAGAATAACTGCAATTTCATAGACTGATCAGAGATTGGTGGGAATTTGGAGCAACTGAAACTCACACTCATAGCCAGTGGGAATATATGACATGCTATAATGACTTTAGAAAATTGTTTAGCAATATTTACTAAAGCTAAACAAGTACTTATTACCCAGTAATTTCACTACTCTACAGACCTAAGAGAAATGAGCACATATATCCCACAAAAAAACATGTTGAAGAACATTCATAGCAGCTTTATTCATAACAGCCCAAACTGGAAACCATCCAAATGAAAAATAAATAAATTGTGGGACAGTCTACTACACAATACAATAGGCTACTACACAACAAAAATAAAGAAACAAAACAACAAGAAAGTACCGCTATCCGCAACAACTTGGATAAATCTCAATAACAGACAAAAAATTATACAATTGTATGATTTAATTCATATGAAGACCAAGAACTGGCAATCCTGACAGGAGTCAGTAGTGCTACCTTAAGGAAAGAGTGTACTACAAGGCAGGAAGCCTCCTAGGGTGCTGGAAATGTTCTAGATCTTGATCAGAGGGTTACAAAGGCATACCTATGTGTAAAATGCTATTGAATTGTATACTAACAATTTGTGTACTTTATTGTGTATGTTACACATTAATAAAAAAGTAACAATATATTTATGTGGCTTTTTTAACTGCAAGTTTTATTTAGAGTAGCAAAAGTTGCCTTGATCGTATAACAATATCCCCATATGAAAAAATAAGAGCAGTTAGTGAAAGATATTAAACTCAATTCTGTATTCTGTGGATTTCAAATAGGCATAAAGTGGTTCTCTTGCATATACTAATGGAATACTTTAAACAACTCAAGTTCTTAATTTTTAAACAATTTCTCATGGTCTGGACTTGAATTAAAAAACTGCAAAGCAGCAGTCAGCACTTTCAAAATAGACAAAGCCCACAGAAATATTTGTAATGTGAGTCCTGCTGTCACACTGTTCTGGAATTCCTCATGCTCAGGGCTCTAAATACTTAGAAAAGATTCAGGAGTTACTGTACAAATGCAGTAATAATTGAAGTCGTAGTTGTTGACCTTTTTTCTCCCTTTCTCTTCTTCCCTTTCTAAGGAATTGAATATATTGGAGCAATTAACTTTTAATTTTTTTCTTGAGGAGATGGGAAAAGAAAAGCAATCTAATATTCCACAGGAACCATTTATGGTGATAAGAATCTCTTCCTGAAAAACAAAAAAATTAATTTCTGCACATCTCTAAGACTTTTCGAGGATTCTCACATCTTGTAATAATTATAGGAAGAAATCATTAACTTCAAAATTAAGTCATTTTGAATCTTCAAAACATTGCTCTTAAGCAGCCTTTCACCTCTTGCATTTAAATATGAAAGTTGTGATGTTATTTATTTTCAGATAGAATAACTTTTTTTTTTTTTTTTTGGTTAATCCTTACCCGAGGATATTTTTCCATTGCTTTTTAGAGAGAGAAACATGGGTGTGAAACAGACATACTGATTAGTCACCTCCTGAATGGGCCTGCGTGCTCTTGACCAGAATGGAACCCAGGACCTTTTGGTCCTCGGACCACTGCCCTATCCACTGAGACAAACTGGCTGGGGCTAGAATAACATTTTAAATAAGCTCCTCTAGAAGCTGGAGAGCAGCTGCTCTTAATTTATTTTAAAAACTTGAACTTTTCCTAGGTAAGCTATTCCATGCAGTTTTTCCTCAAAATTCCTTTGATCCAACAACTTTAGTTCTGAAAAAAATTTAAGGAACAAACATAAATATTGCTTAACTAACGTTCTCAAAAGGCTTTTTTTTTTTTTTAAAGTTAACTTCAAAAACCTGGAAATAGCCGAAACCGGTTTGGCTCAGTGGATAGAGCGTCGGCCTGCGGACTGAAAGGTCCCAGGTTCGATTCCGGTCAAGGGCATGTACCTGGGTTGCGGGCACATCCCCAGTGGGGAGTGTGCAGGAGGCAGCTGGTCGATGTTTCTCTCTCATCGATGTTTCTAACTCTCTATCTCTCTCCTTTCCTCTCTGTAAAAAATTAATAAAATATATTAAAAAAAAAAACCTGGAAATAACCAACAATAAGAAACATATGGCTATTCAACTAATTGCACTTATGAGAGTGGAATATTCTGTGGGAATCAAACATGTTTTAGAAGAATATTTAAGAATGTGGAAAAACATGCACAACATATTGTTGGGTTTTTAAAAAGCAAATTACCACATACTATACATATACAGTATATATAGATTCTCATTTTTGCCTAAATAGATATGTGCATGGAAACAAACTAGCTAGGTGGAAGGATTACAGATAATTTTGTTTATTCTCTTTTGAGCATATACAATTTTCCACAATGAAGACATATTACTTTTGTGCTGCGATATTTTTTTTAATCTTGTTAATGCTAAGTTCAAATTAAATTATTAAGTGATCTGCTTGTCCAGGTAGCCTTCCTCCTAATAGAGATCATTAAATTTAGTTATAATTGGTCCATTACAAAAATGCTCAAGCTTTGGGCTTCTAACTCAGGTCAGAAGATGAAAAAGACCTTGCTACATGCTAGTACCAAAACTGTGAAAAAGAATACACAAGAGCTATAGATATTCATATTGATGAATCATACAGTATTACTAGGGAAGAAAGCAAATTGATAAGTAAAGTATAAAGCATGCAAAATAACACCATATACTGTCTAGAAATACCTACATGGTATTTAAAAAATGCATGTAAATGATAAACACAATTCAGAATCCTGATTACTTTTGGGTCTTGGGCAGGGGTGGGCAAACTTTTTGAGTCGAGGGCCACAATGGGTTCTTAAACTGGACCGGAGGGCAAGAACAAAAGCATGGATGGAGTGTTTGTGTGAACTAATATAAATTCAAAGTAGACATCATTACATAAAAGGGTACGGTCTTTTATTTTTTTAGTTTTATTCATTTCAAATGGGTCGGATCCGGCCCGCGGGCCGTAGTTTGCCCACGGCTGGATCTTGGGTGATAAAATTGAGGAGGGATATCAAATATGTCAATAATTTGTATTTCTGGAACTGCCTGATAGGCCTAAGGATGTTTGTTATATTATCCCTTGTATATTTTAGTAGTAGGTAAAAGGAAAAAAGACACCAATGGCTCTTAGGATTTAAATGTTTTCTAGAATCCAACCCCTCAAATCATGTCTATTTCTTTTCTAAAATCAATCTCTAGTATGCAGTGTTCTCAATTCATTAAAATATTTAGGACATATTTGTAGCCAGATTGTACTATGCATTTTGGGGGCCTGCCTATTTGAAATAGTAAATAAGAGGCAGTGTAATGTGGAAGGCTAATGCATCCACCTGAGGGCAATATGCCCCTGAAGCTGGTGTTCAAGGCAGCTATGCATGGGGTTTAAAATCCAATGTTTATTCTCATTATCAACCTGAACAGTAATTTAACTAATCGGTGGTTCATTTGAGATGTCTATATTTGCCACTTACAATCCAAACAGCTGTAGTCACTGGTTGGAAGGCACAGTCTCTGTGGAGACATCAATATGCAAAGAAGGGCAAGACCTAAAATCCTTCTGTTAACTCTCCACCCAGCAGTTAAGTGCATTTGTGAAATTAGAGTTGACCCATAAGTGCACTGTAATGCTTCAAAGTGTAGTGTTTAAAAAAATCAATATGGTTAGGGAAGTGTACTAATTAGACAGCATCCGAGCAATTATAAAGTCAGTATTATGTCAACATACATTTTTATTACCCTGAGTCCAGCATTCATCTAAGGCAGAGACCTATTAAATATGTCCTTCCCAAATTACCAGCTAAAATCAATCAATACCTTCTCCTTGAATTCTGTGGTTAAAGAAATGAATAAAAGATAGTAGGAGTAAATTAGGAAGTAGGTTCTCTATTTCAAATGAAAACCAATTTTGGTATAGTTGTAAACCTTACTTAAGGAGCAGGTGATATAATATTGCCCCCACCCCAAGCCCAAGAAGCCACAGCAGAATAACTGAAGTAGATGAAGCAAAAGAAATTTTAACACCACATACCCCCACATATACCTTCACGCATGTGGCCCAGCAGTGGACCTCCAGATAATAACTACAGTAGCGGATACTGAGCAACTATAAAAAGCGAGTATGTTACTTTTAAACAAAGGCTAGACTATCACAATGACTAAGTGCATTAAGTAGCCGTAGTTTCCATTAACTGAGGCTCTAAAATGCACACAGGGAAAAAGGTGCTATTTCTGGCCACACAGACTGTACACGAGGACAGCCATTTTCAAGATTAAACAGTAAATAATGTGCCCAGATGTGTGAGCGTTGTAGTGATTCTAAGACATATACATCAAGAAATGAATTCTACATCAAATATAAGTTAGAATGATTCTTGTAGATCTTTTTACTGTAAGAAAATGATGTTTTTATAGCATTCTTGAAGTTAAATACCAAAAATTTATCGACCCACTAAAAAAATTTTTTTAAGCTATTACAATGTATCCCTATGTAATATTTTGAGCTACTTGTCATAAATTCAAAGACAAATTATACTGTTTAATGGTTTGACAAGCAGTAAAAGACAACATAAGATGAAAGATGAGAAAAATCCAAGGGAAAAAGTCACAATCTCACTCTAGAGCAGATTTGTAGGTAAATTCTGATCCAGTTTATCTTAAGAAGTATGAGAACCAGTATGCAGTCTTCCCTTTGTAAGCAGCAGCGAAAGTTCATAAAAGTGAAATGCACACATAACTGAAGATTTATAACATTATATGTGGTAGTTGTGTTTCCCCCAATTTCAACCAACAGCCATTGGAACATCTCCATTTAGATGTCCCACATGCCAAACAGCCCCAACCTGAACTGATCGCCTCCTGGACCCCACACAGGGAGTGTTCTCCATCACAGGTGCCCAGGTGAGAAATATGATGTCCTCCCTGCCTCACTGTCCTTCACTTCCTAACCTCAATCACTCATCAAGTCATGTTGATACGACCTGAATCCCTACTATTCCAGGTCAGACTACCATTATCACTCATAGAATAATTTCTTTGAAAGTATGGTCAACTGTGTAGATTTTTTTCCCATAGCATGGATTCACACTGGAGGAAGAGTCCCGTTTACTGTTTTTGGGGGCATTAGCCTTGATGCTGTTTTCTGTCAGAAATTAGCATAGTCAGTGCAGAATCATAGGAGTGATGATAAAAGACAAAACTGCTAGCTTTAACAGATGCAATTTTATTATGGATTTCTGCTCCAGAATACTAAGTCTATAAAAAACAAACAAACGAAGATCATCACATTTTAACATATTGATAATTTTTTTAAACTAAGCAGGATAGTAATAAATAATATTTGATGTTGATCTTGAAGTGATTTTGAAGATGTGCGTCCTCATGTATAATCTAGGTGGCTAGAAAGTAAAACATGTATAACCTTACATGACAAAGACTCAAGAAGGTAAAGAAGGAAGTATTTGATCAGATGAAAAATAAATAGCTAAATAGCTAGAGACTCACCGGAATGCTTGATTCAGAGTTTGATAATGAAAATGTTCTGGTGCCAATCCTATGACCACAGCATTAGGATCGCTTGTTTGTATTCCTGGGAATTAAAAAAATATATGATTGTTGAAAAATGCAATTAAAAGTAATGTTACATTTTATAATAAAGAGTTTTAGTAAATCAAGTGCAAATTGTTATTGTAGCAATAATCTGAAGTTTAAGAGATTATCCTGCCCTGTGTACTCTCGCAATAGTGAAAGAGATATTTAAAGGAAGAAAAAGTTCTCCTAGTATTTTTGCATATTTCTTTTGCATGGTTTTACAGCTACTCAGTAACTAGAATCTGAGTTGAAACTTGTAACCTGATGTTCTCAAACAAGTAATTTCTAACTTCAAAGAGCTTTACTGATTACAATCAACAAGAACAGCCATGAATTCCCTATGAGCTATCAGATCAATAGCAACTGATGAGGAAATGAAAATCTAAGAGGCAAGGGAAATTAGACACTCTAATTGACAGTTGAGGTTAACATATTCATGATAAACATGGAATGCACTATAGATTCTGCTATTTTCTACATAATGTCTCATCTACTTTTAGTGTCACAAATATTACTCCATAATTTAAGCATATTTTAAGGCCTTGGTACCTGACCAGACAAGTATATTCACCAACACAGTTACTAAAAGTCAGACGGTTCTGTAGATTACCCATATGCCAATTCCTATTTGCTTCTCTTACTGCTTGCCTTAAAGCATTTTTCATATCAATTCCACCAAAATGTAAGGGAAAGAAATAGGAAGAGTAGATATCCAGCTTTCCCATTTCCTCCTTACCAGCATCCATGAGTATTGAGTAATTGGTTAAAGTTTGCTGAAGGAAAAAAACCAAATTGTTGGCTATACTTAGAGTTAAAGTTTTTTGTGTTCCTTCCATTATCTCCATCTACCACTAGCAAAGATATTCAATAACAGCAGAAAAATTTCTTGCCTTTCAAAAACCCATCTACTTTGGGTATTTTCATGTATATAAGCATGTTCTAAGTATTGTCCTGGACTGACTGACAAAGATTTCTTCCTTCTCAGGGACTCTGCTTATGTATCCCAACTGCAGCTCACTGCTAATACAACTAGAATCTTAACCTCCTTCAAATAAAGTCAAAACAGAAAAATCTGATTAAAATATTGTTTTATAGTACTTCAGCTAACCCAGAGACACAAATACACTGTAGATGCATGTAGATCATTGTTTGTACAGCCATCACATGGTTTTATACCCATTTTTCTATATTGTGTCATTTCACGCTGAGTATCACTTACAAAACAAAGCAATGTGGCAAAGTTTCATAAAAATAGGATATTTTTCCAGAGTTTATTAATTTTCCCAAAGAGAAAAGTTTGATTGAAATATTTCATAATCACTGCTAAAATTTCATACTATACAGAATGACACCTATTTTTAAATAAGGCGATTATGGATTATCTCATTTAATCAAATTAACATAGTAGCTCTTGGATCAAGGATTATAATACTCAAAGTAATTTTGACCTGTGCTTTTTCAAGCTGTGGGTCATGATCCATTAGATTACAAAACTAATTTGGAGAGCTCTAAGCAGCATCAAAATCAAATAAACAATTAAGTAAACCAAACAGAAAACAGAATACTTCTCATACAGTAAAAGTATTGTTTAGCATATATATAACACACACATATATGTACTAGGTTACTATGTAATGTGTTTCACTTACTGTGGAGTGCAGTCAGAACAGGTTTGAGAAACACCAATTTGGATTCAAGAGATCTGTTGACCCTTTCAATAATAATAGGAGGAAATCTGAATACATCTAAATATTCAGTTTAAGAATGATTTATAAGAAGATATGAAGAACCAATTTTTAAATCTTTGCAATTTCCCCTACCTTTGAAATCAGGTAGTGCCCGATCGTCAACTAGCAGCATGGGCCGGACTTGTTTCTGCTCTACTAAATTTCTGGCTGCAGTCAGAGAAGTAAATATCTCATCTTCAGAGATATCAAACTCCAACTTTTTCAACCTTTCCAGTAAGTCTCTCTTGCTCTCTTTGGTTGTATTGGTCACAAACCTAATCATTACAGAAGTACCACGTAACCTGGAAAAGTAAAATTCAGATGTCAACAGGCAGCTTTTACATTCTAGCCCTGTAAGATCTCCTAAATTGGTAGCACTTGCCAACAGTCATAAAATGAAGGCTAAGTCACCAAGTAAATATTTTTATTACCAATAATCTTTTTGTTATCTACCCAGAACTGCTTACGTATTATCCACACCGTCTGGACCACTTTATTGCCAAAGGCTACAAAGTAAGTTATAAAAGCTGTGTCTACCTTTTTGAGGACTTCTGTACTTCAACTGAATTCTACTGCAGGGATTTAGCAAATAAGTGAAAAAAAAACAAACACAAAGCTTAGTAACCACTATACTCACAGAATATGAGAGATAAAAGTTACCTTAGAGATTATCTACTTATGCAACCCTCTCTTCTTTTTTAAAAATATATTTTATTGATTTTTTTACAGAGAGGAAGGGAGAGGGATAGAGAGTTAGAAACATCGATGAGAGAGAAACATCGATCAGCTGCCTCCTGTGCCCGCAACCCAGGTACATGCCCTTGACCGGAAACGAACCTGGGATCCTTCAGTCCGCAGGCCGACGCTCTATCCACTGAGCCAAACTGGTTAGGGCGCAACCCTCTCTTCTTATAAAGAGGAGAAAACTGAGGCCTAGGGGAGCTAAGTGACTCGCTCGGCTTCATACTGCCGGGTAGCAGTAGAGCTGAGACAAAGACTCCAACCTATGTCCTGGTACAGGACTTGATGTCCTATACTAGAGAACAGAGGACACCTCAAGATGTTGTTTTTCCTTCTTAGACAATCAGAAGATGTGCTACCAAATCTATAAACAGAATCTATCTGGACAGTCTACCAAAGAAAATCTTTTTTTTTCTTTTTAAATAAAATGTGTTTTTCCCTTGAACTACTTACATATAGAATTGTTTTGATTCTGTGATCTGTTTTCGGAACCTAAACTGGTAATCAGGTACCAGAGAAAGAATTCATGACAGTCTAGCTTTCTTTGAAATTGAAAATTATTTTCTTGGTCCTAAAGTGTTTTAATCCAAAATCTAAAAATAATTTTAATTTAGCAACAATTAAAATTTTATATTAATACCCTATTGCTTTTTATTTTGTGCCTGCCCCAAATGAATACAAGGTGGAAAAGCACTAAATGCAATTGAAAACAAGCAAGCAAATAAAACAGAAACAGATTTTTAAGTATTCACCCAAAGAACATTAACTAAATTTGTAAGATTAAATAGTTCACTGTAATCATGATTGCCTCTATAATATCTGTGTGGTAGCTTTTCTTAAAAACACATTAAACTTAGTGGTTTATCTCTCAAAAGAAACTGATTATTTCAACGTAACTATTATCCTAAAAATGAACAAGTAGAAGTACTGAAATAACCATATCATTTTTAATGAGGATTTAAAAAAAACTTTTCTTTTTACTGGTCCCTCAACTTCCCTTAGCCTGTTTGTTTCTATAGAAACCAAAACCAGCCATAACAGTATAGTGATGTCTCTGGATGTGTAATTCACAGGCTCCTGGCCCTCCAGAATGGCAGGCTCATACTTACAGAGATACTTAGTGGTGTCATTCATTGCTCACCAAAAATAAAAAAATTTTTCTTCAATACAAAGTAAAAAGCTTATCTTTAAAGCAGTAAAAGCTCCTTTCCCAGAGAAAGCCTAATTAAGAGACAGTGTCAAGGAGTCAAGAGAAAGTCCAACTGTGAATCTGATTTTCTTTTGGCTTTAACCAGTTAACGGCCACGATATTTTGAATTTAATTAAAAAAGGTCCGCCACTTGCGTCTATAGATGCTTATGGCGTACAAATGGTTAAACAACATGTTGTCCACCTATAATATGAACATCATGACTCCTAACTAAACTGATAGCTTCCAAATGATGCCTACCAGATACATAAGTCTCTTTATATTTGTTTATTCCCCAGATGGAAGGTAAGCTCCTTGAGAGAATACAAGCAAGATCTGTGTTAATTTTTGGCCCTTATACCTGGTGTTGTGATGCTAGTCACTAGATTTTCTGAATAACAGTACACTGTGACTATTTTAAGGTGGGAAAATAATAAGCACCACATGCTAAGTATTGCTGACTTTGAAAACTTCTCTAAATAATTTTAATATGAAGGTATTCAATACCAATTAGTAGTACTACTGTACTGATGATTCTTTTTTCCAGGACACTCAGAAGCAAACATTCACATTCAGTTTACTTTTTAAAAAATATATGTTTTTATTGATTTTGAGAGAGAGGAAGGGAAAGGAATAAAGAGACAGAAACATCAATGAGAAACCTCATCCATTGGCTGCCTCCTGCACGCCCTTTTACTGGGGATCGAGTATGCAATACAGGCATGTGCCCCAACCGGGTTCACTGACCTCTTGGTTCCTGGGTCCACACTCAACCACTGAACACACTGGCCGGGACATGTTCAGTTTGCTTTAACAAGCTTTTACTACGTATCCCCGTTTGTATCTAGACATGTTAAGTACTGTGGTTGGTACATCAGAAATATAGAACAGTTGCTAACCTTCAAAGGCATTAAATTTCACTGATAGAAATAATTCTAAAATTTCAAGTCCCTCAATTAAATTTTATTTGAGCTGCTGCACACTTACTGCGAGATCTTAGGTGAAAGGGGAGTGGGCAGCACTATGCCTCTGTGCATGTGTGTATTTCACTTTGTGATTCCTTCATTTGTGATTTTTCCAATGCTATTTAATTTATATTTTAGAATCTTGAGTTGTCATTCACGAATTTACATTACTTAGAAAAAAACATGCACACAAGGAACAAAAAGAATAGATCAAAGGCCAAACCTAATAAAGGCTTAGAGAACAATGTTTGGAAGATATTACAATGCATACATCTTCTAGCTAAACCCAAGGCAGTTTTTGTATATATGGTAAGCTGGTGAAATGCCATCTTAAGGTCATCCATTCAGCTAATGATCTGCCTTGGTAAAACGGCACTCACAAACATATTTGTCAGCTGAACCTGGAGGATAGCTTGCCTTTTAAGAGCTTCCTGTGCGCCTGGCACAGCTGCATCTTCAATGTGAAGTGTGCCATTGAGATCTACCAAAACAGCTTTTAATGCACGGCGTGCTGCCATCCTTCATTCCCTAGGAGAGAGCAAATGAAATTAAAAATACAGTTTAGGAAACAATGGACAATTAAAAACTGGGGAAGTCTTCAGAAATATCATTCATATCCAGAAAGATACAGCTTAGTGTTAAGCTGTTTCTTTTGGGGGGAAAAATGTGTTTTTTAAAATCCAAATCCAAAATTTGACTCATAATACTTTCATAACGCTTAGTTATTTAAAAAATCTTTAATTAAAACTAGAAAGGGAAAAGGGGGAATTAATAAAAAGACGTTACTATTTACTTTCAGATTTCTTAAAATAACTCTTTGGCTTAACAATTTATTCATTTATTTTAGATCTAAATATGAGAATAATGCACTCTGAAGAATGGGTGTATGGGAGCCCTAATTCATTGGCAACATCTTTTTTTTTTTTTTAAATATATTTTATTGATTTTCCAGAGAGAGGAAGGGAGGGAGATAGAGAGTTAGAAACATCGATGAGAGAAACATCGATCAGCTGCCTCCTGCACATCCCCTACTGGGGACGTGCCTGCAACCCAGGTACATGCCCTTGACCGGAATCAAACCTGGGACCTTTCAGTCCGCAGGCCGACGCTCTATCCACTGAGCCAAACCGGTTTCGGCGGCAACATCTTTTTCATCTTTGGTTCTATGTGATGACAATGTTCTAATCACTCACCTCTACTATTATACCCTGAAATGACATATATGGCCAAGGAGCTAACAGTATGTACAAGCTACTATATGACTTGACCCGTAACAGTATGTCAGGAAATACTGTCCTTACTTAGTAATATAAAAGTTCCTTTTGCATATTTTCTCTTTAAAATTTATTGTGAGCTATATCCTAAACACAGTGGAGTATAAGGTATTGGTTAAAAATAAAAATAATGAAATATTTCAGACATACAAAAAAGTATCAAGGATAATATAACCACCTCCATTACCCATCATTCAACTTTAGAAATAAAACATCACAGATGGAGTTGGAGCCCTCTGTGTACCTTTCTTTGAACTAATTTCCCTTATTCCTTTCACCAAGTAAACTACTCTCTTGATTTTGATCTGTTGAAAGCTTTGTATTAATGTTCTTCTTTCTACTCTTAGTGATTTGCCTTACCAATCCATATCATGTTTGGAAAATGTCTCCATGTTAACACATGTAGCAACTGTTCATTCACTTTCACTACTGTGTATAGAATGCCACTGTATGGATATATACTTTATTTGTCCTGATTATGAATATCTTGCACATCTATATATATAAAAGAGTAATATACAAATTGACCAAACGGCAGAACGACCCCTTGACCAGCCACTATGAGGCACACTGACCACCTCTCGTTCCCGCCCCCTCCCACCCCCCCCCCCCGCCCCGCCCAAGCAGGCTCCGATCGCCCAATGGCAAACAGGGAACGGGGGGTGGGGTGGGGGGGCGTGGCTGGCTGCTGGCAGCCAGGGAGATGGCCCTGATCACAGGCCAGGCCTAGGGGCTGTACCCGCACACGAATTTCATGCGCTGGGCCTCTAGTCTTATTATAATGAAGAGTACCACTTTGAACCTCCTTGTACACATCTCCTGGTGAACATAGATGAGAATATTTCTCTGGGGTCTTGCTGAGTCTGAGGGTGTGTGCTCATCTGTATCCTTACAGGAATGCTGCCATGTTGCCAAGTTGCTGTATTCACTTGTATCTTTACAGGGCAAATGTTTACTGAGCACTTCCTATGTGTCAAGCCCTATGTGACAATGACAATGGACATGGAGGAGCCATCTCCTTTAAACTGAAAAGCAGACGGAAAGGGGGAAAGAACCTGGGAGATATAAATAGGTAATTACCACGAATTTGTGGAGAATCTATGGCAGGGGTCCTCAAACTACGGCCCACGGGCCACATGCAAGTACAAATATTGTATTTGTTCCCGTTTTGGTTTTTTACTTCAAAATAAGATATGTGCAGTGTGCATAGGAATTTGTTCATAGTTTTTTTTTAAACTACCGTCTCCAACGGTCTGAGGGACAGTGAACTGGCCCCCTATTTAAAAAGTTTGAGGACCCCTGATCTATGGAATCTATGGGAAAAACTTAATAGAATCTTACCTTGGGACGGATGGTGGGTGGAGGGAAGACATCTCTGTCCTAGCTGGGTCCCTATGAAATGTGATCGTGGAGCCTGGGACTGGCAGTCAGTAGGCTCAGGTGGTGGTCCTCATTCTGCCTCAAACTCATTGTGTGACTTTGGCCAAGTGTCTTCCCTGCTCTGGTCCCAGGTTTCTCCTCAATATGTGGGTTAGGGAGGCAAGATAAAGTCTCAATCTTTCTCCTCTGCCTACAATCTCAAGATCTAGGCTGGAAGACTTAATGTATCACATTACCCCCTGAAGCCTTGATTTTCTCCTTTTCAATATAGGCCTGCTAATCCCTGCTGCTGGTCCATCTCCCAAAGCTGCCAGGAATACGCTAGATTGCCAAGTGTTGTCCTTCTAAGTGTTGTTCTTTCTTAGGTGCATTCCTTTCAGGGGGCAAAGATGCTCCCTGAATTCCCTCCCAGCTTATAGCTTACAGCTCCTCTGCTCCTCCCATTTCCCAAGCTCTGTTCCCACTCCAAGTCAGTCATCTCTGCATATAAGGTATAAATATAAAAACTAAATAAACCCATAGTAAGCCCCAGAACTCAAATATACTTCTTCAGCTAGCCTCACTGTAGGCCTTGACTACTTCTACCCCATAATGTATGGCCTGGGGTCACAGGAAAAGCAAGAGAAGTGGCTGGAAGGAGAAAAGCCAGAACAGCTCCCATTTATTGGATGCTGTATACGTTCTGTGCCATGCTAAGTTCTCTGCAGCCTTTATCACTTTATTGAAACTTCTACGCAATCTTACCCAGACTAGCAAATTCAGGCACTGAGAAGTCACAAACTTGCCCATGTGCTTTTAGTTTTGGCTTTGAACCATGTTAATGGTTTATATATTGAAATTGAAATTAAGTCAGAAATTTAAATATTGAAATTTAAATTTAAATACAAACAGAAATAAACTAATCTTGCTAAGACACAGAGTACTCTGACTCTAGTTCTTCAGCAGGATATATTCAAAGGACAAAAAAAATTGCAGTGCTGAGCTGGTGTGGCTCAGTGGTTGAGCAATGACCTATGAACCAGGAGGTCAGGGTTCGATTCCTGGTCAGGGCACATGCCCGGGTTACGGGCTCCATCCCCAGTGTGGGGCGTGCAGGAAGCATCTGATCAGTGATTCTCTCCCATCATTGATGTTTCTCTCTCTCACTCCCTCTCCCTTCCTCTCTGGAATCAATAAAAATATATTTAAAAAAAAAAGAATTGCAGTGCTAAAAAATGTACATATTTTTATTTAAAAAATTTTAAATTGATTTTTAGAAAGAGAGGGAGATGGAAAGAAAGAGAGAAACATTGATTGGCTGTCTCCTGCACACCTCCTACTGGAGATTGAGCCCACAATCTGGGCCTGTGCCCTGACTGGGAATCGAACCAGTAACCTCTAGGTGCATGGGACAATGCTCCAACTGAGGCACACCGGCCAGGACATATATTTTTAAAAATTAGATTTTTAAAAACTGATATTAGAGAGAGGAAAAGGGAGGGAGGGGGAGAGGGAGGGAGGGAGGGAGAGAGAGAGAGAAACACTGATGTGAGAGAAATACATCGATTGGTTGCCTCTCTTATGTGCCCTGACCAGAAATGGAACTTGCAACATAGGTACAGGTAATTGGACCTGTGACCTTCTGGTCCACAGGACAATGCTCTAACCCAGCGGTCACCAACTGGTGAGGTCCGAAAGGTTGGTGACTGCTGGTTTAAGGAAACCTTTGAAGCAGCCGTCGCCAACTGAGCCACACCAGCCAGGGCAAAAATGTATACATTTTTTAAATCATGAATTCATGATGATCTTCAATTCCAAATCAATGCCACAGTGTTCTTCCTCTCATCCCATTCCACATTCATAGTTCTTTTCTCCCATTTGAGAACCCTGATTTTCTAAACATCAACATTACATTTACTCATTTACTCAATACTACAATAATCACAGAATAGTTTTGGAACTCATATGATTACCATTACCCACAACAAATTGTGAACCTGTTGATGTCTGTCATTTCCCATCAAAATAAAATCCCACCTTTTGGGATTCTGACTAGAATTGCATTGACACTAATAGAGCATTATTAGGAGAACTGAGATTACTATATTGCATCTAAACTCATAGATACAGAGAACAGATTGGTGACTGCCAGAGTAGGAGGAGGGGAGGGAGAAATGGGTGAAGGGGGTCAAAAGCATAGTAACTAGAGTTAATAATACTGTATCACATATTTGAAAGTTGTTAAGAATACTTCTTCAAACTAGACCTATCATGATGATCATCTCTCAACATATACAAATATCAAATCATTGTTGTACACCTGAAACTAGTATAATGTTGTATGTCAATTATGTCTCAATAAAAGGAAAAGAAGTTATTTGATAGCACACAAAAAATTGTTTTTCAAAAAAAAAGTAATTGTAAAATATTTGTATCACCCCCAGAAGAACTGTAAAGACTTCAAAGATAGTCCATATTCCTGGTTTATCTTGACTCCTTGGCCCACCATCTCCCAGTTTGAACAAGTTATATAGGATATACCTTAGAAGAGACACAAACAATTGATATTGGTACAAAGTCGAGGCAAATTCTCTTTCATCCTAAGAGGAACTCTTCAAGATACTTCAGAGGACATCTCCCCTTGAATATCCAAGGGGGAACTCCATCCAACAAGTCCTAATTAACAACCCTCAAAGTTACTTTTTCCTAAGATCCATAGGAGTGAATGGCAGCACCATCAATCCAGATGTACCCAGCAGGCTCTCCCACTCCTTCCTCCCATCGGTTCAGTTGCCAAATGCCAGTCCTACCTCCTTTACAGTCTTGAATCCACTCACTTCTCTTCATCATTACTAAAACTTAGTTTTAGAGTCATCACTTTTCATCTAGTCCAGTTCAACAACTTTCTAAATGTCCTCTCTGCTTTGAACCTTCTATTTCCAGCTGCAAATCCATTCCCAGAAATGCAGGGGTGAAGGGCAAGAACCAAGGAGTTGTATGTGCCTCAATTCACTAGCTATGCGAACTTGAGCCATCTTCTTAAGCTCTCAACCTCAGTTTCTTCACTGCTGAAATATGAAGGATGACACCTGCCTCTAATGGTTGATAGAAAGATTAAAGAAAATAAGTCATGTACTGTGAACAGTGTTTCACACATAGAAAGTCAGGGTTATGTATGTGTGGGGGAGAAGGGACAGAGGGAAGGGCACATGATGGATGTGTCCAGGACTGCAAAAATCAGATATGATGCAACATCCTAAAGCATTAGGGTAACTTGAGAGTTTGAGAAAACATTTTATACCCAAATAAGGATATACTGTGGAGGCATGCAATTCAAAACTTGCATAAATATTTAACATAAAACGAGATTTCAATAAAATTTTCTCCGGGGAGGTTAAGGCTGTTCAGAATATGCCTCCTAGAACCTCCGGGGGGTAAACATTCTCTTCTCTTCCCTACATGCGTCCAGTAGAAAAGTCTGGAACCACTGGGTGCACTCAATAAATGTTATTATCCAGATACTCCCCAATTAAAAGCCTCCCAGTGGTTCCCCGATTCCTTCATGATGAAGTCCGAACAATGAACACCACTGCTCAGAGCCCGGGGTTACCTCTCCCCCTCATCTAGACTCCCGCATCAAGTCCCACTGCAGGGGCAGGAGTCCCATACCCCACCCTCATCGCCTGGGACCATTTCCGCTCCCTGGATCCTACCACCCCCGCTCCTACATCCGCCCTTCCCCTGGCCCACTCCTCTGTCCCTGGGCCCCGTTTCCCCCGGCATTCCTGAGTTCAGCTCCTCCTCTCCCGGGCTGGGCCAGGACCCCCGCGTGCTCTCACTATCACACCGACATTGCCCCAACTGTTAGGTTCTGGGAGTCATGGGGCTCTGTTGCCTTTTCCACGGTACTACTAAAGGCTTTTGAATTAAGTAAACTTAAGAATCCGGGTCTCTACGATTTCTAGAACTAGAATCTTTCAGCACTCCACAGCGATTCCCGCCATCTCCCCGTGGGGAGGGGCGCCGGGACTGGTCTCTGCGCTCCGCCCCAGCCCACGTTCCAGGGCCTAGCAAACGCCGGACTGACCGGGAAGGACTCCAGCTTCGACATACAGTCCAAGGGCACGTGCCGGAGAACCACCGACGCCTGTGAGCCGCGCTCTAGCCCTGGGCAACCACAGCCGGGCGCACCCGGGGCCTGGCGGAAGCGGCGCGCGCCCTCTCCGCGCATGCGCGGCAGCGCCGCGACCCGGGGGGGCAGTGCCCAGCGGAGGGGCGTGACAGTCCTCACTGAGCAAGCGCGTGGGTTGGTCCCTGCCCCAGGAGGGGGCGGGTGGCCTAGAGACGCAAACAGGTGAGGCCCCGAGCCCTTCCACAAAGGAACGCAGCCTCCAGACGAGCGGGCGGGCGGCTCCTCACCCCTGTTCCGTTCCGTCCTCAGCAAAGACCCCGCTAACAGGAACGTCGCACAGTCCCGCGGACACAGCATCCTCGCCGCGGGTCCAAAGCGCCCGGGGCAGCTGCGGATTGACGCCGGAAGCTGGGCCTAGGACTGCAACGGAAGTCCCGCCTTCCCCCGTCCTTCTCCGCTCCATCCGTCTTGGGTTGCCCTCCAGTCTCGGACACCCAGTACCGGGTCTAGTTCCGCTCTTTCACCACCATCGAAAGGAACGGTAGACTGTTCTGGAGACCCATTTTTTTTTCAAGGGCGCTGCCACGATGCAAGAGGAAGTACAAACCCCCTGCCTTTGTTCGGTAAATGTTTCCCATTCCGCAGCACCATGGTCGAACCAAGTTTTATTGGGTAACTTCTTTGCTGCAACCCTCTCCACATTCCCTAGGGGTAACTCAGAAGTCATCTCCTAGATAGTTTCCTTGAAACACCCAATCTCTGAGGTCATGTTCTGCTTTGCTACTTGAATACTGACATTGCTATTAACCATCACCTCAGGTAGCGTCCCTCTTTTCCTGAATTAGCTACCCCAAAAGCTGACATGGTCGTTGCCCATCCTGCCTCTGCTCAGAGAGTGCTACCACAGGCCTTGCCTACCACCTCCAGGGAACCAATGGCTGACTGCAGCACTGCGCAGGGGTGTCGGATGGTGTTCTAGCAGCATCTGAGCCTCCAGTCAAGGACAGCGCAGTTTTGTCGAAAGGTTCCGTATGTGTAAACCAGGGTGTCCTATTATGTCGGAATTTTTTTCATTTAGTCATTTCCATAGAGAATGCATAAGATGACCACCTCTGCAGTCAAGTATATAGTTCATTTGAATCTAAGGAAGACAAGTACTGTAGAGACTCCCAACGTGGGTGGGAGCAGTGACGAAGGTGGTCCTAAGTATCCCAAAATACTATATATATAGTACTCAAATATATTGCTTTTTCTCGACATTTTATGAGTACATACAACACACAAGTGACTACATATACCTAAAGAGCACAGATCACCTTGCCTACTCTATATAAAGCAGGGATTTTTTAAAAAATACTTTTAAGCCATGTTTTTTTTAAAACTTAGGGTTTTATGGAAGTGCCTTAGGAAGCTTGACATGAGTAAGGGGGAGGCTGAACAATGGGCCTTTGGGTCCCATCCCTGCTTCAACTAAAAATAAATAGACCTGCTTTCATCTGTTTTAGATAATGGAGCATTACAGTTCTATATTATTCTTTGAAAACCTAGTTCTGCTATTAGCAATCGAAGTTTGAAATCATTGTACTTAAATAAGAATTAGGGTATAGCCCTAGCTGGTTTGGCTCAGTGGATAGAGCATAGGTCTGCAGACTGAAGAGTCCTGGGTTCGATTCTGGTCAAGGGCACATGCTAGGGTTGTGGGCTTGATCCCACATGCAGGAGGCAGCCGATCAATGATTTTCTCATCATTGATGTTTCTCTCTCTCCCTCTCCCTTTCTCTCTGCAGTCAGTACAAATATATATATATTTAAAAGTACTAGGTTATAAATTTGGTAAATATTTATAGACTAGAGTCCTAGCTGGGTAGCTGGGGTGGAGCATTGTTCTATAAACCAAAAGGTTGTGGGTTCGATCCCCAGTTGAGGCATGTTGGAGAGGCAATGAATTGATGTCTCTCTCACACTTCCACTAAAATTAATAAACATTTCCTAGAGCAAGGGTTAAAACAATTAAAACATTTATAGACTGGAGCCAAGATCCTTCATGACAAGTCAGAGGCAAACAGATGCAGAGTCAGACCTAACACCATAAATTGAATATAAAAGTTGCTCATGAGTCTTCTTGATGTATGTCATCAATTCACTGAAGAAATTGAACTGAATACTTGGAGGCCAGAATGATCAGGAACTGAATTGGGATATTTGGAGACCAGAATGATCACAGATTAATTCTGAGAATGAGTGAGGAGGATGTGGGCAGGCAAGCAGGGCACTTAAATTACTGCCTACTAAAAAATTACTATGGCTACTAAATCACAACTGCCCTGGGGAAACCAGGGTTAACCTGTGAAAGCTTGCAGACCTCCCCTCAGGCACATTACAGTTAGAAATGTATACGTGGCTTCCAGAGATGAAATACTTTGATACTCAGGGCTTCACTTTCCCCAGAACTGCTTTGCTATAGAATACTCTGATCCTGCCCTGCTGTGCCTGATCCCTAATGGGAGTTTGCACTTCTGCAGTATCTGACACTAAATGAGCATGGTGTGGTGCAATATCTAACATGAAAATGGCATCAGGACACTCTCTTTTCTTTTTAAAATTTTGTATGGTTCATAGCTGTTGGAGAAATGGGAGTACCCTCAATTAACTGCTTCTTTTGAATCTGGTCAGTGGCTTACTCAGTCAAACTCATGCATGAGCTCTTTGTAAGGTCAAAAGAACATTGCCTTTTAATGCCGAATATGTTACCACATGAACTAAGTAATCAACTGTGAATCCCTGGTACTTTTCTTTGGTTCTGCTACAAGCCTGGGGCCCAGAGATAATCCATCTGTAACTCAGGAATGGCCAACAGGCATCCAATACTTGCTCCAGTTTTAGAAGTAAATTAAGTCATAGGAAAGTCGCTCAAGTCTTCTTGATGTCAATTCAATTCACTGAAGAAAAAAATGGCCTGGCTGGTGTGGCTCAGTGGTTGAGCATTGACCTATGAACCGGGAGGACAAGGTTTTGATTCCTGGTCAGGGCACATGCCCCGGTTGCAAGCTCAATCCCCAACAGGGGGCATGCAGGAGGCAGCCGATCAATGATTCTCTCTCATTGATGTTTCTATCTCTCCTCTCCCCCTCCCTTCCTCTCTGAAATCAGTAAAAATATATATTTTTAAAAAGTGGATTGTAAATGTTTACTTTCATTAAAACTGTGCTTAGTGATTTTACAGAAAACATATATAAGAAGTGTTATACACAAAATGAGATTAATTTAATTAGCACCTGACAGGTATTCACTAAGGTAAAAAAACACATGCTTGACTTAGAAATTTTACTTTATTTACAAATGTTGTGCTATAAACAAAGATGCAATTCTACCCCTTTTAAATATTATAACCCATAATTTCTAGAAAAAACATTTACACACTTTTATTCTTTCTGCATAAAACTGTATTATGGGATGAGTAAAATACAGAATGGTCTAAGACATCAAAACAAAATTTATCCAGCATGAATGCCCTAGTGACAGATGGAAATAAGAATTAAGAGTCACACTCCTTAATGTATTACTCCAAGAAATGGAAACACGGTACTTTTGAGACAGGTAAATGCTTCTTACATAGATAAGTCTTCTTACATAGTATAGTTTATAATTGTGATTGTTTAGGATTGCCCTTAGAGGCTAATATTTATGCTGATTTCAAAAAATAAGTCACCATTGTAAAAAGGGTCTATACTTTTCTACCAATGAAAATATGTAGATACTAATCTGTTCTCATCATTCAGACCAATTACTAAAATAAGAAATGCATGAAAATAATTTAAAACAAAAACACAATCGCTATGTGACTGACTTACAAAATTATAATTTTCCCTAAAGTCAGACCGTATTGCTCCTCGATAGTTACTATGAATTTGAATTTTTCATAGCCAAGACAATATAGACAAAATATTTAACCAGAGTTCAAAATAAAATCATCCCAATTATCTATTTATCACTTTATATATAGTAATTAGTTTTTAAATCCTTTAAGTTTTATCTAGGAGGACAATCACTCTCTGAGCATAACCAAGTCACAATGAACTTCAAAAGTTAAAAAAAATCATCCCTGAGAAGTGAGAGAAGCTCTAAAAACACAGAAGTGACAGTCTTGCACCCTTTGAACAATCTTAACCATAGCACAAACTTTTATTAACAGTCATCAATCAAATGTATCCCAATCCTGGATAGTTACTACCTCTGATGATCTGATCTTTTTATAATGAAACTATAAGTGCAGCATTTAAAAAAAATCAGATAAATAGGGACTCTGGTTTTATTATCATGTTTACATTTTTGTCAAGGCCAGGGACAGCCAGCTAAGGTATGTATATTCCAATAAAGACGAAAGTAATAACTTCCGCTGACATCTCTTCTTCTGAGTCTCCATTTCCCCCATTGATCTTCACCCAAATAGTAAAAGCAATACAATTGCAATTGAGTTTACTATTATCAATGGCACTGCAAAAAAAAAAAAAAAGTTTGTTATTATAAAGAAAATATCAGAAAAAAAACGAAGTCATAGTTACTAGCATCCAAGAAGGTCAGTAATACCTAACAATATGTCATCGTAATCATATTACAAATACTTATATAACAGGAACATTCAAACATGCACTGGATCATAAACTCCAAAACTTAATTTAAAGAGGGCTTGTGTGATGGGGGTAAGAGTCACACTGATACAAGTAGATTAATATGAAAACATCTGTGGATGATGCTAGTGCAGCTCTGGGAACACAGAAGCACACTGGACTTAGGCAGAAATAGACCCATATGGCTACCAGTGATACTTGACATTAGAAATATGTACAAAGATGATGCCATAGTTTCATCACCAAAGTAAGAACTTATCATTATATTCAAAGTTGTGATTAAAGCAGCTAAAAAAAGGAGGAAGACAGACAGAAAGAGAGACCCTAGTTTTAATGGTTTTCAATAAAAGGTTTTGAACTCTTCTTTATTGAGGTACTCTAAAATATTTCCTAAGAGAATAGCAAATGTGGGATCTTTATTTTTCTCTTGAAAGCCTGATGGGACTCTAGATGACTTTACCACTTGGAAGCAACAGAATTTCCAAAAGGCAAGAATATCATTGCCTTTCAACTCTGAGGTAATATACAAACAGGTTACACCACGGAGCATTCAATTTGCACCAACTGGCTTAGAAGTAAGAGGCAAAGAAAGAAACCAGTAACTTTTAAGCAATAAAGCCAGGTTAACAAGAAAAAAATTTCCTGCTACAAAGGTGGTATGTGATAGTATTCACACCCAGAAGCTTTGCTACTTAAATCAAACCTCAAAATTAAAACTTAAGAGTGTTCTACTAGTTTTTCTTCTTACCTCTCATTACGGTTCTTACAGATCGAATAAGGTTCATTAGCTGAGATTTAATTCCTGGCTCCTCTCCGAATCCACCAATTCCCTGGTCTGTTCCCCAGCCAACTGTATAATATAAAAACGATTAGCAGTGTTAAAATGTATTATGCCCTTGCCTTGCTCCTTCATTAGTCATTTTCTAAAAGATTATTTGAGCCTTTGTTAAAGACATAAAATATAAAGTCACATGACTTAAAAACACTACTAAGGGAAATGCTTTACAGTATTTTTTTACTTTTGATAAGCAACAAAAACTCATTTCCACTGTGGTGTTATAGTCTAATAAATTATTCCATGGTAAAGATGAATACTGTAACACCCTGATTGATTTTTTTTACTCCTTTTTTAAACTAACAAGATATTTTTCAAGTCAGAACTGAAAAAGCAGTGTCAAATTGAAAAATTAATTAGATCAATTCAGAATTTATGAAGCCCAACATTATTATTGGTATAATAACACTGTACTAGTAACGGAGATTCACCATCTACATTACGTAGGGGAAATGTTAACCTAAACCTCGTCACAGCGTGGTCAGGCCTTCAGAGCATGCCCTATCATGCCAGCAGGGGCACATCTTTTTTTTTTCTTTCCCCTGATCATTCTTCATTTCTCAGATTTGAGGTGAGGAATTTAGCTCACTATCCCACTTACTTTCTGTAAATGAGTCTTTCACCTTTTTCTACATCATTTCCCTGATATTATAAATTATTTTTTCTTTACCTGCTAGTGCCTTTTTTATTGCCTGACACATTCTCCTGAAGACTTACATGTCCTCATTTCTACAATGTGTCTTTCTCTTGTCCTCACTTCAGGTTCACCCGTCATATCTCATAACTCCAGTTTTTAAACATCTCAAATGACTTAATTCCTGACATGTTAACCCTTAAACCTGACAGAGAACAAGTCTTTATTTTATACATGATATCAATATCATGAAACAAAATTTCACTTTGCTTAATGATTCTTTGTTTTGGCAGCCCCAGCTGACTAATATAGTTTCATGTTTCTTTTGTATTACTCATAATTAGTACTGGATATAATAAATACTTGTCTGATTTTTAAAAAAAATGTGTGGTTTTAAAAAAAAGTTTTACTGAAATACAATCACCTAACATCCAGTTCACACATTTCAAGTGCACGATTCAGTGGTTTAAATATGTTCAGAGTTGTACAACACTCAATTTTAGAACATTTTTATCACCCCCAAAAGAAGCCCTGTACCCATTAGCAACCACTTCCCATCCCCTCAGACCCCTCTAGCACTAAGCAACCACTAATCTGCTTTCTGTTTCTATATAGTTGCCTATCCCCAACATTTCATATAAATGAAATCATGATATGCAGTCTTTTATGACTCACTTCTTTCACCTAGCATAATGATCTCAAGGTTCAGCCACGTCGAATATGTCAGTATTTCATTCCTTTTTATTAACAAATAATATTACATAGTGTGGATACACCACATATTATAGTCATCTATTTATCAGTTGGTAGACATTTGGGCTGTTTCCACTTTTTAGCTGTTATAAATAACTAGAGGCCCTGTGCACAAATTCGTGCACGGATGGGGTCCCGAGGGGGGCCAGGACGTGATTGAGGGTGGGATGCCCTTGCCAGCCTGGGAACTGGATCCAGCCGGCCGGCGGCGCTGGTCCGTCAGTACCTGACCTGTTCTCTGGAGATTAGACCTGCAGGACTACTTAGGGAGTGAGTGGTTGTTGCCAGGGTGGTGGACCACTGGGATGGGTCAGTCAGCTGAGCAGCGCTCCTGCTGTGGAAGCACACTGACCACCAGGGGGCAGCTCCTTCGTTGAGTGTCTGCCCCATGGTGGTCAGTGAGCATTACAGTGACTGGTTCACCAGTTGTTGGGGTCCAGCCCCAGCAGGTCCAGGGGTCCCCAAAGGTGTGGACGGAGTCAGCGAAGAAGGAATGACACGGAGACAGCGTTCAGTTGATCAGCAGCCTAGCCAGGATCTCTAGCCAAGTTCTGGTCAGGATCTCCAGCAAAGTTCTGGTTAGGATCTCTAGCCAGGTTCTGTGTCCATGTTCTCTTGCTAGGTTCTCCAGCCAGGTTCTATCCAGGTTCTCCAGCCAGGTTCTATCCAGGTTCTCCTGCCATGTTCTGTCTAGGTTCTCCAGCAAAGTTCTGTAGCCAGGTTCTGTCCAGGATCTTTTGCCATGTTCTCTCGCTAGGTTCTGTCTCTAGGTTCTCTCTTCTGTTGTCTTGTTATATCTGTATTTATACCAGCTGATTTTAATCCTGTCAATTTCTATTGCAAAGGTTAGGGCGTTTCTTATCTCCATTCCAGGGAGTAAAGATTATGTAGCTTAAGCGTGATTGTTTGTAGTTAAAGTGATTAACTACCCGCCTGGCACTTAGTTAAGAGGTTTTATCCCCTCCCTAACTTCAGGGAAAAATCCCTACATGGGAAAACAACCTTTCTCGGAGAGGTGACCTTGGTTAAAACACATAGAGCTAAGGGGAGCAAACATATTAAGAACAGTATGCCATATACGCCAGGTCCCTTGAAACATATGCTGTGCAGATGTTTCTTCTCTGCAGCGACTGTGTCAAGCAGCAAGGATGGACCGGCTCCCGGCAACCAGTCATTCAGGTCGTAATGATCGCTTAGGCTTTTATATATATATATATATATATATACACACACATATATATATACTAGAGGCCCGGTGCACAAAAATTTGTGCACTCGGGGGGGGGGAAGGGGGAGGGATCCCTCAGCCCGGCCTGTGCCCTCTCACAGTCTGGTACCCCTCGGGAAATAACGACCTGCTGGCTTAGGCCCGCTCCTGGGTGGCAGAGGGCAGGCCCAATCCCTAGGTGCAGCCCCTGGTCGGGCTCAGAGCAGGGCTGATTGGGGAGTTGGGGCACCACCCCCTGTCATGCACAGAGCAGGGTGGATCGGGAGGTTGCAATGCCACCCTCAGTCACACTCAGGGTAGGGCCGATTGGGGGGTTGGGGCACCGCTTGGGGAGATTGTGGCACCAACCCCTGTCACGCACAGAGCAGGGCCGATCAGGGGGTTGAGGAGCTCCCCCCTGTCACTCACAGAGTAGGGCCGATAGGAGAGTTAGGGCACCGCCCCCTGTCACACACAGAGCAGGGCGGATCAGGGGGTTGGGGCGCCGCCCTCTATCACCCGCAGAGCAGGGCCAATCAGGGGGTTGGGGTGCCGCCACTGTCACACTCAGGGCAGGGCCAATGGGGAGGTTATGGCTCTACCCCATCACACACAGAGCAGGGCCTGTGGGGGGGGGGGGTGTTGGGGCGCTGCCCTCTATCACCCACAGAGCAGGGCCGATCAGGGGGTTGGGGTGCCGCCACTGTCACACTCAGGGCAGGGCTGATGGGGAGGTTATGGCTCTACCCTGTCACACACAGAGCAGAGCCTGTGGGGGGGGGGGGGTTGGGGCGCCGCACCCTGTCACACACAGAGTTGCAGGGCGATCAGGGGGTTTGGGCGCTGCCCCCTGTCACGCTGATCTGGTGCCAGGAGGCCTCTCGGCTCCGCTGATCCCGGTGCTGGGAGGCATATTACCCTTTTACTATATAGGATAGAGGCCTGGGGGCTGGCTGGTTTGCCCTGAAGGGTGTCCTGGATCAGGGTGGGGGTCCCCACTGGGGTGCCTGGCCAGCCTGGGTGAGGGGATGATGGCTGTTTGCAGCTGGTCACACACCCTTCAGGGTGGGGGTCCCCACTGGGGTGCCTGGCCAGTCTGGGTGAGGGGCTGAGGGCTGCTTTCAGGCTGGCGGTTGTTGACTGAAGCTCCCAACCGCTTTTTTTTTCTCTTTTTTTAATTTTATTCTGGGCCAGCTTTAGCTCTGGCTCTAGCTCTGAGGCTTCCGCTGGTTTGTTTGCGTTCTATAATTGAAACAATGTATAACTCCAGCTCTGAGATCCCAGGGTTTTGTTTAGCTTCTATATTTGTTACAAAGTTTCAAACTGCCAGCTCAAAGGCCAGCAGCGCAGGCGGGGAACGTTGGAGTCCTCCTTCACTGCAGCAAGCAAGCCTCATGTTCGCTTCCAGCTGCCTGGCTGCCGGCCGCCATCTTGGCTGACAGTCAATTTGCATATACTCACTGATTAGCCAATGAAAAGGGTAGCGGTCGTACGCTAATTACCATGTTTCTCTTTTATTAGTGTAGATATATGCTGCTATGAACATTCATGTTCTTCTATGTAGATCAGCGGTTCTCAACCTGTAGGTCGCGACCCCTTTGGGGGTCGAATAACCCTTTCACAGGGGTTGCCTAAGACCATCGGAAAACACATATATAATTACATATTGTTTTTGTGATTAATCACTATGCTTTAATTATGTTCAATTTGTAACAATGAGAATACATCCTGCATATCAGATATTTACATTACGATTCATAACAGTAGCAAAATTACAGTTATGAAGTAGCAACGAAAATAATTTTATGGTTGGGGGTCACCACAACATGAGGAACTGTATTAAAGGGTTGCGGCAGTAGGAAGGTTGAGAACCACTGATGTAGATGTTTGTTTTCAATACTGGCTACACCTAAAAGTGGAATCACTGGATCACACAGTAACTACTAATGTTTAACATTTTGAGGAACTGCCAGACTGTTTTTCTAAAGCTGCTGCTCCACATTATATTCCCACCAATGTATAAATGGTTACAATTTCTCCACCACCTCACCAACACATTACTGTCTTTTTTTATTATAGTCATCCTAATTGGTGTGAAGTATATTTCATTATGGTTTTGATTTGTATTTCTCTAGTGATTAATAATGTTGGCCATCAGATAACCTGTCCAATTTTTTAAATTGGATTGTTTACCCTTTATTATTGAGTTGTAATAGTTCTCTATACACTCTGATTAGCAGTCATATATCATATATATGATTTGTAAATATTTTCTCTCATTCTGTGGTTGTCTTTTTATACTCTTGATGGTGTCCTTAAAAGGCACAAAAGTTCTTAATTTTGATGAAGCCCAATTTATGTATTTTTTCCTTTGGTTCTTCTACTTTTAGTGTTGTATATCTAGGAAAGCTTGGTCTAATTTAGGGGTGGGGGACCTTTTTTCTGCCAAGGGCCATTTGGATATTTATAACATCGTTCATGGGCCATTCAAATTTATCAACTTAATTTTGCTGTATTTGGTCAAACATTTAATTAACTCACCCCTAATGCCTTGGCAGGGCCAGACCAAATGATTCCCCACGTTCCCCACCCCTAGTCTAATCCAAAGTCACAAAGCTTTATGCCTATATTTTCTTCTAAGAGTTGTATAGCTTTAGGTTTCACTGCTTAGAAGTCTATGGTTTTGAATTAATTTTTGTGTTTGGTATGAAGCAGAGGTTCAACTTCATTCTTTTTCCTATGGATATGCAGTTGTTCCAGCACCAGTTGTTGGAAGACTATTCTTTACCCATTGAATTGTTTTGGCTTCCCTATCAAAAATCAATTGACCATAACATAAGGATTTATTTTTGGACTCTCAAGACTGCTCCATTGGTCTACATGTCGATCCGATGCCAATACCACAATGTTTTGAGTGCTGTGACTCTGTAGTAAATTTTGAAATCTCAAAGTGTGAGTCATCTAACTTTGCTCTTCTTTTTCAAGATTTTTTATTGGCTATTCTTGGTCCCTTTCCTTTTCTTTAGAATTCACTTGTCAGTTTCTGCCAAAAAAAAAAGCCAACTAGGATTTTGATAAACACTGCATTATATCTGTAAATCACTATTATTGTTTGGTATCATCTTAGCAACATTAACTCTTCTGATCCATGAGCAGAGGATGTTTTTATTTTAATTATCTTTAAAAATATTTATCTTTTAATTTTATTCAACAATATCTTGTAGTTTTCATAGCATATGATTCACACTTTTGTTAAATTTATTCCTAAGTACTTTATTCTTTTTGAAATTATAAACAAAACTGTTAAATTTTTTTATTATTCATTGTTCATGTATAGGAAAAGAATTGATTTTTGTTACTGATCTTGTGTCTTATAACCTTACTGAACTCATTTATTAGTTTTAATAGTTTTAGTTACTCCTTAGAATTTTCTATACAAGATTGTCATTTACAAACAAGAGATAGTTTTACTTTTTTCAATCTCACAATCTGGATATCTTTCCTTTTTACTCATCTAATTGCCCTGGCCAGAATCTCCAGTACAATGTTAGAAGTGGCAAGAAAGGGCATCTTTTCTTATTCCTAATTGGGGAAAGCACTCAGTTTTTCATCATTATGTATAACTAGAGGCCTGATGTACAAAATTCTTGCAAGGGGCTCAGCCCTCGCAGCCCCGGCTTTGTCCAGAAGGTCGTCTGGTCGGTCATTCTGCTGTTTGGTCTAATTAGCATATTAGCTCTTTATTATATAGGAGGATGTTACCTGGGGTGTGGGAGGTGTGAGGGGGGTGTTTCTAGATGTTCTTTATCAAATTGAGGAAGTTCCCTTCCATTCCTCGTTTACTGGAAGAGATTCAAGGACTGTGCTGGTCACCAATTCCCTTTGTACTCTTCTTTGCCTGAGCAATTTCATCTTTCCATATGGCTTCTGTGGCTGAGAAACTCAATGTTCAGTCTCCACTGTGGCTCTTGCTTTGTTTTTTGGATTTAAGTCCAACCCACTACTACTTCACATCCCTACTCGTATATCTCACAGACATAATCTCAAACTCAGCATGTCCTAGACTGACTTCATTCTCTTCACCTTATCCACCACTACCACCCCAACTTTCCTCCAGTACTCTGTAACTCGGTAAAGGTACAACCCTTCACTCGGTTGCTTAAGCCTGAAAACCAAGAGAGATCTTATTTCCGACGTCCAAACAATACATTTTGCCTTTTCTACCTTTAAAGTATCTCCTGATTTGTAATAGTTTCCTAGGGCTACCATAGCAGAGCAGCACACACTGGGTGGCTCAACACAAAGGAAATTTATTTTCTCACAGTTCTGGAGTCTAGACGTCTGAGATCAAGGTGTTTGTAGAATTGGTTCCTTCTGGAGATTCTGAGACACAATCTCCTCCACGTCTGTCTCCCAGCTTCCCACAGTTACGGTAAACCTGGGCACTGTTTGGCTTGGAGCTGACTCACTCATCTCTGCTTCTGTTGTCCCATGGCCTTCTCCCCCCGTGTGTCTGTGTGCCTCCTTACATGGACACCTCACTGGGTCCAGAGCCCATCCTAATCCGGTGTGACTCCATCTTAACTTAATTACACCTCCAGAGACTCTATTTTCAAATAAGGTCACATTCACGGGTACCAAGGGTTAGAACTTTATCTTTTGAGGGGAGGCGGGGGGCGCACAATTATACCCACAACATGATCCCTTCTACTTTTCTGTATGTATAGTGGTGAAAAGATGGCCTTTTGAGTCAGATTGCCTATGTTTGAATCCTAGGTCTGCCACTTTCTAGTTGCGTGATCTTAGAATGGTTACCTACTCTCTCATCTGAAAAGTGGGGATGGAAACTATCGCATAAAGTTGCTGTCGGGGTTGCACAAATTAATATATGTAAAGCGCCTGATACAGACCTGGGTGCACAGTGTTAAGTGTTAGTTACTATTATTCTTGTTAGTATACCCACCATCTCTACTTGTCCACTCTCGACTCTTCCAACCTGTTCTCTGAACTATAGCACATTACACACATCTGGTCAAGTCACTGCCCTGCTTAAACCTTGCTTCCACCTGCTCCCGAGTTTTAGCACCCCCTCAAGGTCTCCCAGCCCCTCACCTGCACCTCGTTAATGTTTACTCACTTATCAGATCTGGGGTTAGACACACTTCCTCCCAGAAGCTTTCACAGATCCACAGGGTAACATGTCACTGCCCTTCTCTTCCACAATATTCTGCATCTGTGTTATTGTGACTTGTTCAGTTTCATTTAGATTAACTTCCACTAGGAGGTCAGGATAACTGCTGTGCCCTTATCAGCTCTTGCTACGTGGGCCTGGCACATAATTTGTGCTCGGTAACTTTATTCTGACGGAATAAACATAACGATCTTGTTCATGGGTTTGAGTGTCAATGATTCACACAGATGTAGCCGGCACACTGTGGCACATGGTGCACGGAGCGCAGTGCCCTGCCTCCATGTGCCTCCTAAGGCAGGCAGCAGCCTGCTTGCCCAGGATGGGGGAGGGGAGGGGAGAATGGGGGTGCTGGACAGTGAGGTCCCGGTGGGCATAACCTGTGTCTTCATTTCTGTATGATTCCAGTAAAGATACCCAAAGCTATGCGCTGAATAAACTTTCTTGAAACGTGGGTGGCTGGATGCCGTGCTAATACCATCACGTTCCCTTTCCTCGTAGCTCCAAAGCCCGCGAACCCCCACGGCCTCCAGCAGTTCATTCACCCGGTCACCCGTGCTCCGAAGGGGCCACGCCCTTCCGTCTTTTACGGAGACTCAGACCCCGGGTTTTCCACCGTCGGCGGTGACAGCAGTGCATTAAATCACTAACCGAGAGGAATCGCGGGCAGGGGCGTCCCCGGCTCATCGCAGGGTCCCCCGCATTCCCACCCCCAGGACCCGCACGCAGCGGGCGTCCGTGGAACAACCTTCACCCCGCTGGTGAGATGCAAACGGCTCGGCTTCCCCCCACTCCCGCAGGAAGGGCCCCAACATTCGGCCCTCGGCCGCCTCCGGTCCCGCCCCAGGCTGTCCCCTCGCGCGGCGGTCTCGGGTCCGCGCCCCGCGGGCAGTGCCGCCGCCACCCCAGCCCGGCCCCACGGCCCACTCACTGTTCTTGAGGAATCGCTCCTCGTGCAGCACCGCGATGGCGTTGACGCAGAGCAGGGCCGCCTGCAGCAGCGAGTACAGGGTGAAGGCCATGGTCGATGGGAACCACCCCGAAGCCCAGCAGATTCGTCCGCAGCCGCCGCAGGGAACGTGGCGCCGCGGCCGGCGCTCTCCTACGGCGGCTGACGAGGCCCAAAACGCCCTCTCCGAGAAGCTCCGCCCCCAACTAGCTAAGTCCCACCCCCAACTGGCAAGCCCCGCCCCACGCTTACGTCAGCAAGGCCTGCTGCTTAGCTGTCCAGACCTGTACTGTCCAATGCAAAAGCCACGTGTGACTGTGGAACGCTTGAAATGGGCTGGTCCGAATTGTGGGGCTGTAAGTGTAAAGTACACATCGGATTTCATAGATTAGGGACGAAGACAAGAACGTAAAAATCTTTGAATAATTTAAAAATGTTGATTACATGTGAAATATTTTGAATATATTAGGTAAATAAATTAACATTAACTTTATTTCTATTTTTAAAAAATGTGGCTGTGTGGACATTAAGAATGACATGTGAGCTTGAATTATATTTCTATTGGATAGTGCTGTACTAGATACTGCCAAGAGCTATATGCGATGCTAAAATACCTATTTTACAGATGAAGAAATGGAGGCTTTGGCAAATAATTTTTTAAATTAAAATAAAATAACACGTCTTAAAGTTACTCAGTGAGAAACATTCTCTGTTTGATCAAATTCTAGTCAGGCTGCTCTGAGCCCTCTACTAGGCCTCAACCTTGGCATATAAAAACTATAGATTCTCAACACATGATTTCATCCAATCGCTTACCCCCACATTAAAAGACTTAAAAAACAAAAACATTAACACAGTTTCTAACAGCTCAAGACCTTATTCCTAGGATGACCCCTTAAAGTGCTTGCCTGGGGGAGTTTAAGTCTGCCAAAAAATTCCCTTAGTTCTAGCCAACAGCTGCAAATAGGCCCCTGGCCTACCCAGTATCACAGCACTTACCTAAAGGGCTTATAATTGTGAGTCCTTCCTTTGTCCTTTTGAGATGTAGATGAATCTCCCACAATTCAAGAGTGTCTTTCTTAAGGACCTGAAGGCCATACTTTACAATGTAAACTTCAGGAAGGATGGGGCCTCTGTCTCCCAGTCTCTGTGGAAAGGCAAGATCCTAACCGACAATTGCCAGCTAATAGACACAACTGGCTAGCCAACCTTTATGCGGACCACACTTTGTATTTTTCACATTCTTGATTCAAAGGAGCCCTTGCTCTCCTCCCTTTCTACTCCCTCATTCTCCATTTAAAATGCCCAGTCACCTCTGTACAGATTGAAGTTGAGTTTGATTCACACTTGACCCTCTTCCCTATTGAAATAGTATACTACTGATATACAATGTCTTTGCCATTCTACTTGGTGTCAGCTTTGTTTAACTTTGACAGCAGCAGTAAGAAGTTGAGTCTGATCATGTTAAATTTTAGATATTGAGAACGAGTGTAGTATGCAAAGTAATCATCTCCTGAACTTCTCAGGGTCCCCTAAAATGGAAAAGGAGAAAGCAGCACATTAGTCCTAGAAAGGACTTTGGAAGCCCATATGTTGTTGCTGCTGTGAGAGACACTAGCCACAAAAAGAGAGAGAATAATTAAACTCCCAAGAAGAAATGAAGCTTAAATAGGCCAAATAGTTAGTGCCTGTAGGGAAGAAGAAATATATCGTTTCCCACAGATGTATATAAACACTATCCCCCAAATCAGTCCTGAGTGCAATTCAGGTAGGAAAATAACAGGATACCAACAAATCCTCCAGTTTTAAAAGGCCTACGAAACTCTAGACCCTGATGACAGTGATGCAGAAGGAAGGTGGGTGTGAAGCATAGTAACCTCCATCTTGGGTAAAAACTGCTGTTTGAAATTTTAACCCTGCTTTTTTGGCTTCTGTAAACACTTGCTTGCTTAAATAATAAGACTGCTCCCATTCCAGAGAGGCCATAAACTATACCCCAGACAGAGTTGTGAGTGCTGGTGCCAGGGCAGGCCTTGAAATATGGTCTCACGGCCCTGTCCCAGCACACAGGACTTCTTTCTCAGAAGGTCCGGAAGTCTCATTCCAAATTTGGAAGACAAAGAACTGAAAAAAGTATAAATAGGAAAGATTTCCACCATGTTGGGTCCCAGAATTTGAGAAGCAATATTTCCTCTGGGCCCGCTAGCACTAGGGAAATAAAAAAGACTCCAAATTAATTTGGCTTATTGATTAAGGCGTCTTCTGATTTACAATATAACAGGTGGA
Organism: Myotis yumanensis; assembly: GCF_028538775.1. Taxonomy (NCBI): domain Eukaryota; kingdom Metazoa; phylum Chordata; class Mammalia; order Chiroptera; family Vespertilionidae; genus Myotis; species Myotis yumanensis. Next base: position 82,366,399 of record NW_027223758.1, read on the forward strand.
CAGTGAGCACTACAGGATTTCTTCACTGTGATGCGTCGGGGGAAGAGGCAACTATGGGGCCTTGTTTGGAAGCTTTGGTTGAATAGTGAATCGGTTTTTACTAGATTGTAAATTTACTGAGGAGAAGGGATAAAAGGGGAAGACTAGAGATCAAGGAGATGGATGGAGAAGAGGTGGGACTAAAGCCTCCCACAGTTACCCCTTGTGTCACCTGCCACTGGGTTAAAACTCACATGATCCTATCCTTTTATTCTCAAAAAAATCAAGTTAACCTCCTTGGGCCTCTGTTACTTCATCTAAAAAATTAGGTGATTATGATCTCTAAGGCTCCTTCAGCCCCCCAAATCTCTAGATCTAGCAAAAGCAGCTTAAAATATAAGGCAGTACTAGTACTGTGCTGTCTAATTCATTATTTTTCAAAAATCCAGAATTACTTGCAGAGATATTTTAAAAGCCCAGAATTTTAAAAACATATTTATAAGTAATTTTTTCAGTTTAAAAAAAATCTTCCCCAAATGCAGAGAAGGGGGTAAATTGCAAATTCTACATTTTTAGCAGCTTGGGTGTGGGGGGGCGGGGAGACTGGAAATGGCCTGTTTAAAGTTAGAACTCCCTGCTTGGTGTACAGCTTCTGATACGTGTTCATGCATTCATGTTAGATGTTCTATTAGACACTGCCACTGAGGATGAAACTTTCTTCAATTTCAAACACAGATGTCTCCGTATCATTTGCTTCTCCAAATTTTGTTTTGCTTTTTTTTCTCATCAGACTTTAGATGGTATGCTTGGGTATCTTGGAGCATCTTGCCAAAGACTTTCTTTGTAATATGGAGTCAATGTTCTCATTGCTTTGACAAGAATCAAATAATGGGTGCCTTCAATAAAGTTCCTCTAGGCCAGGGGAGCAATGGTTAAGATTATGTCTAGAGTAATCTGTATGCCTGGCCCCTAGTTAGATATGGGAACCGTTTAAAGTTAAAATGCCCCAGGATGGACTTACAAGAGATTGTGTATTGAACTCAAATCTTTGCCCTTCTCTGTATCGATGCCTTTGCTTTATTATTTTACTGATCCTTGACTTTTGGTTCAGTTATGTGACTTGATTAGGCCAATAGAATAAGGAAGAAGTGATGATGTGCCAGCTCTGGGCCTAGATCTTACCGTGGTATGTGCTTCTGCTTTCTCTCTTGTGCCTCTGAAATTGCCAGGAAACACACACACACACACACACACACACACACACACACAGTCCTCGGGTTCTAGGATAAGGATTAGAGACACTTGTAGCAGAACCAAATGACCCCAGCCTAGATTAGCAAATCCTCATCCAACCAAAAATCCATGAGAATAAATGATTGTTGTTTTAAATCATTAAATTTGGGGGTTGTTCATTCTATAGTATTTTTTTTTTAGGGCAGGGAGAAATTGGGGAGAGAGAGAGAGAGAGAGAGAACATTGATGTGAGAGAGACTCATCAATTGTTGCTGTCAGTTTGCACCCAGACCGGGGCTGGGGATCAAGCCTGCAACGGAGGAATGTGCCCTTCACGGGGAATCCAACCCATGACCCTTCGGTCCATTAGAGCAGGCCAATGCTCTAACCACTAAGCGAACAGACCAAGGTTATAGTATTTTTGAAGCAACAGATCTCTATCACTCCCTTGCTGACCTAATTTATTCTAGTCCTTACATTTATATACTCTGAAGACTCCCAAATTTATATCTCCTACCCAGAACTCTCGGCTCATATTTCCAAGTGACTATACCACTTGGGTGTCTAGTAGATATCTCAAATTTACCCCAAACAGAATTCCTGATTTCCCTCTGAAACCTACTTATTTTGCAGTCATCGTGTTAAAGTTAATGGCAACTCCATCCTTCCAGGGGTTCAAGGCAAAATCCTTGGATTGTCTTGTCTCTATCTCTTTCTCTCACACCTGTATACAATCCATCAGCAAATTCCTTGAACTTCAACACATATTCAAATCTGACCAGCTCTCACCTTTTCCACCACTAAAGCCCTGGACCATAGATTAATACAATACTTCCTAGCAGGTCTCTATAGTTCCACCTTGGTCCCTCTACTTTTATTCTCCCCAGAGCAGCCCAAGTACTTCTTTTAAATCCAAGTAATAACTATTTGTTTGTTGAGAGAACTGGGTCATTTATCTTATAGAACTTCCCACATTCTCAGATTTTCCTAATTGCATCCTCGTGGTCTTTCTCGACTGACTCAAATGCTTATGCACAATCTTGGAATCATCTGTAAAGAGTGAAAACACTGGCTGATTGAAGAAAATAGTCACTATTTAAACTGGCTAAAATCTTTCACTAGCTAAATGGAAAATATCAGGTCTGTGGTAAACAAAAACTTTTTCACAAGTTAGATCTTAGAATAATTTTTCAATAAATGGGCTGTCTGCTCTTTACACTCATATTTTTTAATTTCAGCATTTTTTATTCCCACATTCATTAAAAGTAGTTTATTAAGGTAAGGATTTTGCACGTTACTTACTAAAAATTTAGACTCACCTTGAAGAATGATAAAAATGGATGATTGGTTTTAACCATTTTTATCCTAATATATTTTAATAGATATATTTATCTTATTGTCTGTGTCTGAGATATGAATCAATGATGACTGAGGTATGTTTACTTTTAATCCTGCTATTTACAATGGCAACTTTGAGTTTAAGTGGGTTTATGGCAGCAGAATTCACCCAAATGGGTTCAATTTGAGGTAAGCATTGGACTAAAATAGGAAAATCCCACAAGAAGAGCCTCATTCATGTTTATGGATTCATACAAGCTATTCCTGGTATGAAACTCAAATGAAACCATTTGCAAGCTGAAAGCTTGTACATTATGAAGTGATTCTTGAAATAGGGCTATTGGAAATGGAAAGTTTCTTTAAAAAATAAAAATGAGTCACTGTATCTATTTTTAAATGGATTAATCATGAATGGCTAGGGATAGCTGGCTGGATTTTTTTTCCTAAATACCACCTGAATGAATAAAAGCAGAATAAAAAACTAGAAAAACCACTTACTCAAATTCATATCTCCTCTTCACTCATACATTCATTTATTCATTCTTTTACTCAAGGATAATTTATTGAACTTCTAAGATGTGCCTTACATTGTGCAAGGGGATAGGTAGGGTGCAGTAGGTTAAACACAAATAATAATTAGACATGCTCCTGCCATGATGAAATTTATCAAGTAGTAAGAAGGATGCATGGAGTTACAAAGGAGTAAATGTCCAGTGATTAAAAGAAAGGGAAAGTATGAACAGAAGATAGTTTAGAACAGAGTCTCCCAAACTTGGCTGATCATCACAATCTCCTGGTGATAGGGGCAGAAATAGAATATTGCGGACCAGCTATAATTGCAAGAAATATTAATCATGCTCTGTTAACTATGATTGTTTTGTTCTGATTAAAGAAGGCACATTCTAACCTGGCTGGGAGTTGCACGTGGGACCTGGGAGCTTACCTGGAAATTCAGCCCATCCTCCCCATCAGGGAGCTGCCTATCACCCCTCAGTAGCAGGGGGAGGTGGAGAAGCCCTCAGGGGCGATCTGGGCCAGCATCCGAATCTCACACCTGCTGATGGTGCAGAGTGATTGGGTGCGAGCGCTGGGCAGGACTGCAGCACACGGGAGCAAAGAGTTTTCATTAACCACCAGAGGCTCGCCCCGATGACAGTGACCAGTGCCCCACCTTGGTCTGGCACCCCTGCTCACCTGCTCCACCATCCCACTGCGGCCGCTGCCCACCATGTTCTATGCGTCCCCTGGTGGTCAGCGCACATCATAGCAACCAGTTGTTTGGTTGTTCTGCCATTTGGTCTATTTGCATATTAGCCTTTTATTATATAGGATACTTTTCTTCTAGTTCAAGATGGTGTATCAAGCACATGTATTTCTCTTTACCACTTCCTGAAACTCCATTAAATTGTAAAGAAATAAAAAAAGGAAATACTTTTCTAATAGTAAAGATAGAGGAACATAGAAATTTCAATAATCTCTGGAAGACAAAAAAGTGAAAATGAAAAATGGAAGGAAGCATATGGATGGATGGCACTCCGGGGTAAAGCTGTAGCCAAGAATAACCATGAGGGGGTCACAGTGAAGGTGAAACTTTTCATTGTCCTGAGAATTTCACAAAAGCTCCTGTTTCGGAGTTAAAGGTATAACAGAGATCCAGAAGGAGAAGCGAGGCTGAAAAGAGGTGGATGGATTGGTGATTTGTATATGAATTAGTCAGCCTTCCAAGCCCTGGCACCCAAAGTGCTTGGACAATACAGCAAATAGTCCGCATCTGCCCCTGGGCAAGACTGAAAAGACCTTGCTCTTAGGAAACTGCACTATCTATCTGAGGAGCGCTGAAGCTCCCACTGTGCATAGTGCTGCTCTGCGGCAGGGTTGCTCTTATTCTGGCATCTGGCAGGCTGTTAGCTTGACTACAGAGTCTCTGCTAGTTGCATCTACAGCTAAGCTGCTGATTTCATACTTTTCCAAGTACGTAGAGCTTCCAGTTAGATATTTCTCCCCACCCCATTATATAAATATCCACTCAAGATATTGTTATTAAACATCAACAGGGAACAGGATGCATAATGAAAACCAGCAACATGAAAAGGAAGAACTAAGATGAAAAACCAGTAAAACTGAGCTCAGAAGAAGACAGATAATTCAGGGGGAAAAGGCTACTTAATGATAATAAAAGTGATTTGAGAGGCATTTAAGCACAGAGGGGTTTCCCCCACCACAAAACATTTCTATATAAGAGGAACAATTAGTGAAAAAGAATTAATTCTTTTTTTTTTTTTTTTTTTTGTTTTTAATTGCTTTATTGATTAAGGTATTACATATGTGTCCTTATCCCCCCATTAACCCCCTGACCCCCCCACTCATGTCCTTACACCCCTGTTGTCTGTGTCCATTGGTTAGGCTTATATGCATGCATACAAGTCCTTTGGTTGATCTCTCCCCCTTACCTCCACCCTCCCCTACCTTCCCTCTGAGGTTTGACGGTCTGATCTATGCTCCTCTGTCTCTGGATCTGTTTTTGTTCATCAATTTATGTTGCTCATTATATTCCATAAATGAGTGAGATCATGTAATATTTATCTTTCTCTGAATGGCTTATTTCACTTAGCATAATGCTCTCCAGTTCCATCCATTCTGTTGCAAATGGTAAGAATTCCTTCTTTTTCACTGCAGCATAGTATTCCATTCTGTACATGTACCACATTTTTTAATCCACTTATCTGCTGATGGGCTTGCCATTTTTTTTTCTTTTTTTTTTTTTAAATCTTTATTGTTCAGATTATTACATTTGTTCCTCTTTTTTCCCCCCATAACTCCCCTCCTTCCAGCTCCCACCCCACCCTCCACCCTCACTCCCCACCCACTGAGTTCATCCATAGGTGCATGATTTTTGTCCAGTCTCTTCCCGAATCTCCCATTCCCCTTTCCCCCCCAAGAATAGTCAGTCCATTCCCTTTCTATGTCCCTGATTCATTATAGTCACCAGTTCATTCTGTACATCAGGTTATTTATTCACTTGATTCTTAGATTCATTTGTTGATAGATGCATATTTGTTGTTCATAATTTGTATCTTTACCTTTTTCTTCTTCCTCTTCTTAAAGGATACCTTTCAGCATTTCATATAATACTGGTTTGGCGGTGATGAACTCCTTTAGTTTTTCCTTATCTGTGAAGCTCTTTATCTGACCTTCAATTCTGAATGATAGCTTTGCTGGATAAAGTAATCTTGGTTGTAGGTTCTTGGTATTCAGCACTTTGAATATTTCTTGCCATTCCCTTCTGGCCTGCAAAGTTTCTGTTGAGAAATCAGCTGACAGTCGTATGGGTAGTCCCTTGTAGGTAATTGAGCCTCTTTCTCTTGCTGCTTTTAAGATTCTCTCTTTGTCTTTTGCTCTTGGCATTTTAATGATGATGTGTCTTGGTGTGGTCCTCTTTGGATTCCTTTTGTTTGGGGTTCTCTTCGCTTCTTGGACCTGTAAGTCCATTTCTTTCACTAGGTGGGGGAAGTTTTCTGCCATTATTTCTTGAAATAGGTTTTCAATATCTTGCTGTCTCTCATCTTCTGGGACTCCAATGACTCTGATATTAGTCCGCTTAAAGCTGTCCCAGAGGCTCCTTACACTATCTTCACATTTTCGGATTCTTTTTTCATTATGCTTTTCCAATTGGGTGTTTTTTGTCGAATCTTTGGTTTGATTCTTGCACTCCTCTGGTCTGCTATTGGGTATAATATTCTTTATTTCAGTCCGTGTATGCTTACTTTCTAATTTCTTTATCGTAGCATCGAGGGTCTCATTAGTTTTCGTGAGGCTCTGCACAAATTTATGGCAAGCCCTCAAAATTGCGATTCTTAGCTCCATATCCTCCATTTCTGTCATGTTTTTTTGTCTCCGCATCTTTTATGCTTTCTTGGTGCACCCCCTTGTGGTCTCTGTGCGCAGTCTTGTTCTAGCCAAGCCTTAATTGTTGTAGTTAACACTAGAGGGATTTGACCAACAGGCCGACTGGCGGTGGAAATCAGCTGTGGGAAAACTTCAGTCCTCAGGGGAGGTGCTAGTCCAGCCCTTGCCTGAGGCGGTCGGCAAATGGTTGTGCGCAGGGTTTGGGCGGGGTGGGCTCAACAGGGCGGGGGGGAGGGAGCAGCTATGGCCACTCTCAGTCCGTCCCCAGGGGCTCTGCCTCTCTGTCCCAGCAATCGCTGCAAACCTCGGAGGGGCCGTAGCCAGACAGTCCCGCTTCTCCCGTTTGAGTCTGGGTCCCTAGAGACTCGCCCGGATCTGTAGCCCAGAGTCTGAGATTCGCTCCTGATTGAAAACGACAATCGCGCCCTCAGCCGCCAGCCCGCTTTGCGCGCGCACCCTCACCACCGCACCACCGTACCTTTAAATTTTCACACTGCGCCTCCGCTGAGCGTCGGAATGCTGTTGTTTTTGCTTCTAGTTGAAGAGACTCTCCTCAGCCAGCCTTCCCGTGGTTCTGGTTGATGTCCGCTCCGACTTTTAGTTGTATTTTTGAAGTGGTTGTCCACGGCGGCAGTCTCCGGTGTTTTACCTATGCCGCCATCTTCGATTCTCTCTTCAAGAATTAATTCTTAAAATTAAAACATAACAGCCCTCTAAAAACATTCATTAGAAGATAAAATTAAGAGAATATTTAAGAATATAGAAAAAGCATAGAGACAGAAAATATGAGACAGAAAGGAGACATAGGAAAAACAGGAATTTCATAAGGACAGAAAAAAATAAAAAAATTTTCAGAGATGAAAAGTATATGAATATTCAAACTGAAAAGACTAGGTTCTGAGTAGATTAATTGGTTTTAAAAAAATCAATTACCTGGACCCATCATCATGAAATTCCAAAACGTATTAAATATTAAATTTTAAATCATATTAAAGAGAACATTCTAAAAGCTTCAAGGGAGGAAAAATGCTATCTATAAAAAATATGAAACTTATTGGCACTAAATGTAAAAGACAATGGTGTACTGCTTTCAAGTTTTAAAAGAAAATAACTTTTGGACCTAAAAGTCTATAGTAAATCAAACTATTAATGGTGAGGGTAAAATAAATGTTTTTTATTTTTTATTTATTTATTTATTTTTTTAAAAAAATATATTTTATTGATTTTTTTACAGAGAGGAAGGGAGAGAAATAGAGAGTTAGAAACATCGATGAGAGAGAAACATCGATCAGCTGCCTCCTGCACATCTCCTACTGGGGATGTGCCCGCAACCCAGGTACATGCCCTTGACCGGAATCGAACCTGGGACCCTTCAGTCCGCAGGCCGACGCTCTATCCACTGAGCCAAACCGGTTTCGGCATAAAATAAATGTTTTTTAAATGTGCAAACATTCAGTTTTGCCTAGTCAACCAACAAATATTTATTGAATACCTGTTTTGGCATTATTTTAGGCAATAGAAATAGAACAATAAACATGACAAAAGAAGGAAGAAATAAAAGGGAGGGAGGGAGGGAGGAAGAGAGGGAGGAAGGAAGGGAAGAAGGAAGGGAAGGAAAAGGTACCTTTTTCCTTCAATAAGAAACAAGAAATATAATCAGGACACAACAAAGTAAAATGAAGAACAACAAACTCATGATCCAATAAAAAGTCAAGATAAATATGACCATCTATGAAGACAGAAGCTTGGTTCCAAGGAACAAATAAATCTACGCAGAATTAAGAAAAGGGAATTGGCAGAGACAGGAAAGAGAAAGGGGGCAGCAGCTTAAGGACAAGGCAACGTTCAAGAATGACTGTGGCAGGTTCATTTATTCATAAATCCAGTGACACTGTACAAACAACCACCAGAGTCATTTGCTGGTGTTAGTGGAGTTAACCTACTTTGCATCTGAAGCAAAGCTACCTAACGTATGGAAGCTGTAAAGTCAAGAAGCATCTGTGTGTATAAGCAGAAGACAGACAGATACTCTGAACCAGAAGAGCAGGTGTAAGGAGGAATGGTGATCGTGAATGAAGTGTGGCTCAGGAAGAAGATTAGCTGGGTTGGCCACATTTCTGTATGTTGAGCCTTCCCCAAGTTCTGATAGTTCTCTGCAAAGCTGTACACAGGGTAGAGCATTTAAGAAATCCAAGTCATCTGCATTAGAAAACAGGTACGGAGCAGCTGCATTTATCCAGCCAAAAGCAGTGCGGTGTAGGACTGGGTCTATATGTTCCTGCCCTAAAGGCGTTTACATTCTCACAGGGCACACATAAGATAGAGAGAGCAGTAAGAAACCCAAGGCAGCACCTAAGAGGGGCCAAGTGGCTGGGGCAGAAAATCAAGGGCCCTCATAGTGTTCAGAGCTGGGAGAAGATCTGAGGGTTTGGAAAGCCGGGGCCTGGAATGAACTTGAACTGCTGAATCGCGAGGGTTGGACAGATGGTGTCATCAAAGACAAGAGATAGGCCAAGAAAGGGAAAGGGTCCTGCTGTCAGATGGCAAATGGAGATTGGTCCAAATTATACAGGGCCTTGGACAACAGGTAAGGATTTGGGATTTATTTTGTAGACCATAGGTAGCATCAAACGTTTTCAAGATGAAAATGGTGGTACAAAACCTTATACCATATTTATTTCTCTAGTATTAGTTTTTAAGCCTTCGCGTATGTGAGAATACTATCTCAGTTCAGTTTGGTTCTGGAGTAGCTACAAAGGTCAATTAGCCTTGGCTTATTGAGAGTTACGGATAAAAAGTTCTGTTCTGGAAGATGGAACACCCATCTGTTGTTGCCAAGATTTTTTCTTTCCTTATTGCTTAAGGTTAACGGAAGGAAACCTCTTAGGAGTTCTCAGAATTAACTAGTAGCTCCCAAGGGACTTTCTTATGTCTGTTGTTATTTATGTAGCTTATTAAAGAAAAGATCTCTCTTTACAAACATTACCTTATTAATCTTCGTCGAATCAACCTCATACACTCAGGAAAGATGAGGGGTGGGTGGGTAGGGAAACCAGAGTGTATTAGGAAGTGGGCCTATAGACGTTAGAATGGATTTGGGGGCTATGAGGGCTCTGAAAACCTGTTATCTTATGGAATAGCTTTCCTTCTTCTGGACATTGCATGTTTTTCTTCCACCATACTTTTCCTTGAGCAGGAAGCAAAAAGATGTCTTTTATATCTTTAGATATAGACATAATTAAGTGTAGAACTCCAATAAAACAACACAGATAGGAGGTTAAGCATTTGTTTGGAGATTTTGTTTGTAGAGGCCTATGCAAGTTTACTTCAGGCAATGGGGTTGGACTGAAGAATATCTGTGGCAATAATGAAAACAGGATTCTTGTTTGTGCAGTAAGCAGTGGAGCTCAGTGGGTAAAAGCAGAGGTGTTTGAAGTCACAATGGCTGAAGGTTCAAATTCCCAATTTTCCACTTAGGAGCTGAGTGAATTAACTCCTTCAAGTTTCAATTAAATAGTTAAACAGTTCCTGCCTCATAGGGTTGTTACAAGAAATAACGCATTAAGACACTTAGCACAATCGTTGGCTTATTGTAATCACTCAATGAAAGTTGGCTGCTGTTATTATTATTGGCTGCCAAGTAATTGGCTGATGGTGCCATATAAATAGAGGATGAGAAAGCAACTGCATATAAAATCACCGTTTCACCAATGATGGCTTAGTACTGAACTCAAACAGTATTTAACCATGTTTTAAAAGCACACAATTTGGGGGAAATGTTGATTCTTTAAAAAGTCAATCTCTAGAGGGTCATAAAAGTTATTTTAATCACTACAACTAATTACAAGGAAGTATAAATCAATAAACTTTGCTAAATGGTCTAAAATATAATAAAGAAAACCATCCTTAACAATTATCCAGGAAGCTACTGTCTTTAATAGGGAGATGATGTAAAAGTTGGATGAGGAGAATGAGTTTTATTATTTGAAAACTCCAGACGTTAACAATGCTTTCAGGGAAATTCTGAATTTAGTTCAGAGTTGTGGCTTTTCACGGTAATTATTTGCTTTATGAACTTGAGTTTATTACTTCTCAATTATGTGTGTCCTAGACATGCTATGGAAATAAGTGGCCATTTGCAGAAAGGTATTCTCTTCTCTTAGTGTTTTCCCCAAACTTTCCGATTTCAAAACCAGCCCTCTCTCCATTCCTACTCCCAAAGCTGCTTCACTGTTTCAGAGCCTCCATCAAAGATCAAGACGGGAGTCAAGCTGCATTTGGAAAGCCTTAGATCTCCTCTCCCAGTCCTGTGTGGTGGTTACTGGCCCAAGTCTGGGGGTCCCAGAGCTATCACCTGATCTCTCAAGCTTACCTTGCTGCCCCCTCTGACTACGACAGCCAATGCCCACATGGGTTCCTAAGCCATGCTGCTCTCACCTTGGCCCACTGAAGCAAAATGAAATGTCAACATTCTTTGAGAGAGCGTTTAAAGTGATAACAGTGAAATGATCTTCTCTTGAGATTGGCTCAAATAAAATAAATGAAATCCATTTACTCATTCAGCAAAATGTTCGTGTACCTATTATTTGCCAGGGACTGTGCTCAGCACTTGGGGGATGTACAGTGAGATGAAACAACATCCCGTACCCCCATAAGGTTTTCTGTGTGCACCTTTCCACAAATGGAAGAGTGTATAATTACAAATTGTCGGGGGGGGGGGGGCGTTATCTATGGGGCACCTTGTAAGATGGTCAGACTTGAACTTTGTGTGCTCACCTCTGTAGAGAGAAAGGATCCCCCCCCCCCTTGTTTGTTAATCCTCACCCGAGGATATTTTTCCATTGATTTTTTTTTAGAGAGAGTGGAAGAGAGGGAGAGACAGAGAGGATCATCAATGTGAGAGAGACACATCGATTGGTGACCTCCTACAACCAAGGTATGTGCCTTTGACCGGGATCAAACCCAGGACTCTTCAGTCTACGGCTAGGGCAAGGAGCCCTTCACTGGACCTGGAGTCAGCTGAAAGTGCCCCATTCAATGACAGTTGTGTCTCCTTAGCACGCAGATGGTGTTCCTCTTCTCCGGCCTTCCTCCCTGCTGACCAAGGCTGTCTTAACTCTTGGCCTTACATGAAAGAGGTCCTATCTGCTTGACCATAGCTCCTGTAGCTAGGAGAGTTCTCCTTCCGTTTCCCACAAACCTGAGGCTACGTTCCTTGCTCAAGCCAAGGAAACTGGGATGTGATGTCCCATTCTCCTTGCCTATGGCAAAGAGATAAGCAATTACTCAAGGCATTCCAAGGATCAAAAGCATTAGTCTGAAATGTCTGGTCTATCCCTATAGGAAATGCTGTATTGGTTAGGGTAGGATTTCTGCTTTGATTGCTAGGGCCTTTCTCATCTTATAATTTCATTTGGAATGAAGATAGAGAATTTTGTTTGCATTGCCTGTATTCTTCATTAGCTAATAGCTGGGTTGACCTTGAAATTTTGACATGACAAAATAGTCAAAGTAAAGAGCACAGCGTTTTTCCGCTGTCATTTTGTGCAACCAAGAATTATTTGTCCTTTTGAAGAGTGGCTTTATTTTTAGCCCCATGCAGTGCTTTAGATGGATGTCCTGTCTGTTTCCACAACGCAGCTCAGATAACCCAATCGCATCCAGTTTTAGGGACAAATTCTCTTTGTTCCAACTTAGAACATGAAGCTTTGCAAGAATAGAGAAGATATAGTCACTCTCGTTAATGAGAAAATTCCCATACCACATGTTGGATCTCTGACGCTTTTGGGTTTTGGTGTATAATCTCATGGTTGCACGGAGGACTGTTAAGCTCTGGTGCTTCTAAGGAATAGACTCAGTCTGATAAGACATCTCAAATGATGGGGAAACTCTAAGGCTGTAAGCATAAGGACGATAGGAGTCTCCTAGCACTCAGGGAAAGATGCACAGCGGGTCTCCTATGGAGCCTGGAATGTCGATGGAGAATTGGAAGGAACCAGTGTGGTCTCAGCATTCTCAGTAGCAGAGGCCAATGGTCCTACACACTTGACCATTAACTCAGTTCAGAGCTATGCTGTGGCTAGTAACTCCAGGCTCTCGGACATACTTGCCAAGTTATCTGGTTCTCATTTCCCTTTTGCCACAAGATCATTTGCTGATCTTGGCACTATAGGCTGAGCCATTTAAAGTTGCAATTGGGAAGAAAAAAAAAAGACATTTCAGGCTTGTTTACACTGCCAGTTGAGGAAGCTGCAGGCCAAAGACCTTAAATTCATCTGCAGATCTCTTAGTTCTCCCCAGAAATCTCTAGCCAAGCTGCTGCTTTTGCTCTGAGAAGCTATCTGGTCCCTGAGTTTGCATTGGGTTCTGCAGAAAAATGATCTCTGCTGTTCCCTGGTGACTGGTCATGAAGCCAGGTTTGTGTCCTCCCAGATAGTTTTCTGCCACCTTTGGTATTATTGGCTTCAATTACAAAGCTAAAGACATTGGGCTTCCAACCCTATATGAAATTTAAAGTGTACACAGGAGAAAATGCTCCGTCAACATGGCTGTCCAGTTACTCTCCCTCCTTCATGCCCCCCCCCCCAAGCACAGTTGCCAGTCTTAGAAATGTGTGACATATCTGAAGGGCTTTGTGAGCCCCCTACCTAGATCTAGGCTTCTCCTGGAAGAACACTCCAAAGAGAACATCCTGTATCAGTATCTTCAGATTATTTCCCACTAGTTGTTGCTGAGAACCCATCCTCAGACTCCAGGACTTGGTGTACATCCCTTCTCTGACCGGCTTCCCATTCTTCATAGGCTAGGACGAAAATCACCGTTGAGTATCCCTCCTTTGATTTTCTAATGTGGCAGCTAAGGATAAAAAAAATTATCTCAAGGATAAATTGTGAAGCTTTTTAGGATAATTCATGATAGTGAAGATGGTGGAGGGAAGTATCAGATACCACAGTGATGCATTTTAAACCTCTTTGGAAATCTGTTCAGAGATGCCATTGGTGAGATGCCTCTTTGGTTAGGAAGGTCCTTGGCAACCTCAGAGTAGAAGGTCATCCACAGTAGACTCTGTGCAGCCCAGCACTACCTGAACAATCCTGGCCTCAAAGGAGTCATCATTTGGGCCCTTCTATTTCTCTGAAAGGCAGGATTTTTGGCATAAATTGATCTCATGGACTTTGACTCAACTTCACAGTAAGGAGGAAGGCACAATATGAACTCCATCGCCAACATGTCGGAAGACCTAGCAGGAGTTTAGAACATTCCTTTACCCCATATCAGGGTCCTAATGTGAGGGGAGGACTCCAGCTGCAAACAATGGCCAAAGGCTAATCTAGACTTTAATAATCATTTTGGAAGGAATACTGTTTTCAAAAATAATTTATTCAAATATTTTATGCCAAAATAATTCTAAAAAGTATTAGTTTCTATTAGTTGACCCCAAGCAAACGTGCATTTGACTACATGAACACAACTAGTATTTCATAGTGTTTTTTTTATTATAGACTTTTTTTTATCCACATGAATGTTAAAGAAACTACAACAGAGTTAAATACCATTTTTGATAACATGATTATATTCTTAATTACACTCAATATTAAACTGTAAAATATTTCCAGAGGAATACAATCTTCATTCATACAGCAGGCAAAGTACCAGAGAGGAAGGGGCCACGTGAAAGTCCGTCCAGTTTGCTATGAAAAGCAGTTTACACGGCTGATGCCATCCTAGCTGTCGAAACGTGACCCCCACTCCAAGGACAGGTTTTGTGTTTTCTTTCCACAAAGAATCACTTCTTCAAAAGTTACAGACAGTCTTTAGAGCTGCCCTCTCCACGTGTGCAACACTGAGCTCACTTGGGACCGTCCATGAATTTCCCACCCTGGTTGGCTAACAGCACTCCCAACGCTCTGGGTTCAGTTGGCCTTTAAAAACACAAAGACTCAAACTTTGGTTCCACCAAAAGATGCGACAAGCATTGACAGCTCTGGTTGGCTCCCCCTCCCCCCACTAACGAACGGCCGCCACAGTCTATTTTACATGGTTGTCCATGCGGCTTTGAGGTCACGTGTCCTTGGGTTCTCCTGAACCTGATTTTCTATTTGATTCCCAAGCCCTTTCAATCGCAGTCTTTGTGTGGGTCGGAAGTGCTCAGTGGCAGGCTGTATCTTACAAGAGAACAAGAGTAAGTGGTTCTGTGCACCTGGGATAAGACAGAAAGCACAGAATGACAACCTCAGCGTGATGCAATCGGATAATTTAAAAACATTTAAGGTATTATTTAGTATATCCTTAAAAGAATACATTTTTAGTACAGTTTGGACAAAATCATCTTCTTTTTTTTTTTGTATACTTGCATCTCCATGAACTTTGAGCCAAACTAGAATTACCAAATCAGAGTGTGATGGTTCGCTAAGCCTTCTATACGTAAAGCCATTGTGTTGGATTCTAGAAGCTCCCATTTGTTGTTGGGCAAACATTAAGACAGCCTGTGGTGAAAGTGACAGACAATTTCATGCTCCGGGGCTCTGTGGGCCTTGGCTGGATGGCCCAAGTTACATTTACATCTAGCTCTCCTGTCCTGGGATGTTAGGGCAACTGTAGAAGAACCCCTGAAAGTTTGTGATTCAGCATCAATGAAACCACTGGATTGGTTATGAACTGGATTTTAGTAACTAATACTAGAAAATGTGAATTAGCCCACAATTTTAGGCCAGGAATAAGAGGAGAGCAGGTGAAGTGTGGGCTTCAGAGCAGGGTACCCTGGCTCAAATCTTGCCACTTGCTAGCAGTGGGACCACAGATAGCTTACTCTTCTCTCTGCATCTCAGTTTTCTCAGCTGTAGAATGGAGAAAGTAGTAGCACTTCTCTCAATGGGTTGTTTTGAAGATTAAGTAGGATAATTGACAATGTGCTTTGAACAATGGGAGCACATTGTCCTCATCAGTGAAGACTCTTGAAAAAGCTTGGTCCTCTTATGTCTGACTACAGATGAGAGAAATGAATATGCCATTCCATCCCCCCTCCCCATCTTCGATCTCTACAAAAAGAAGACACAGAAAGTTCAATTGCAATCCCGCAACATCCTTTTACCTTTCTTTTGTTGTGATTTTTGTAATAATTATTCGATAAGTAAAACAAAATAACGAGAGTTGACCAAAGAGGTAGATATTGTTAGCATAGGAAAAAAAATCCTACTTTCAAACTCTCCAGAAGGATGCAAAGTAGTAATTAGTGATGAAGACAATGCAGACATAAGGCAAATGTAGGTGGGTCATGCCCTTGAGTGTTGTACATGATCTTGAGCAGGAAAGGAGAGAGAATGTGACAGGAGATTTGCATGCAAGAGTCACAATTTTAGAGCTGGCAAAGACTTTTATCTGGTTTGGCTATCACATTTTATAGATGAATGTGAGATACAAAGAGATCAAATGATATTACTCAAGATAACATTGGGAGGTAGTATCAGATTTAGAAGCTAAATTTCTCAAAACCGGCCCAATGATTTAGTAAGACAGGGAAGTGGCTTTAGAGTCACTTCTGACCTGGATTGAATCCTGGCTTTATTACTTATAGCTAAGTGACCTCACTGAGTGAGCCTCAGTGTTCTCATGCATGAATTAGGGATAATAATAGGATCTACTTTATGGAGTTCCAAGGACCAAAAAAGATAGTGTGGCAAAGAATTTGTCTGCTACCTGGCATGGTTAGTGCTCTATAAATGGTAGTTATTATTTCCAGCTTGGCCAATGAGTTTCTGTGTGACTATGAATGAGCCATTTCCTGTGATGCACTTTCCACTTATATCAAATGACTGAGTTCTCTGTGAAATACATGGCTATTTCAGCCAGGTACATGGATGACATTTGCATAACGTTAAATGATGCTTGGAAGAAAAAGAATGTAAAGTAATAATTAAATTAGTGTTGACATGGCATTTTTATTTAGGGTGCAGATTTTAAACAGATTATACTGGGGTGTCTGTGCGGAACACAGAAACAACCAAAGTAAGGCAGACTATCAGGAATAATTCTGGTTGTTAAAAGCAATCCCAGATGAAAGAATAATACGCACAAAATTTTGAAATATTTTTCAAATCGTTTCCATTGTACTCATGAGCTCACAATGAAACAGATACGCAGAGCAGTAGAATGTCTAATCTACTAGGGCTTGTTTTAGGAGGTAGTTTGAAGATAAATAAAATAAACTACACATTACACAGCTGGTAGCTAAACAAATAGAATTCATTGCTCCAAAGGGGACTACACCTCGGTTGAAGAAAGGCTTATATAAATCCATGGGTAATGGATCTTTAAGGACTTACCAACGGAAAGGTAAGAGTATTCAGTGTATATGCCTAAATTTTGAGATTGGTATTGTTAAGAACAACAATTTGGCTTTTTAAATTGGATTACATAGTAAATAATCAGGGTAGACCTTTATTTCGACTCAACACGGAATTTCTTATGTCCTAATGTAGTGCAAAAAAAGATTTGTAGAGCAGTGATATGTGGCAGTACTTGCTCAGCTTATTAAGTGGATTGCCTGTGGTTTTGAAAAGCTTCCTCCGCTTAATAGTCATATTGGAATCCACTAGGTGGCAAGAACACAGCACACTACCTTACGGGTCACTCTTGCATAAGACATTAATGCATCAGTCCCTAATTTGGAAACCTGCGGTCACTCAGCAAGACAGAATTTGTCTCTCTCCCTCAGTGTAATGATTTTTATTTTGTAATCTCTCTTGGGGTAATTCCTTGCAGGCTTGGCATGTTGAGAATCAAATACTGCCTCTAACAATATGGTCGTGATTCTCTGCTTGGCTGATTTAGCTCAGCATTTAAGTAACCACTAATCTTCTGAAAGCACCAGGGTCTACTTAGAGAAATCCCTGTTGTCTGCAAGGATGGAAACAAAATCAGCATGGAGGAAGCATTAGTTACTAAACACAAATCAATCTTTTTTTCCACCTAGCTGGATGCTTTGTCACCCTCAGAGGCGTGGTTTCTGGGCAGTGAATCTTCATTTGTAGGTGTAAGAGCAGCTCAGGTCTGACAAGCAAGGAAGATGAGTTGGGGAAGTGGAAGGAGTAAAAAGAGAGTTTGTTGAAGTTCCTAAGTATAAATCAAACTACATTCTAATGGATGAATCTCACCAATATGTAGTAAAAGAAGCCAGACACATGTATTGTATGACTTGCATGACTTTATCATTTGTAGACTTTGTTCTACTTCCATTAAAGGTTACTAACAAAAACATCCTAATATATTCTCTTTGGTTTGAAAGACAATTACTTTGACACTTTGGGTTTATCGGCATTAATTTGGATGATTCATGCCTTGTTTTCCTTGATATTCTGGGTTAAGATTTACTGGAGTTTGAATGTTCTAAAATTATTCATTTCACACTGCTGGTGCAAACCTGTGTACTGTAAAATTGCCCAAAGTCAACTTCAGATTTAAGAAAAATACTTGAATCTAAAGAATGCAGTCAAGCCATAACTGGTTTGGCTCAGTGGATAGAGTGTCGGTCTGCGGACTCAAGGGTCCCAGGTTCGATTCCCGTCAAAGGCATGTACCTTGGTTGCGGGCACATCCCCAGTGGTGGGTGTGCAGGAGGCAACTGATCGATGTTACTCTCTCATCGATGTTTCTAACTCTCTATCCCTCTTCCTTCCTCTCTGTAAAAAGTCAATAAAAAAATATATATATATTTTTTGAATTTTTGTGAGTTTATTTGAGCCAAACTATCAACATATGAGAAGCAGAACCTCAACGAATTGAGATAGTGCTCCGGAGAATGGCAGGGTTACATCCGTATTTATACATGAAATTCATTGGTGACAGATTTAAGGAGGTGGGATTAAGCGAAGTGGAGGTGTGGGGGGGGGGTGGGGGGTGGGGGGGACGGGACCTCTGTGATAGGATAAAAAGTAAAATGATGGACACATACTTAGGTGGGTGCAGGAACAATTAACATGATAAATGAAAGAATCTGCTGCATCTGTCCTGGGTCCAGCACATCTGGTTGTGCCCCAGGGGCTCCATAAAAAGGGAAGTCACAAGTTACCCAGACATCCCAAGGATATGTTATCTTAGATGCAAAAAGGACAGATAGGCTCAGTTAAGGTAAAGGTTGACCTTATCAGTGAAGATATCGGCTTAGGACGTAACTGCCCACCATAACTGCTTTTAGTTAAAGTTTAATTTCAGACCATCCTTTGTGGTTACTTTAGGTCTCCAAGTCTGCAAAATTGCCATGCAGGCCTCTCCTGAGCTTGTCAGGTCAGCATGTGGCCCCTTTCGTCCACATATCCCCCTTTTGGTCATAAATCAATCCAAAGGATGCATTGATGACCAACCTTTTGGTTGGATAATGGAATTCCATGTTGCTAGGGAGGCTCATTCCTAGGATGTCTCAGTGTCAGCATGTCTTGCTGAACAGGTGGACCACTGGGGATGGGGCAAGACCATAACCTTAGATGGCATTTAAGGTCGAATTATTATTATTTAAAAAAGGGCAGGTAAATGGGAGGCAGTCAGGTCCTATACGTCCTTGTTAAAAAGTATTCTGGATCATTTCTAATTTTGGAGCCATCATGATCCGAGTCTTTTTGCTGTTTGTCTTAAATTTTGCTTTTCTGCATCCAGTATAACATTTACATATCATGAACACAAAAATCACAAAGGTATTGATTACATCCCAGGGCTTGGAACGAGGAAACTGGTTCGCAAAAAAAGCAGTTTACAGAAGCAGAATTTAAGCATGTTAATTGTTGTCCTGGGTCTCGGGGTCACTGCATTGACAGAAACGCCCCATCTAGAGCCCTCAGGTCCTGAGACCACCGAGTTGCCAGGAACTCACTATCTAGAGCCATCGAGGTAATTTAGAGTAAAATATATTTATTTATTTTTTTAAAAAAAGAATGCAGTCAAGCTTACAGGACCATTTGTGTATGACTTCATGGAGATGAAAACAAAATAACTAATTATTTGACCACCTCTGTTGCAGAAATATCTGCTCACAGAAGACAGGAAATGCATACATTAGAAGAAAGTAGGCACTGGATCTAAAGTTAGGAGTCCTGGCTTTGCAACACAGACATAAAAGATCACATCTCTTCACTGTACCTCAGTTCCCTGTGGTAAAATGAAGAGAAAGCATAGAATGAGAGTATGTCTTGGAAAGAGTTTTGAGCTCCAGATGAAATGTGACATAATTAAAATAAATACTAAAGATTACCACTAATATAGATGATGCAAGAAGTGGGACTGTCATTTGCCCAGAGAAGAGGATGCTTTTGATATGCATGAAAGAAAGAGAAGAAACCATGAGCCTCTATTGTATGATCGGAATTATTTTTGCCAATAAATTCCATTGAGTTGAAAATATGTTCCAGAGGGAAGAAGTGGAAGAACCATTCTGATGGGAATGGCCAAATTGACAAATGATCACAATTCTAGTTGGCCATGAACATTTACAAAAGCTACCTCTGACATCTGAGGTACTCTACCATCTTGTTACTTTTTTGACTTAGCAATTCCAATTGTTAAGTCATCCTAACATATTGTTACAGGAAAAACAAAATCCTAGTTTTTTCATCCCTAACATTCTAATAACTATACGTCTTCTTCCATAAAAATAAAAAAGTTGCTTTTGAAATGTTTAGTTATATACCGAATATAGTCATTGAATTTTCACTGTGTTCTTTCCGTTAGGAGCCCAGAGTATTTGTCTTTCAAATTGTTGCTGGGGATACAGCCTTGAACCTGGCTTCAGCTATAGAGAAACTATTATTGGTTTAGGGAAAGAATGAAGCAGAAGCTCTCACAGGTTTATAGTGGTCATCTCACTATCTATCAGTAATTCACTCAAAGTCAGATTCAAGGAAGACTCTTTGGAAGCAAGAGCGAGCCTGAGAAGATGAGACACTAAGCATGACTGCTGACACTCCAGGGGCAATAATTACTCTAGAGGGGCAGTAACCAGGGTGTCAGGTAGAACCAGAAACAGCAGAAAACCTCAAAAAAGAATGAAGATTATTCCTACAGACTGAATAGAGAACTTACTGCATTTTATAAAATTTCCATAGAATCTATAAGACCCACTTAGCTGTTCATTTAGGAAGCCTCATGCCCAGATATAATGAAGTTCATTAGTGTACTGGCTTAAACACAGGATACAGCTTTACCAACCTATTGGGCTATTTCAAAGACATCAATAAAGAACCTGGCCAACCAATACAATCAGGGAGTTCGGGAAAATCTCTTCCCTCTGGTGAACTCACCGTTTAACTTTTGCTGAGATGGGCACCAAGCTTTTCTTTCCTGATCAAGCTTGCTGCATAGGGGATCTGTAAGATAAAAACAAGCAAAACTCTGCAGGTAAGCTAAATTTGGAGACAGATGTGCAAGGGAGACCTTTCGTCATGCCTAACAATTCGAATGCCAGTGGGTCTTCCCTGAGGAGGAAAGGTCTCTATCAGCTCAGCAGTATGGAGCTTTCAGGGCATCACATTCCTAAGGCCTGTTAAAAAGCACGACCAGGACAGGACAGGTGAGCACACCGGGTTGTTGCTATAGCTTGTTTCTGAGGCTACTCTGTGATATTTCACTCACAGAAGTTTTCAAGATTTTGCATTTAATAATATGGTATTCTTATTTTTTATTTAGGTACAAAAACAAAGTTATGTTATCATGTATGTCCAAGGTCACAAAATAAGAACGTGTTTACAAACTAGTTCAATGTAACCTTTCATTTAAATGGAGTGATGAAATAATACTATCATTATAAATCGCAAGTAAGATTAACTAACTAAACACAAACTACTACTCTGGGTTATTTCCCAATAACTACTAAAGAAGCATCAGAAATAATTGCACTGAATGGAAAATATGACCCTTGAGAAATCTACCTGGATAAACTTGAAAGTACTTGTCACCTCTGGGGCATTGAATGAAAGCCTATCACATTTGATATGCTACTTTTCATTAGAAAATTCAAATGGTTGAAACTGGACGACATATATTATTTAGATTTGCCTCTGCACTAACCCCAGTTAAGGTATTCTATCATTATGTTACTTACCATCATCATTACAAAGCTTAATGCAGAACTCCAAGGATTCGAATCTATTTTATACATAAAGAAATAACTACTCAACCTTCTAGGATGTTACACAAAATATGGCTATTATGTAAAAGCAACAAGGGAAATAAAATTATTGTCATTCAATTAGGCAATGTTTTTTAATACTTATATATATATATTCCCATCATTCCCAGCATATTTATGTTTTGCTCTCCTTTTATACCAGTCCATAAACAAGAAACTTTATTAATAGAAGGAGCTACAAATGTACAATCATATTAGTGACTAAGATTAGCTGGACCATTTTGCTGTAATAGCTGGTTAGTTGAATCAAACAGTCTTTTCCATGGAAAACAAGATTAAAATAACCTTATCACTATTTTTATACACAACCACAACATGGATGTATCTGATAGGTGCATATCTGATAAAGGGCATGGATAGCAGCATTGAAATTAATGATTCATGTAGTACCATAAAAAGTTCAGTGTCCTAATCTCGTATTTTAGGATGTGAGCTGAGATCAGCTAGATACCTATGACAAGAACAGTTACATGGGGACCTACTCTAGTTACCTCTTCTTTTCACTTTAGGTCATGCTACACCTGCTATTAACACAGACACACTGAATCTTAGTTTTCCATTGTGGTGCATGCTGCTATATGCCAAAGCACATGGATCACCTCTCTCTAGATGCATGAAAGAACAGAGACTTAAAGGAATTCTGTTATTTAGGATAACAAGCAGAAATTATGTAAACCTTGGGTTACAAGGAATTACCTAAAAGAATATATTTGTGCCCCTCTCAATTAGCAAGAGTCCTCAACATCAAGATTAGATACTGTTAATGATTTAGTGAGCATCTGCTCTGTGCCAGGCACTTCTTGTATAGTTAAGTCAACATCACCCTGGGCTATCTCATCCTACCCCAAAGAAAACTGTCTGAAGGGCACTACTTTTAGATCTAAATCAGAATTCTTTTCTTTTCTTTTCCCTCCCTCCCTCCCTCCCTCCCTCTCCCTCCCTTCTTCCTTTCCTTTTTTTTTTCAGAAACAACAATGTAGCATTTCATTAAGATGGAAACCTGAGAAGGAACAAAGGACTCAGGACAAAGAGAGGACATTTCCAAGTGAGAACATTTGATCCCAAATCTCCAGGTTGGAATTTAAACCTGGGTCAGGATTATCTCCACTCAAACATTGACTGTTGCATTCCCCCCGCCCCCCACCCCATTAAAACAAGATGAAATAAAAGCCAAACAAAAACAAGACAAAAAGCAAAAGGTTGCAAGCTAGAAATCATGTCTTTTTTATTCTAAGTCCTAAATCATGAATGGTAAATAAACAATATGTTAGAACATGGCCCAGTTGTTAATGAGAGCTACCCTATTTCATTGATTCTATTAATACACTTTCCCCCCTCACATTTTAACATCTCTAAAATTGGGTTTTTATAATTGATGGTGTCTTAGAACAAGAGTCAAAAGCTTCTTTTCTTGTGATCCATCAAGTCATGTTGCCTCTTACAACTGACAATACTTAAGATTCCATGAAATGCAACATTGGGTTTACAGAGACCTCAGCAAATACTCCAAGCATGGGAGCCCAGGATCCTAGGGGCTCCACTTAAGTTAATTATTCCACATAAAGTTCCTGTAATAGAACTTACAAAAGCCTTCTTTTCATCTGGACCAGCTTACACGTCACCAAGACTGGCATGGACAAAAACACCCCTTAAAGTTATTATGTAACTTCTAAATTACCTAGTTGACTCTAGTCTGTCAAAAGTATGGAGAGCTTTCCAAAAAAGATAAACTTCTTAGTCTGTGCCAAGAGAGAGTTAGCCTAAGCTCAGACATTCAGGTGGGTCAACATCTTGAAAGGAGAAAGATGAGAAGAGGCCATATAACTAAGGAACAAGTAAGTTGTTGTCAAGATGCATAGCAATAGATCAATAATTGGAAAAGGTCCCGGTATAGCCCAAGTCTGTTGACTGCTGGAGAACCTTAAGGCAGACTCTGCAGAAGCCCAGACTTGCTTAAGTCCTCTGACGCGCAGGGACCTCCTTTAGTTTCATATTTAGCCACAAAACCAAAATCCTCTAGTGGCCAAGAGTTATTTTTTGAAAAATATAGTGCAAAAAAAAGTAACTGTTCAACCTACTTTAAAAAAATGTAAAATACATACAAAATTCTCTGGGTTGAGAAGATAGGAATCTGGGCAAGTTCACATTCCAGCGAACATGGGAGAATCTCCAAGGAAAGAGGTTTCACTGAAGGGCGGTGCCCTTCCTACAGAAGGAGCGTTTTTTCCAGCAACGAGGAAGACCTACTACTCCCTTCCTGCAAGGAAGCACCATTCCCACCATCAGGAAGTTGTAAACTGCTTTTTTCAAGTCTACATGAATGAAACATTAGTACGAATCTACTGATCAACACGATTTTACTTGAGACTTTAAAAATTTTTTTTATTTCTATTGAATTTATTGGGGTGACATTGGTTAATAAAAATATTTGTTCCAGGTGTACAATTCTATTAACACAGCAATTCTGAACCTTTTTCATCTCATGGCACATATAAACTAAGTACTAAAATTCTGTGGCACACCAAAACTATATATTTTTTGCCAATCTGACAAAAAATAATTTTGATTCATTCACTCTGGACAGCTATTGCCATTGCTGTTATCATTTTTTATTTGACAATCTAAGGCAGTGGTTCTCAACCTGTGGGTTGTGACCCCTATGGGGGTCAAACGACCCTTTCACAGGGGTCGCCTAAATACATCCTGCATATCAGATATTTACAGTATGATTCATAACAGTAGCAAAATTACAGTTATGAAGTAGCAACGAAAATAATTTTATGGTTGGGGGTCACCACAACATGAGGAGCTGTATTAAAGGGTCTCGGCATTAGGAAGGTTGAGAACCACTGATCTAAGGAAGAGAGGTCAGTGCCCCTGATCAAATAGTCAGGTATTGCATACTTTAAAAATTCTCTTGCGGCACATGGTTGAAAATCACTGCTATAATACATCATTGTATACTGTATTGTGTGTTCACCACCTCACGTCAAGTCTCCTTCCATCACCATTTATCCCCACTCATTTCCCTCTGGTAATCACCATACTGCCTATGAGCTTTTTTTGTTTTGTGCTTTTTTTTTTTTTTTTTTTTGCTTAATCCCTTCACCTTTTTTACCTAGCCCCCGAACCTCCCTCCCCTCTGACAGCTGTCAGTCAGTCTGTTCTCTGTATCTATGATTCTGTCTTTATTTTGTTGTTAGTTTATTTTGTACATTAGATTCCACATGTAAGTAAAATCATAAGTTATTTGTCTTTCACTTAGCATAATACTCCAGGCCACCTCACACCTGTCAGAATGGCTATCATCAACAAATCAACAAACAAGTGTTGGCGAGAATGTGGAGAAAAGGGAACCCTCGTGCACTGTTGGTGGGAATGCAGACTGGTGCAGCCACTGTGGAAAGCAGCATGGAGTTACCTCAAAAAATGAAAAATGGAACTGCCTTATCACTCAGCAATTCTACTTCTGGGAATATATCCTAAGAAATCTGAAACACTAATTCGAAAGAAGACACGCACCCCTATGTTCATTGCAGCATTATTTACAGCAGCCAAGACCTGGAAGCAGCCCAAGTGCCCATCAGTAGACGAGTGAATAAAAAAGCTGTGGTACATTTACTCCAGGCTTTTAATGGAGAACTTTGAGACCTTTCACCCCTGGCTGCGTGCAACTGTGACTGCAGCATTCTGGACAAACAGCAGAGGGCACTTTAAGCCTAGTGCATTTGCTCCATCTGTGCTCCTCTTTAGCAATCCAGCAAGTTCCAAGGATGTGAATCTGGGTCGTCATTTATCATGTGCTCTCTGCTGCAGCATGTCCTTCAAGAACTATGACTAAAACAGACCATGTCTTCAACAAATAGACAGTAGTAGCTTATATATAAAGGCACTTGCTTAAAAAAATTGTTGCCAGATTAGCAATGAAAAATAAAAAGATTATGAAGGCATCATAATAGTCTCAGCTAGTATTGTAAACTATATTATACTAGAGGCCCGATGCACGAAATTTGTGCATGGGTAGGGTCCCTAGGCCTGGCTGGCGATCAGGGCCAATCGGTCGTTCTGCTGTTTGGTCGATTTGCATATTAGGTTTTTATTATATAGGATTCCAGTTCTTAGAAAAACCTTAATCAAAAGGTTATAGAGAGTAAAATATCTTCACCTTTAAAAAATATTGAGATATACTTGACATAAAACAATGTATGTGTTTATGAAGTTTCTTCACTTTTTTCTTAACCCTAAGGGGTGACTCATTTTGTTTTTAAAGTGAAACACATTTTTCCTAAAATCACAGTTTACTTGTGAATGAGAAATCTGTGGCTCTACATTATACTAAACAGTAACATCTTCATGAACTTGCTAAATTCTGTAACTTTTGTATTTGGTTTATAGCGAGAGGACTATATTTCTTAGGTTGTCTAAATAAATCTGGTTTAGCAATGAAACATTTTAAGCACTTGAAAACCCAGGGCAGGAGTGGGGGAAGGGAAGCTTTAACACAAACGGTGTTAAGTGCTATAAAACTCTAATTTTAAGCTATTGTAAAAGTTAGCTTGTGGTCATGTATAAATGTTAAAGATACACATGCTTTAAACCTGACACTGAGAAAAATGCACAAGGAGAGTCAAGCATTTGACTCTGCAGTCATCATAACTTGCATTTAACAAACTGGAAAAGGGAGCAATGGTGCAGAAATTACAGTCAGTGGAGAATCTAAACATGCAGGAGCCAAAGAAATTCATAAGTTTTCTTTCTACAGCAATGGCACCCAAGATGCTTTCGATATCATCTTTTGAATAAGAACACTGTAACGACATAGTATAAATACATCGTGGGTCTATGGGAATCGTTACAAAATATGATGATTTTAATATATTTGAATTCTCCATTATTGCAGGATAGAGTGGGTTTTTATCTCATCCAAAGGGAAAAATGCCTATTCTGTAGGCAGAGGACTATTCTGTAATATATATTCCGTAAACTTTAAATATTAAAATAATTTTGAGTAAACTGTCGGGTTCTTGGGGAACAAAGTATGTAACCATATTTACAGATGAGTTAGGTCATTCAACTAAAATATTGGGAAAGTCAATAATTATGATACCTAGCAACTTCTTGATAAATCTTTAGATACAATTTTCTAAAGGCATTTCCCACAGGTACTTTAGCAAATAAAACAAGCTGAATAAGGGATTAGATGAATTCCTGTTCAAGTAAACTTGAGTCTGCTGCCTCAGTTCCAAAGAAGATGGCATAACGTGAACACAGGTCCTTCCTGCACAAAAATATCTCCAGCCACCAAGGCTGAAACAGTTCCACTATGAAAGTACCCCTTTGAGAAGGGATGTTACTCATATTGGCATAGCGTTTTATGACTTGTGTGGGCATTTCATGCTCATTACACACTTCCTCCTTACTACATCCCTATCTGGGCACTAGGCTAGACCTTCCAACAGGTCCCTTTGGTTGAAGAACTAACACTTAATGGACTATATGGGATGAGTCTTAAACTCAAGTTTGTAGACCTTGAAGCTTGTGTCTGTTAGTTATAAGGACAGAACAGTAATACATAAGCTTCCTATAATTCAATACTACACCTTCCTTTTGTAGTTTTGGTAGTAGTTACTTAGCACAAAAGAACATTTGAGAAAGTCATGACCAAACCAGGGAAATCTGGAAAAGAATTAAGAGGACTGCTATATGAGAATATCAGAATTGGAGCAGGGGGCGTCCATGAGTAGTGATTCATTCAAGAAATGTTTCTTGGGTGCCGGAGGCAGCAAGAAGCTCTCGGTATCTTATGGTAGGAGACACTAAAGAAGAGGAAGAAACAGGAGGGACAAATCATGTCTATTTCATAAATTTTTATGTTGTTTGCCTGGATATGCCTTTGAGGATTTCAGGACTTACAACTACAGGCCTAGGGGTAAAAATTCTAGCTTCTCCCAAAGAATTTAATTTACAACAAGAAGTAATTTACTATCTAGAAGAATGCGAATTAATAACACTTGTCTAGATAAATACATACCTATGATAAAATATCCTTCAATACAGAATAATAAAAATGTTTACTAATACCAATTTGTATCTTCTATGCACCAACTATCTCAGAAGACATGAGACTTTTTTTTTCTATAAATACTGCCTGTTTATTACATGAATGCAATATCATTTCCTCTTTTACTAAAGAAACCAAATGTCAAAGAAAATTACGATGTTTAAGTTGCATAACTAGCCTTAAACAGGGGCACTGAAGTAAATAGTTTCCTTTCTAAATGCCCATTTTGCTAGACCCATCACTCTGAAATCACAAGTTGTTGGTTTGATGTGTGACAATTTTTGTTTTAAGAATCTGAAAACAATGCCCTGAATAAAGCCAGTAATGTCTTAAAATTTTATATCACTCTCCAATTCTATTTTTTTAAATTCTTCCTTTGAACAAAGAAAACAGTAAGTATATTCATAGTAAGTAATTACTAGTTCTTATTGTGAAAAGCTATATGTATATTTTAATCCTTGTAGGAGATTAAGAAAATCCTTTTGCTCCCAGTGAATTTAAGTGCAACAAACAAACAAACAAACAAACAAAACAAAAAACCTGAACACACACAGAAGCAGAACAAGAAGAAAGATCCTGTTTAAGAGGCACTTTACGTTGAGGTGGTTTTCAGACCTAAGAGTTGTGAACCGGCACTTTGAGATCAAGGAAAACCTCAGCGGGGCGTTAAGACTGACAAGCAGCACTGTTAACAGAGCCCGGAATGGAGAGAAACATGAAGCACGGGTTGCTTTAAAAATGCCTCCCAGCACGAGCATGGCTCCTTCCATGCAGAAAGCAAAGGTTAATAACCATCCTTCTTAAATAGTCCTGACAGAGAGCTAGATACCTGTCTCTTTAGACACGACAGGTGGGTATGCAAAGACACATGCTTAATGGTATAAGGATAACATGGGCCAGCTCAGAAATGCCTAGCCACCCAAATTATAATAATCATGCTATGAATAATACTGAGAAGCAGTGTATGTCTTTACCCAGGTGATTACAAATATCTTACCAACACTGAGCAGAAATCATTTCCCCATCCCACTCATGAGAAGGAGGAAGCTGGGGAGACTGCCTTTTTAAAGGTGTATATTTTTCATTGATTTCAGAGAGGAAGAGAGAAAGAGAGACAGAAACATCAATGATGAGACTCATTGATTGGCTGCCTTTTACACGCTCCACACTGGGGATCGAGCCTGCAACCAGGGCATGTGCCCTGATCAGGAACTGAACCGTGACCTCTTAGCTCAACCTGTGGGTCACGACCCCTTTGGTGGTCGAATGACCCTTTCACAGGGGTCGCCTACGACCATCCTGCATATCAGATATTTACATTATGATTCATAACAGTAGCAACATTACAGTTATGAAGTAGCAACAAAAATAATTTTATGGTTGAGTCACAACATGAGGAACTGTATTTAAAGGGCCAGAAGGTTGAGAACTACTGTCTTAGCTCATAGGCTGGTGCTCAACCACTGAACCACACTGGCCAGGCAGGGGAGACTGCTTTAAAGGTGCTAGTGAATAATACCAGATGAATCTGCAGAGGGACAAAAGGCGAGGAATTCAGAAGGAAATAAACAAAACAAAAAGAAAACCCACTACATTTATTTATCAGACATCTTCCTGTTTCCCTAGAAATAGATCTTAGTGTCCACTTTTAGAGATGATTAGGCAAGAGTAACACACTTTGTTTGGAAAGAATTCTTTTCTTTTCATTATCTTTCAAGTGAATTTAATTGATTAATAGTGTTCACACTTCATTCTATTGACTGTGGAGAGCCTGGCCCTGATCTGGGGAGTGAAGGGGAGAGGGAGGAAGATGGGAGACAGTGGCCTCCACGGAGTGTCTGGCACATTCCAGCACTGTGTTGGGAAGTTTGTGAAGTAGAAGACGATGCAGGTACCTCTGGTTCGCCCACAGAGACAATGTACACATCTGTCTATTAACACATGGTAGGTAGTTACATCCCGAGGAAGCGTACTGACACATCTGCTTATCCTGTGTCTAAGTAAATCTCTTGGTAATTAGCATGTAAACCAGCTGAGAAGTGGGTGGACCAAAGGCTTTCACAGCAAAAACATGAACAGTTTCTAAACAAGCCCATCCAGCTGCCTTTATTTTAAAGTAGAAATGCAACTTACAATTTGTAGCTGTTGCACCATTTCTTCTCGGTAGGCTAGTTCCCTTTTCATCTGGTCCTGGAAATTATCTAGCAGGAGAGAGAAATAGAGACAGAAATGAATTAAAGTGCAAAATCTACTTTTAGCATATTTTGTGAAAATATTACTGACAGCCCCATAGAAAACCCCTCCCCTATCTAAATATATAAAAGTCTAATATAAAGTGTCCCCTTGGGCGTTCGACCAACCGGGAGTTTGATAGCTCGCTATGATGTGTGTTGACTACCAGGGGGCGGCTTGGAACCAAGGAAGGCCCTGGCCACAGCCGGCAGCTGCTAGGGACCCTACCTGTGCACAACTGTTGTGCACTGGGCCTCTAGCTTGATATATATATTTTAAAAGTAAATAACATGATTGTTTGAAGGAATGTTTTCAAGATTCTATAATTGAATCAGAATAGGCAGTAAACTCTGAGAGGGTAAGGTCTATATCTTACATTTCACAGTATCTCACAACCCACGTAGTACAATCCCTTGCACATCATCACTCTCAGGAATGTCTGGGCAATCCTGTTTTCTGGCCTTTGCACACGTGAGAAAGTCGCAAGTACCTCAAGCTTCCACTGCCTTCAGAAGTTCAGAGGGAGGGAGAGGGTGCACCTCAGATCACAGGGAATGCGGACCCCTGTACACAAAATGCCGTCTGGGTGATAAAATGTGGGTCCATTAGATCTGGCTGCCTGGCCTCACTGCAGCCTGTCCCACTCCTAAAAACAGTGCCTGACTGCCAACCTGCACACTTTCTCTCCCTGTATCAGCCTTATTTTACGGTCCTTCCTGGGCCTGGTTCAGTTCTGCAGGCCCCGCCTCTATGTGAGAAGTATCGTTATGCAAACTGACTTTGCCATTCTACATATTGATCATTTTTAAATTGCATTTATGGGGAAAAAAATGACTTCCAATGTATATATCATGTTGTTGCATTTTCTAGATGTGGTTTTTTAAAAAAAAAATGTAGACTTAGCCGACTGCCTTTTTCTGCTTTAAATGGTAACACAGTGTCATATTGCAGCTGTGGTGGATAGTCAGGTCAGCAGTTTAAAGGAACCAGAAACACAGTCATCACCTTTCCTCCTCCTCTTCAGCCAACTGGTGTGTGAGTCCTGTACATTCTACCTCCATTCTCCCCTCTCTTTGCCATTGTTACCCCCCAAAGCAATAGTTTCCCAGTGACCATCTGGCCTACAGTCGCTTCTTCTCCAAATCCCTCTCATTCTTCTGCTTAAAAACCTGTGATGGCTTTCCATGGCTTTCAAGATAATAGATCCTTTACTACTCACGAGGCACTGGGCACTAGACATTAACAGCAGTGTTTTTTTATTTTACTGATTTCTACCTTTCTAGACTATGTGAATTCCTTCACCAACCTCAAACACATATCTATCTTTCCTTCCCCAACCTCAAACATATATCAATCTAGCTATCTATCATTTATTTTTTAATATATATTTTATTGATTTTTTACAGAGAGGAAGGGAGAGGGAGAGAGAGTTAGAAACATCGATGAGAGAGAAGCATCGACCAGCTGCCTTCTGCACACCCCCTACTGGGGATGTGCCTGCAACCAAGCTACATGCCCTTGACTGGAATCGAACCTGGGACCCTTTAGTCCCCAGGCCGATGCTCTATCCAGTGAGCCAAACCGGCTAGGGCACCTATCATTTATTTTTAAAGACTTTTTAAAAAATACAGTTTTAGGTTCACAACAAAGAGCAAGGTACAGAAATTTCCCATGTACCCTTCCTCCCACATATCCACAGTCTCCCCAATTATCAACGTCACTCTCCAGAGTGGTACATTTGTGATCAAGGATGAACGTACATTGACATGTCATAATTCTCCTAAGTCCACAGTCAACATCAGGGTTTACTCTTGGTGTTGTACATTCTGTGGATGTGGACAGATGTATAATGACATGTATCCATCATTATAGTATCAGAGTAGTTTTACTGCCCTGAAATCCTCTGTGCTCTGCCTACTCATCCCTTTTCTCCACCCGACTCCTGGCAACCACTGATCTTTTTATTGCTTCCATAGTCTTGCCTGTTATAATTTATTTTTTTAAAAGACCCAATCCCTAATTTCACCCCTGAATTTAATGTGAAAGGTTCTGTTCTATAGGTAAGTATGTGGTGCCGTGCAATGGTTACGGGAGAAGCTGTCATTCTCTTGGGGAGTGAAGGGGCACAGTTTAACTGAGGATAAAAAAATCATTAGGCCAATGTCTCTAATGAGAATCACTTAAAACACAACTATTTTTGGAAACATAGTATAAAAGGAGGGAGCAGAGAAAAAGCACGGAAGCACAGCCTGCCAGCCAGCACAGGGGCAAGGGCTGTGCTCTGTTAACATGCCCACTTGAAAGGCCAAAGCGTTTTCCAAACAATAATAAAAAGTATCCAGCCTAGATTTCTGGGACCAGAAATAGAAAAACCCATACAGTACATATGGTTTACCAGGTAGATCCTACTCGTCAAGCTACGGGCTCACAACAAAATTGTGGACAAATGTATGCTGACATGTAGCTATCATTATAGTATCAGAGTAGTTTTAATACATTTTTAAAATTATTTAATTTTTAAAAATTGTTTTTAACACACTTGTTTACATTGTCTTCATTCTGTTATCATTGCTTTTAAACAACTATTGAGACTTTTGGTCTGTACTGGTAAAGGAGAAGGAAGAAAGAATAGACAAGTTTGCTAGGGAAGGTGGACACAATGTGGTGGCAAAAATGACTTTGGGATTTAGAGCTGCAAACACGATCTGACCAGTCACTGGGGGGGGGGGGGGGTGCGGGGGGAGGAGGAGGGAGAGGGAATGGTGGCATGTTGGGGACAGGGTCTCTAATCATTTACTCCCGTCCAACTAAATGCAACTGTCTTTGCAGGACGTTTGACCAACTGTCCTATTGTCATCACAAAGTGACCTTGATAAGGGTGAACTCTTCCTCATCCATTTCCTCCAAACATGGATTTCCACCCAATTCTAGATTACATTTCTCCCACCTCTCCTTACAATGCCTGCCCTCTCTCTTGCTCATGTCTTACCCAGTTTGTCAGTGAAACGCATTGTCTAGTATCAAACCAAGTTTCACTGCCTGTTCCACTCTCGGTAACTACAGCCAATAAATCTCGAGAAGTTCTGGCTTCTCATATCAGTTGGTTTACTGTCAAGTCCCTGCAGCATCTAAATATCAAACTTTAAAGTGGACTATGGTGGCAACAACTCACATCACCATGGAGCAGTCACTGTGCTCAGCACTTTGTATATTTCACTCAAGTAATCCTTCCAGCAACTCCCTGAGGTAGGTGTTAGCACCGGTGTTACAGTTGAAAGGGCTTAGGTGATGGCCTAAGGTTTCTCAGTCGCTAAGGTTACTCACTGCGCTCCTCTGCTCTGAAATGCATGCCTGGCCCTGCTGCTTGAGCCCGGGCTTCCTCCCTGTATTTCCCCATCAGGGTTTTGCAGAGTATTTATGGAGAGCAGCTCTGGAAGCTCCCTCCCACCAAGTGAGAGACTTGCTTGTTCCTCCTCCTCTCAATTTCTGACCCCCCTCCCAATATAGAGATGCTGTCTCCTCCTCTTCCCCTTTCTCTTCTTCCTCTACCTGGTCTTCCACCACCTCCTCCTCTTTCTCCTTCCTCTAATCTTTATCCTCACCTTTATTTATTCCCCTCGTCCTCATTAACCCCCAGAACCACAACAAGAATCCCAAGAGAAACTCAGAAACTTATTCTAGAACTAGGGGCCCAGTGCACGAATTCGTGCACCTTGAAAGGAACTGTGGGCCGCGAGGCTGCGGTGGGCACAGGGGTGGGTCTCGACCCATCCTCCGTTCCCCCAGCCGGCCCCTCCTGCCACGGCCTCGGTCCCCTCTCTGCCGGCAGCCCTGCTCTCATGGCCACCACTCCCATGTGCTGACGGTGCCAGCCCCGCTCGCACCTGCAGCGGTGCTGGAGTCGCCGCTCACACCCACTGCTGGCACCCGGCACCAGGTGCCTGCAGTGGGTGCGAGCAGCAGGTGTGAGCGGGGCTGGCGCCGGCAGCAGGTGTGAGCACCGGGAGGGACCGTGGCGCACAGGAGCAAAGAATTTTCAGTAACCACCAGAGGCTTGCCCCGATGACAGCGACTGGCACCCTGCCTTGGTCTGGTGTCCCCGCTCACCTGCTCCACCATCCCACTGTGGCTGACACCTGCCATGTTCTGTGCACGCCCCCTGGTGGTTAGCACACTTCATAGCTACCGGTTGTTCGGTTGTTCTGGTTGTTCTGCCATTTGATCTATTTGCATATTAGCCTTTTATTATATAGGATTGCTTTTCTAGAGCTCAGTGCTAATAATCTCTTCCTCCTCCTGCTTAGTCATCGCAGCTGACATTACTGAGCACCAGGGACGTGCACAGCCCTTCACGGACCCCCTCATTTACCCTCTCATCTTCCTACGAGACAGGAATTATCGGCCCTATTTTACAGGGTCCAGGGTCCTATAACCAGGAAGTGGCAGGGCCCCTTTCTGAAGCCAGCATAGCTGAACTCGGGTCGGGTCGATTTTTGAGCCTGGGTTCCTACTTGTCACGTGTGGTAGCTTAGCTGAGTCCCGTGTTCTAAGTGAACTGGTTTTAGGGGTTGTGACTATGAGTGTCTGTCCACCTCCTAGTAAAAAGCTCTGCAAAACTCCAGGTTCCCTCTGATACAGACGGCTTTACGAAGTTCCGTCTTCCCCTTTCCACCTGAGTGAATCTAAATCCGCCCACCAGCCTCAAGGCCTCTCCCGTGTAGCTCACCAGCACACAACGTGCATTTGCTATTTCACTGGTGTGAAATTAACTGCCTCTTTGCGGTGTGTCTAGACCACGCATTATTCAAACGTGGGCACACGCACACCACTTCCTTGGTCAGTGGAATACACTGCAGATAAAAAAGTGGAAAAATTTTTTGTTGTTGTTTAATTGAAGTGTTTTATATGTGTGGTGATCACAGAGGATTCATTTTAATTCAGATCAAAAGGCTGAATGACAGGCCTGAGTCAAAACTGGCCAGTTGTACTATAACATTCTAACTTAAAAAAAAGAAAAAACAGAAACATGTACACATTGTATATAGTAGAGCAGTTAATAAAGAAAACTTATAAATGATTATAAATTAATTTGTGCCAATGATTCATTAGCTTTTATTAACGGAATCAATCATGGCTACACTGGCTTCAAGGAAGGCAGGGGGACACTTTAGGGATTCCAATTGGCTCTGCTGGATCTAAAAGCTGGGATTTGCAAACTTGACAATTAGATAAACATCAGCTTATAGGGGAAACTAATCATTCAATGTTTGCTCAATTCTATAAGGAACCTTGCAGTCTTTCTTAAGATATAGTTTTAGAAATGAGAGAACTCTAGATCCTTTGAAAGCATCTGCTTTTTAAGGTTTCAAAGATTTTTTAATACATTTCTCTTTTTCTCGAAGCTCCAAATGTCATGATGTTCCTAATACACTATCAAAGGCTGTTGACCATCCTTCTCCAGTCGATCTTATTTTAAGCCTCAGCAAGTTCAAAATACGGGAGTACTGTGAGCTCCACGCCTCCCTCCAGGGCACTAAGAGATCACTCACTTGGCACACCCTGTAACTCCTGTGGTTAGAGCTCTCTTCCTTCATGTGTCCTCTTGCTCTGACTGCGCTAAGTGTTCTGGTGGAACTCAGTTTGACATGTTACCAGGAACCTAGCCCCATTCAAAACTGCTACCTGAGAAGACACGACTTTCAATTGTGCTGACGCGTACATTGGAGAGGCCCTGGTGAATGCAGACCTTCCTGCTGATATGATTAAAATAGTCACAATTCCTGGAAAATCTTCTTCCACATGCTGGTCTTGGTCTCTAGCACAGGAATTACCAATATATGTTTTGTGATGCCCAGATTAATAAACAAGGGACATGCTAACATTCTAAAAAAGTACCTCAGAGAAATTAATATAAATTTATAGAATTTAAAATATATGTTCATATACTATTTTATTTCCCACTTTCTCCGGAGAGAGGACTATGAGTAAGTAAAACTCAAAAAGCTTTAATAAAAAAAAAATATGACTGTTAATGTATTTGTCAAAATGTGACCCAGACTGGGGCTGGTGGATGTTACAAATCTGGACACCTACATAAAGTCTGAAATTCCAGGATTCTGGCAGCACAACCAATAGCGTTTATACTAAAATATCTCCTGCCATCAAAGTTGAAATGAAATTTTTACATTAAATATGGAGAATCCAAAACTACTAAAATTATACTAATTTCAATCAACAAAACAAACATGTGTACATTGAATTGATAAATTTTAAAACTTCATATATATGCGTATTTCAAGCACCAAGCAGCTCTCCAACCAGCACAATCTGAGAATATGAATTAATTGTTCTTTTGTTTTTTTCTATCTTAGGGAATAAAAATACTTGAGTAATTCTTTTTTTTTAATATATTTTTTAATTGATTTTTACAGAGAGGAAGGGAGAGAGATAGAGAGTCAGAAACATTGATGAGAGAGAAACATCGATCAGCCGCCTCCTGCACATCTCCTACTGGGGATGTGCCCGCAACCCAGGTACATGCCCTTGACCAGAATCGAACCCGGGACCTTTCAGTCCGCAGGCCGACGCTCTATCCACTGAGCCAAACCGGTTTCGGCCTGAGTAATTCTTTTAAAAAAATATACAGCCTAGCCCAGCTGGTGTGGCTCATTGGCTGAGTGTTGACCTATGAACCAGGAGGTCACAGTTCGAATCCCAGTCAGGGCACATGCCCAGTGTGGGGCATGCAGAAGGCAGCCGATCAATGATTCTCTCTCATCATTGATGTTTCTATCTCTCTCTCCCTTACCCTTCCTCTCTGAAATCAATAAAATATATTTTAAAAATAAATACATCCTAAATATTTCTGAATATTTAAATATATCTACACATTTAATGGTATGTTTGCATACATATTTTAAATATACACAATACATACATACAGATACACATACACTGCTGCAATAAATACCAAACGTTCTTCTCTGAAATTTCATCTGTGAGCTGATTCAAAGCATAAATAAGAGACTAAAATTTCCTAATATTTACATGGAGATCACAGGAAGACTGAGCAGCACTTTACACAGTCACCTAATCCTCAGAAGCATATTCTTTAGCCTAATAATAGGAATGTCATCAAATTTCATAATGCAATGAAATAAAAGTGATTTCTTACTGAATACTGGGAAAGATGTATTTCCTTTTAACACTTGGAATTCTTGTTCCAGTCGTCTCCGTAAATCTATTTGTTCAAATAAAACCTTCTGAAGTTCTTCTAATAAAGAAAAAAGGAAGAGTCATTTTACTAATCTTTATAAATAACTCTCCAGAGAACTGTTATATATGGCAATTTATTATTAGAAGACGAAATATTTTATCAGTTTAAAAAGTGTTGCATAGACATAGGATAGATTTTGTGCAGAAATCCATGAATATAAATCAATGTAATATATTATTTTAAAGTATTATATTACAGTGTCATGTATTGATTGATATGTATGCATTAATCTCAATTATATCCACCCAATGGTCCATATATTATTCATATGTTGCTTGTCAAGCTTAAAATACGGCGTAGAACAAAAATATCCTCCTATTATCTCTATAAGTCTTTTAAAGCAAAGAGAAGTTCCACAGAATTAAAACTTTTCTTTACCTTTCCCCATATTTTCTACATCCTTTTTGAGAGAATGAGGTGAATTTGTTTCTTGAGTGTGTTCCCCTTTAAAAAAAAAAAGGAGAAAAATATTAGTTTTGTGTGGGCTATTTTCTGAACGTTCTTCTCTTCATTTTGTTTCAGTATCTACAAAAGGGCTTATTATTTACCATAACTTGAAACTGGAAGTCCTCAGAACCAAATGTCCTCATTTGCTCATGTTCAATTCCCCAGGAGCATGGGGGGAGCTAGAGAGAATGAGGGCACAGCCTTTGTGGCCTGTGCTGGCAGCTCTGTGAAAGTAGATTCCTGAGTTAGCCCCTCTCCCCGCCCCAGCACTACCCCTCCTTTACAAGGAAGGTAATTGTTAGAACGGGCAAGAGAGGCGGTTGAGCAGTCAACATTTCTGGAAGAAGTCTGATCAGAGTCCCTCTCCCTGCAGAAGCGTGAAGAAGTCTGCTGACTAGTGAAAGGCCTCCAAACCGTGGAAGCAGAAGCCTCCTGCCATCTGGAGCCACCAACGTTTGGGACAGTGAAAAAGCAGTGGGAGGAGGTTTCAGTTGTCCTTGAGAGAGAATTTACAAGCCTGGAACAATTTCCTAATAAGTGATAGGGTTTTTTTTTTGTTTTTTTTTTTAAATCAACCTAAAACAGAGACTAGTTATCTAATATTACTTTGTATTAGTCACATGCTTGCTGATAATTTCTTAACTACTTGCCTTTAACCAATAAAGACTATATTGTGGGTAAAGGTTAGATTGTTTTTCTTACCTATTTTGCTTAAGTGCCAACCAGAATGAAGGCAAGATAAAGAAAATCTATTTATCTACATTCATAAATTCAGTCTATACAATCCAGAAATTATAAACTAAAGAAATCCAATCATTCAGCTAACCAGAATTTTTTTGTTTGTTTTCAAATTTCAATCAGCTACCTACAACTATATATAAAATGTGATATGCTTTCCAAAGAGGTGAGTACAGACAAAAGTACTCTGAAGTTTCATGGATTTTTGTCCCCCTCGTTAGCCTCCTCTGTGTCCCTGGAAGCTGTTCACTTACTTGCCTAATTCACCCACTAGATGGCGTGCTGCTTGGAGGTAGGGCTCTGTCTTTCCTGCATGGCCAGTGCCTAGCACAGTGCTGCACATATAACAGGTATTCAATAAAGTGTTTTCAGTTGTCACTGAAAGGAACCTCGGGAGGTTGTAGATTTTAAATTATAACCCAGGCTAGAATGCATCATTTCAATTCTCTCCTCACTATTTACTCATTTCCCTTCCTCAGCAAGAAATGGAATGTAATGGCCCTGGGCACTTGTAGGAATACTGGGAGATTTCGCTGTCAAGGTAAAAATTCCTACAAGGAGGGACACAGAATTTCTCCCCAAAGTGGCAGGGAGACAGGTGAGTACCAGGACAGACAGGAAAATCCTTAGCAGGATCTTATAAATGGCGATTCTGCAGTCCACCTGAAGATAGTTGGGAGTATGTGTGTGCAGGAATGTGTGTATGCGTATAGGTGTGTGTATGTAAATACATATATGTAAATATAATTTATGCAAATATTCCTACACACGTACATAGTTATGAGAAGGTGCTTCCTGCTCCCCGTCAGTAGGACAAGAATATCGTTGGCAACCTTGAGTTCCGTAACGCAGGCATTTTCTCTAGTAGCTAGAGCATACTTGCACAATCTCATTCCTACTCTCATCTTCGACATGGCCTCTCTCTATAGGCTTCTGAATGTTCAAACTTTGGCTTTCTTCTCCATATAATAAAATATGAGTAGCCGAAACTGGTTTGGCTCAGTGGATAGAGCATCGGCCTGCGGACTGAAAGGTCCCAGGTTCGATTCCGGTCAAGGGCATGTACCTGGGTTGCGGGCATATCCCCAGTAGGAGATGTGCAGGAGGCAGCTGATCGATGTTTCTCTCTCATCGATGTTTCTAACTCTCTATCTCTCTCCCTTCCTCTCTGTAAAAAATCAATAAAATATATTTAAAAAAATAAAATAAAATATGAGGAAATTTCTGTGAAGCATTCTAAAAATAGACCTCAATGCAATTATTATAAAATACTAGTATCTAAAACAAGAGTAACATGAGGTGGATAGCAAATCATAAATACGTAAACCAGGTATAACGGTATTTTGAAAGGAAGATAAGTGCATAATATGTGCAGTTTTGACGATGTTTGCTCTAGTCAAACAGATGGTTCATACTCAATCTTGAGTCTGAACAAGAGGAGAAACAAGAATGCACAGACCTCTGCATCCATTTACAGGGCATAATAAAACCCTGCAACACTCAACACTCGGTTTAAATGAGATAGTTTGTTTCTGAATAGGCAACTCTAGAAGCCAAGTCCTTCTCACATTTTACACCAGATTCTTTTTGCTCCAATAGTGTATTTTGTGAGCTGTTTATTTTGTATTACATTTCAATTAGGTAATTAAATTTAAAAGTTAAAATATGACGCGTTAAAATGCACTTCTTTTCTACTTTACAATTAGGAAGCTTACATAGGTATGAAACCATTAAACAAATGGCTAGTAAATGGAAACTATATGAACCACAGGCAAATCTACTGATGACATTACTAATAAGCTTTTCTTTTCATCAGCTTTGTGGAGGGTTTATTAATATTTTACATCAGTGTCTATTTCAAAGGGATATTCTATTCCAACTTCTGGGTAAAATCTGCCAATTTTGAGCTTAGATCGAATGTTTCACATACAAAGGGTTTTTAAAAATAGTTCAATGCTAGTAAGTAAGGTGCACAGACGCTTCAGCTGCCTTTTGTGTATCTGGACCACTGCCTTTTGCATATTACTAATCTGTAAAAACCAGATTGTTAATGGTGGTTAAAAATGACCGCTGGGAGCCGGGATATGTTTGTTCACTATTACTGCTAATGTTTTCCATCTGGTTAACAAAAAAAGGCAGTCTAATACTAGATTAAATAAATGAGATTTAGTTGACAGTGAGCTTCCAATTTTTATAAATATTCCATCAGGTTAAGTGCATTTTACTTTTCCAAAATTAATGAATGGCTTTGGAGACATCCCCAAATAAAATGCTTTCTTTTCTTCCCACTATATTCCCCCTTTTAAAAGCTACAAAAGGCAGGGTTGGAGGGCCATAGTGATCTTAATTGTGTAGAGTTATGGGAGAGAAAATTATAGCGTGAAGGAACATCTTTCTTAGAAGCAGGTCTTAAGATATATTTCAAGTCAGACTGTGAAAGAACACAGTTGGGTGGCGTACAGTTGGAGAGCAATGGGTAATTATGGCATAAAATGCATCCTGCGCATGGAGGTGACCAGTGCTGCTCCTCAAGGCTGTGTCTGCACCAGCGCTCCACAAGCGCACGTTCTTCAATGGGACCAGCATCAATGCCTGTCAATCCTGCTCGCCCCGAGGGGAGAGGCAGTGACATGTCACATCAGAGAAATTGCATCTCTGCCAAGTGCAGTAGAGGCCAGAGGACCAGGAGTCACGTGGTTCCTGCTTCCCTGGCCTCCCCAGCACCAGGTGGTCCCACATTCCAGGTGAATGTTCCAACCCACCCTTCATTCTGCCCTCACACGGCCATCAGAAAATGGAAGTACAAGAGGGATGGATGTGAGAAAATGCCACACGGAAGTAGACATGAGCAGTAAATATCAGATGAAGAGACTGAGTATCTAAAGGGAGAAAAAGCCCTGACTGGTTTGGCTCAGTGGATAGAGCATCGGCCTGAGGACTGAAGGGTCCCAGGTTCGATTCCGGTCAAGGGCATGTACCTTGGTTGCAGGCACATCCCCAGTAGGGTGTGTGCAGGAGGCAGCTGATTGATGTTTCTCTCTCTCCAATGTTTCTAACTCTTTATCCCTCTCCCTTCCTCTCTGTAAAAAAAATCAATAAACTATATAAAAAAAATAAAGGGAGAAAAAAGGCCTGGACAGTGTGGCTCAGTGGTTGAGCATCTACCCAGGCACCAAGAGGTCACCGGTTCAATTCCTGGTCATGGCACATGCTCAGGTTGTGAGTTCAATTACCAGAAGGGGGCATGCAGGAGGCAGCTGGTCA
This sequence comes from Myotis yumanensis, assembly GCF_028538775.1. NCBI lineage: Eukaryota > Metazoa > Chordata > Mammalia > Chiroptera > Vespertilionidae > Myotis > Myotis yumanensis. Next base: position 82,408,045 of record NW_027223758.1, read on the forward strand.
ATGATATTCCTCTCTCATCGATGTTTTTTATCTCTCTATCCCTCTCCCTTCCTCTCTCTCTAAAAATCAATAAAAACACATTTTTAAAAAATAAAGGGAGACACAAAAACAATAAACAAGACAGCCGATAGATTCATCAGCACCACCTTTCAAAGCAGAAGAGTAATTACTTTCTCTTAAAAATCGTGGCACAGCTCTGCTCAAGAACCTGCAATGGTTCCCTTGGTCGACACCACAGAATCCACTCTAAATTCCTCCTTCTGAGCCTTCAGGTTTTCTCTTAACCTTATCCCATGGGCTGAGCTGAGCTTTTTCTATCACCAAACACAAACCCTTTACTCTAGCTGGGCCTTTGTTTCTCGTACTTGCTGGGTCTACCCTACATTGTTTCTCTTGCCTAAGGTTCCCAGACCCCTCTCCTCCGAATCCATCCAAAATCAGAATGCCAGACCAGTCTCTGCTTCCGTAAAGCCTTTTCCAGCTTCTGCAAATGCTGCTGATCCATTCCTTCCCTGGTTGAAGTTCTAGGTGCTGACTGTCTTTACTGGGCCACTTTGTACCCAAGAGCCTGGTATGTTACAACAGATGCAAGTCTAGTCTTCCCCGGCTAGAAAACCTGCTTTCTCAGGCCAGGAAGATCCTGCCCTACAGGTAACCTCCATCACCTCTACCCCAGGCAGGAGTACAGATACTTTCAACAAATACCGTTTGCACTTAATTCAATCGGGTTTGTGAAAGAAATGCACATGAATGCTATATCAAATCCTCAATAGTGATAAGGGGTCTTTAAGGACTAACTCATTCCTAGAAATGAAAAAGCACACTAGATCCATTTGTATATCCTAAGGCTTATCGTCTGTTTTCAGTTTACTGGGGAAGTGTGTGATGTTTCACGTTTTATACCCATTTGACATTTTGAAATTTCTTTCAGAGATAAACAAAACCACAGCACTGCATTTTAACCAAGACATGGAAATATTAATGTATGTGTCTGTTGTTGCTTCCACCAGAAGAAAATACCTGGCATTTTATTTATGTATGTATGTATGTATGTATGTATTTATTTCCCTTTTTAAAAAATATATATATTTCATTGATTTTTTACAGAGAGGAAGGAAGAGGGATAGAGAGACAGAAACATCAATCAGCTGCCTCCCGCACACTCCCCACCAGGGATGTGCCCGCAACCAAGGTACATGGCCCTGACCAGAATCGAACCCGGGACCCTTGAGTCTGCAGGCTGAAGCTCTATCCACCAAGCCAAACTGGCCAGGCAAATACCTGGCATTTTTAGAGCTCATTTAATTTTAAGAGCCAAACGAATAGGTCAGATGTTCTCTTGGTGGTCATGGGACAGGAGGAAGAGCTGATTAAATGGACAGTCCTGTTCTCAAGCTAAACTCGAATTCAATATATAAGATCATTTAAATATTGTTCTCTGGATGTGTACACGATGAAAAGTATAAACTTTGGCATTCATCCATCCTTTCTGTGAAAATACATTCTCTCTCCTTCCTTCTCCTTTCACCCCCACTTGGTCTCCTACTCCTTGTCTTGGCTGTTTCCCTGTTAACTTCTCTCTTGACTTACAATCAGCATTCAGAGGCGCTGCCCCGGAGGATAGCAAATTGCTTATCACTGGAAGGTCCTCTATGTTCTCCCAGGACAAGTGTCGTCCACACTTGATGAAACATTTGGAGAAAACATTTCCTTTTCTAGAAAGAGAGTGTGTTATTTAATTGCACACTCAAGGGTAAATTTAGTCAATGAAGCTATTTTGGTTTGGGATTGTGTCTATAGATGAGATACACATGTACTCTAACACTGGGATGCAGAATAAAAACTTTCAGTCGAACATCCAGATGTTTCCATAGACGGTGGGGACTCGTGTGTTCTGGTGAGGCGAGCAGGCCCTACATGATCTACTAGTCAGGCCCCCATCTCTGCCCACAGTCCCCAATGCATTGGCATGCCCTCAGGGCTGGGCTGAGGTTCTGCGATCTCCCCTTCCAACAGCCTGGGCACAGGGCCTGGCCTCTATTTAGAATGTTTAATTCCTAAATAAACTATGAATTTTAGTTTTATAACCTGGCCTTAATTTGTTAGACTTTCTGGAATTTTTATTTTCTCTTCCCCTAAAGCTCTATCTTATAATTTGGGTGGGGTCAAAGTTAATCTACAGTTAGTCTAGCTAGGACATTTCACAGTAACCAAAATTCAGCACATACGCTTTAGAGAGGTTTTTAAGAACACTTTGGATTAAAGCATTTTTAAAAAGTCAATCACCCAGAAAGCAAGGTTAAATAATTTCCTTCTCTATCAGTGGGACATGGACTTCTGCTAACTTCTTGGTGTTAAATTGTACATTCAACTCTTCCCGTTGACATCTGGCACCTTGGTGAGGTCAGAAAACAGAAGAGGGGGAAAACACACACACAATATCACCGGGGAAGGTACGTTAGAGAATGAACTAACTAAATATTAACTCCATTAGTGAAAAAGGAGAGCAGGAGAAGGTTTGTACTGGTGGGGCTATAGTAAATTAAGAAGTAAGTTTTACAGTTCATGACCAAATTTTATTGTGAGTTGCAAATGCATTGCTTCTTGAATCAGTATATCAAATATCTTTGATTAGTGAATCGTGAGTTCATTTAGAATTCTCTTGAGTTTTAGAACTTGTGTTGTCAATTCACACCATTTAATTTTTTTTCTCCTGCAGAGTTCTTCATCGTCCTTCATCTCCTTGAGTTTCATATAAAATTTTTTAAATCATAAGGGACATTTTTTATAAATAAAAAGAAACTGATATTAGAAATGTGGAGATTATTTAATTTTGAATACATATATTAAAAGGACTCAAAATTCATTACTTATAAAAATGTCAGTAGTAATTTAGAGGTGGAGGTTTTATAAAATTTTACAGGTGGATAAACTGAGGCACAAAGTAGTTAAAGGGTGTACCCAAAGTCACCTAGTGAGTTAAAACACAGATATACTAGTCTGTGCTTTTTAGAGATTTTCTCGTTCTTTTTTTAAAAAAAAAATCATAAGCAGGTTCTAAAATAGAATGGAATAATAAATCAGTGTGCCTCATCTGCTATATATTCATGAGAAGTGTAACTGCTTCTTACTATTCTCAGAAACCCATCCATAGCATATTAAGTACACTAGAGAATCATACCAGTGAAAATCAAATTGATTTTAAAACTTCTATATCTATAACAAGATGCAGCCATGCTCAGAGTCCAATGGTGCTGGTGTTTCTACAATGAGGGGGATTGAAATGAGGATGACTCCGCTTTACGTGATTTCCTTGACCTGCCATAGCTTGGAGCTGCCTCACCAGCTTACCTGACGGCATCCAATTTCAAATCACTTAATTTCACCAAAGTTATTCAAAACAGATATGCAAAACTTAGTCTGGGTTTGCAAGAAAGTGCTGCCACTTACATTTTTGAATAGGTAACATTTTGCCCAAATCACCATTTCCCTAATCTATATTGCTTAGGTTTAAGCCATGGGTCTAATTTTAAAAAAAACCTAGAGATAAAAGTTAGCTTCTGGGGACTATGGGCTGCTGAAAAAAAACTTCATGTTTGGTCCCTTTAATTATACACAAGTACAATATCTGCTGTGTGTAAGGTTAATGACCATTACCAGGGAGGTTTTTAAAAAATCATTTAAAAATGTAATCTCTTTGAAATTGCTGAAAAGTAACAGTTACCAATAAGGCTGAAAGGTTGAAGGGAGGCTAAACTTAATTAAGATGATGAACTAAAAAAATCAACTGGAACTAAGTATCGTTGCTAAACTGATTTTATAGCAGGGATCAATTAAAGCAAGTATCTATCATTTCAAGATAAGTCTATAACCTTACTTGTTTAGAGAAAGGTGCTAGGAATTTCTTCATAAATGACATCTATGATTGCCATCGGAGGAAAAATTTCATATAAAAAAAAAATTGCAAGCTGACTTCTTAGGTAGTTTGAAAAGACATTTCATTCTTTTATGTTATACTGCATATATACCAAAATAAAATACTGTTATTTTCCAATAACACTGATTGAATTAACATTGGCTAAAGCGCACTTGGTTATATAAACCTCATTGGATGGTGTTTTGTGTAGACCAGGAGTACAGTATTCATGCTGCATTACAGCAGATCTGACCCCTCCTTTGGTTTGGAAGAAACCTGAGAGCAGGGACTGGTGTTGATGCTATCTCTGAATCCCCAAGCCCAGCAAAGTACATAGCACACAGTAGGCATTCTGTAATATTTGGGAGTAATTGAGTAAATAAACAAATGAATGCTGTCATGTATATATGGAAGTTAACAATTCTTACATGGGGAGAAATAACTCCATTCATAAGAAGGTTATTCTGCATAAAGGATCCTGTTTGCTACCATCCCAAATCAGTTAACTACAGTCTTCATAAGATCTTTGGCTCATCTAGATTTTTGACACTTTGCTAAATGAATGGATGTTTGGAGTCTGATCACAAATAAATATGTTAATACAAAAGCATAGGCCAATTGGGTGCCCACTCTGGGATTTTCTAGAGCATGCATTCCAATGTGAAGACCATCAGCTAATCTCTGCTACAGCAAGGACAGCTGAAGGCACACAAGTCACACCGCAACACCAACTCCTTAACACTCTGTGCTGTTTACAACATCATCTGCACATGCTCAGCAAAGAAACCACAGGATGAAGTTTTTGTGACCCAAGATTCCAAATCAAATTTAACAAAACATATTCTTCACCTCAACATTTGCGCAAGAATGTTTTCAACTCTTCCACATCCCACCCGTTTCCCTTCTAATACAGGATAATAATGCGATACAACCTACTATCTACATACTTTCCTGAATAATGTGAGAATGAAATTGCAACGTGGAAAATCAATATGGAACAACGTTCTCTGGGAATTTGTATCAAATTAATTATTGTGAGGGAGGGACTAGTAATATATCAATAGTATGACTAGGTGTTATTACCAACATAACTATTGACTATAGCCCTGAGCTCCAGGCACTGTGGAAATGTAATGTGAACACCGATCCTGACTATACTTTTACTTCCTTCCTTTTGGCCTTTGTATTTCTGCCTGAATATCAACCAACAGTGGATTCTGTGTTTTTTATCCACTCTGGCTATCATCTTTGGGGTCCTGATGGTTTTTCAGGGTTTACTGAACTTATTAAGTGTGGGGCAGCCAAACCTCTTCCAAGGCCAGGAGGAGCTTGTTTTCAAATGAAACCAGCCTAGCCATCCAAATCAGAGGCTGATGAAGAACAGAAATTCAGTTTCCAACAAATCTGCAGAGACTATTAACATACACGAAATGAAGAGGCTGTAACTCTGTGAAAGAGTCAGTATGTTCAAATACATCTAGATTTCTAATGGAGAGGCCTATTTGTTGAAATGTTGACTTAAACATTTTGTAAGAATTATGAATGCTGCCCAAGCCGGTTTGGCTCAGTGGATAGAGTGTCGGCCTGTGGACTGAAGGGTCCCGGTTTTGATTTTGGTCAAGGGCATATGCCCAGGTTGCAGGCTCCATCCCCAGTGGGGGGCATGCAGGAGGCAGCTGGTCAATGATTCTCTCTCCCCATTGAGGTTTCTCTCTCTCCCTCTCCCTTCATCTCTGAAATCAATAAAAATATATTTTAAAAAAGAACTACTGCTATGAATGCTCGCTGTTACTGAAATGTAGGAAATTAAAGTTCCTAAAAAGAGATGATTTCAGACTGTGGAATTTGGATTTTCTCATTAAATCTATGGAAACATTTAAGTTTAACAATTTAAACATCGAATTATCCTATAGTTTTGTACAAATCATTGCTAATTCTTGAAAAGCTATGTACATTTTACATCTTCTATAGAGTATCTTACCAATTTTTATTTCCTTTAACATTTGCACCCAAATAGAATAAGAGTTATAATGATTTCTGGCTCAGCTAAATGAAATGTAAGGTCTGCTGCAAATTATTCTCTAGATGTGTATTTTATGTTAAATACATGCATACTATAATTTGAACTTTATTAACATCAATAGCCAACTTCCAAATAAAACCCTCTAAACTGAGGCAGTCAAAAATAACCTTAAAATTAATGCATATAAATTACAAAGTACTCATTTTAACAAGCAACACTAAATGAAAACCTGTCTTAAGATTAGTGAATGAAAAGTGGGGTCCATATCCTACCTCTAAAGTGGGTTACATTATTTTAAAAAATACACAGTCACTGCTAAC